>NW_020884872.1:59041819-59126693 GCF_003945725.1 Corapipo altera | reverse complement strand
GGAAGGAGAATAGCGAGCGTTCCTCCTTTGCTTTCTTGGCTCATTTAAGCGGCTTTCTTTAGCTTTCTTTTTTTTTTTTTTTTTTTTTTTTACAACCGAAGTACCTTTCTCTGGTTTTGTCCCCAAAAATCCAGTATGCAAAAGGAAAAAAAAAAAGCGTGAACTGCAGATCCCAACTGTATATAGATTATAGCCTTCTAATTGAAGCTGTGATGTATTGCCGGAGTGACATAGGGAGAAAAATCCAAACCCTTAGGTTGTATCTGGAAAAGATAAGTGATAATGAAATAAATGGTAACATAATGCTCTAAGTTTATCCACGTTACACTTGGGAAGAGTCTTACATTGCTTTGTATTTGTAAGATTATTTCAGAATTGTGCGGTTAGACTTCAGTGATAGATACTACCAATATTTAACTAATCCTTGAGAAACTAAGTGTTTTTAAATAATGTTGGTATCATTTGTCCAATGGTATTTCTTGGTCTGTAGGCAAGGTGATTTTTTAGGGGGCATAGTAATTGAATTGTGCCATTTTGGTTGATGCCTCGTAATAATTCCATATCCTCCAGGGATTCTTTAAAATATATTGGCAGTTGAAGTGGTGAAAAGACTTATTCAGTGTGGGAAAATAATAAAATAGATTAGATCATTCCTGTTTTCTGTTAATCATTTGGTATGATATAATCTTAAAAAACCCAAACCATACAATATACACCCCAAAAGTACCTCCTAAACAAGGTGTTCTTTGGTGAAGTTTTCTTGAAGGGGAAGTAAAATGGCTTGAGAAAAATGCTGTAGCTTAAAAAATAATACCCTCGGCTTACTTGCTATAGTTCTGTTATGTACAAAATACACAACAGAATAAAGTACAGAAATTTAAAGGTAATCGCGCACAAAATTTAGGCTAATGGATCTGTCTGGTACATCAAATAACATTTTTTCCCAGGAGGTATTTGAGAATCCATACCCAGGACTGGGGGGAAACTGTGGGTGATGACTTAAGGTGATGATCTAGTCAAAGAGAATGATGGATTCTTTTGAAATTGTTGAGGCTTTGTATTCGTGTCATGCTTCTATATGTGACAAAATTACAACATAGAAGAATTAGAACCAAACAAGAGAAAGGGGACCCAACCAGTCATTAATGCTCACCATCAATGATGTATTTTGCTCCCCCCTTCTTAGTGTGGGTGTGACTGTGGTCAAGACAGCTTGCATTTTATAAAGGGCCTTTTTCAAGACTGCCAACCTGATTAGTGAAACATATAAGCCATTAGAAATGAAAAATAGAGTAGGATCCTTGTCAGTGTAGACTTGTTTAATTTGGTTTTCAGTAGCAGTTGTTTTGGTAAGGTTATATGTGCACATGCAGGACAGCGAGGGTATAATGCCCAGCCAATGTGGATTTACCAAAAGAAGGTCCTGCTTCACCAATCCGATCTCCTATGACAAGGTGACCCGCTTAGAAGATGAGGGCAAGGCTGTGAATGTGTTCTGTTTTGACTTGTGTAAAGTGTTTGACACTGTCTCCCACAGCATCCTCCTGGAAAAACTAACTGCTTGCAGCTTGGCTTGGGGGGACTCCTCAGTGGGTAAAAAACTGGCTGGATGGCCAGGCCCAGAGAGTTGTGGTGAATGGAGCTACATCCAGTTGGCAGGCAGTCACTAGCGGTGTTCCCCGGGGCTCAGTTTTATGGCCAGTCCTGTTTAACATCTTTATTGATGATCTGGATGAGGGCATCAAGTGCACTGTCGGTAAATTTGCAGACGACACCAAGTGGGGCAGGAGTGTTGATCTGCTGGAGGGCAGGAAGGCTCTGCAGAGAGACTGGATAGACTTGATCAAGGGGCTGAAGCCAATGGTATGAGGTTTCAGTAAGGCGAAGTGCTGGGTCCTGCACTTGGATCACAGCAACACCATGCAGTGCTACAGGGGGAGGAGTAAGTGGCTTGAGAGCTGTTTGGTGGAAAGGGACTTGGTGTGCTGGACAACAGCCGTCTGAACATGAGCCTGGGCAGTGTGCCCGGGTGGCCAAGAAGGCCAATGGCATCCTGGCCTGAATCAAGAATAGTGTGGCCAGCAGGACTAGGGAAGTGATTGTCCCTCTGTACTCGGCACTGGTGAGGCCACAGCTTGAATCCTGTGTTCAGTTTTGGGCCCCTCACTTCAAAAAGGACATTGAGGTGCTGGAACATGTCCAGTGAAGGCAACAAGGCTCGTGGAAGGACTAGAGAACATATGCTGTGAGGTACAGCTGAGGGAGCTGGGTTTGTTTAGTTTTGAGGAGGCTCAGAGGTGACCTCACTGCTCTCTACAACTCTCTGACAGGAGACTGTAGTGAGGTGGATGTATAATTGGACTGGATCATCTTGCAGGCCTCTTCCAACCTTGATGATTTAGAATGTTGTTTTTAAGGTATTTTTAAATTTCACATTTAGAATAAATCTTTCGAAGTTCAATGTTAGATTAAGCCTGACTTCTGTAAATCATCAGTAGAGTTCTCTAGGCTTCTTCAGGTCATTTGTGTTGAAGACCAAAAGAAAGTACTTTTCTTTAAAAGAAAAATATCTATTTTTGCTGTAGTACTACTAAAGAAACCCTTTTTTAAAACACAATTTTAGATATAGTATTGTCATTGTCTAAAATGTTTTATTTGAAATTTTATTTAAATGAGAACATATTACATGTATTTCAAATTTATTACCTGTACAGTTCAAATTTATTTGTTTAACATAGGTATGCACATGTCCAAATATGCCCCTATAGCTATTAAAGAGATTTACTCAGCACATTTGCACTTTACAAAAAAAAGATAAATTTTCTTCCTTTCTGCCAGCTAATGATTGTCAATACATACTGATTTATAATAAATTTAGCCAGAGGATAAACTTATATAAAGGGTTTAAATCCAGGGCAAATTTCCGTTGGATTCCCTTAAGCTGATTATTTAGTTTTGATCCTTACATATATTCTTACAAGGATATATGTATATGGAAAAGCTTGCTAAATGCTTGTTACATGGTCTGATGAAAACAGTATTCTCAGCATATCACTGGAAAAATGGATTTATAAATTCATAGAATGGTTTGGGTTAGAAGGGACCTCAAAAGGCCATCTAGTCCAACCACCATATGATGAGCAGGGACATCTTCAACTACATCAGGTTGCTCAGAGCCCTGTCCAGCCTGACCTTAAATGTTTCTGGGGATGGGGCATCTGCAGCCTCTGGACAGGCTGTGGCAATGCCTTACCACCCTCATTATAAAACATTTCTTACATCTAATCTGAATCTGTCCTCTTTCAGTTTGAAACCTTTCCTCTTTGTCCTACTGCAGCAGGCCCTGCTAAGAAGTTTGTCCCTGTTATTTTTATAAGCCCTCTTTAAGTGTTAAAAGGCTGCTATAAGGTCTTCCGAGAGCCTTCTCCAGGCCGAACAACTCCCACTCCCTCAGCCTGTCTTCATAGGAGAGGTGCTCCATCTCTCTGATCATTTTTGTGACCTTTCTCTGAACCCACTCCAACAGGTCCATGTCTTTCCTGTGCTGAGGACCCCAGAGCTGGATGCAGTATTCCAGGTGGGGTCTCACCAGAGCAGAGTAGAGGGGCAGAATCCCCTCCCTCGACCTGCTGGCCATGCTGCTTTTGATGCAGCCGAGGATATAGTTGGCTTTCTGGGCTGTGAGCACACATAGCCAGTTCATGTCCACTGTCGTGTCCACCAACACCCCCAACTCCTTCTCAGGGCTGCTCTTAATCTGTTCATCCTGCAGCTTGTATGAATACTTGGAGCTTACCTAGCCTGGGCGTAGGACCTTGCATGTGGCCTTGTTGAACCTTATGAGGTTCACATGGGTCTGCTGTTGAGCTTATCCAGATCCATCTGGGTTGCATCCCATCCCTCAGGGACATCAACCACACTACTCAGCTTGGTGTCATCTGCAAGTTTGCAGAGGGTGCACTGTCTTTGTCATTGATGAAAATATTACATAACACTGGTCCCACTATGAAACCCTGAGGGACACCACTTGTCGCCAGTGTTCATCTGGACATTAAACTGTTGACTGCTCTCCTCTGGATTGGCCCATCCAATCAACCCTAAACATTCCACCCATCAAATCCATATCTCTCCAATTTGGAGAGAAGGATATTGGAGGGGACTGTGTCAAAGGCATTACAGAAGTCCAGATAGATGACATCTGTAGCTCTTGCCTTGTCTATTGATCACTTACTCCATTATAGAAGACCACTAGGTTGGTCAGGCAGGACCTTGGTGAAGCTATGCTGGCTTCATTAAATCACCTCCCTGTCCTCCATATGCTTTAGCAAAGTTTCTAGGAGGATTTGTGCCCCGGCACAGAGGTGGGGCTGATAGGTCAGTAGTCTCAAGGATCCTCCTTTCTAACCTTTTTTTAAGACAGGTACAATGTTTCCCATTTTCCAGTCACCTAACTGCCATGACTTTTCAGATATGATGGAGAGTGACTTAATAACTGCATCAGCCAATTCTCTCAGGACTTGTTGCAGAGGACAACAATTCAGCCCTTCTTTCCTAGCCTGTCCCTTCTTAACAGCCTGTAGCCATCCATAGCCACACTCCAGCCATGGGATGTGTCCCTCCAGGTTTCAATACTGGCAACTAAGTTGTAGCCTTCTAGCAGCACAGTGCCTTCCATCTCCTCCTGTGTGTTGCCCATGCTGCGTGCACTTGAGGTGATCCAACTTGCTAAAAAGGTAGAAATGGTTAAACTTTATGTGGATATTTATCAGTTATTTGTGTGATCAATTTTTTCCTTTTTTTTGGGTGTCTACTGATACATTAGTCAGTAAAAGGAAAGTCCTGTTCCTCTTACATCTGATATTTCTGCCGTTTACTTCCTTTTTTGAGTTTACAGTAAGGGGGGAAATTAAATTTAATAGTCAAATTTGGTATGCAGAAGTAAAAGCAATTTTAAACTGTACATTTTATTTACACAAATGTTTTGTTTGTCAGTGCTTTCACTTCCTTTCCAGTTAGTTTTAAAGTTTGTGTACTTCTCAGATGATTGGACCATTGTTATTTTGAAAATGGATAATAATTTCATATATTAAAAATAAAACCTCCAGGTTTTGTTGCAAGTGTGACCCTTCAGATCTCTCTGAAATGCATAACAGACAGCTGAAATGCTGCAGATGGTGGGGAGAACCTGGGTAATTCAAGTGCAGAAGGACTGCGTGCAGACAAGACAAAATGATTTTGGTGTTATGTTGATAAACCAGTACCGTTCCTGTCTGGTATCTTTCTGAGTCTGTGATTTACAAGTCTGTTGGTTTCATGAGTAGGTGACACTGCAGGTTCTGTTGATTCTTGGGTCTCTATAGTTTAGTAGCAGATGACATAGAAAAATACTTAACCTACTGCCTGAAGGCAGTGTAACTGTAAACTACTGTACCTGAGTAAATACTGCACCCAACATGGTTATAAAGTCATCTCCATGGTGCACTATGCTAGGCTTTGTTAAAATTGCTGCAAGGAGTGATCAGTCCAAAATTGTAGAACACAGGTACTTGATCCTATGTGGAAAACCAGCTTTTCCCATAGGTGACTTTTTTTAGGACAAGGAGTGTCTGAGAGTATTACCCCAATATGGTTAGATTTATAGCGGATTAGCCATCTAAGATAGAGTAGTAGGGACAATTGGATTTCTTTTTCTTGCTTCATACTGTTCTGTGGCTTTTTTTCTTTTAAACACATCGAGTTTCAGCAGAAGAATTGTTCTGTTTTTTAATCTTCCATCCATAGTTTACTGTGAAATGAGCTTCTTACTTGTATTTATTATATTTGTATATAGTATATAATCTGTCGTGTGCCTGGCTGCTTCATGTCATTGGCTTCATTTTCCAAACCAGACATCCAGTTAAGAGAGATGCTGTGATCCAGAGATTAAAATGTTGCAGTTAATTTGCATAAATGTAACTTTTTTCCTAAGATTCTGTCAAGTTCATTTTTGCGAAGGAAAGCAGAAATCAAGGTGAAATGTCAACAGATGTGCCTAATAATAATCTCTTGCTATTGCAGAGAATAGCCTCTTGAAGAGGTTTTACTGAAGAGGTGCTGCGGTGGAGGAAGGGGAAGAATACAGTTACTTGATGACGCTGGTAATCTTATTTAAGTTACTTATACCCAAGAACAAACCCATATAAAGATTTATTTCCCATATAAAGAGTAAATATGTGCTTGAAGTAAGATCAAGAAAACCTGTCTGGTCAGTTGTGCGGAGAAGACCCATACTCAGATATCTTGGTGTTTTTTATTTAGCCTTCATTTTTACATGAATTTGCTCCTTACCTGGTTTATTTTGGGCACTCTTGGTGTTCTTTTTCCCGGTTAAATTGTGTGACTATGAGAAAAACTGAATTATTAGAACTTCCACAGAACTTAAAAGCCCAGCACATACTTTCTGTCTTTAATAACTCCCTATATTTATTGCCTGTTTTGGGGGATGTAGAGATGAATGAAACAAACTAGACTCATTGTTACTGCTTGAAGAGGGAAACTTGAAAAAAATGTTTTCATTTCATAGCTGTTTTTTATGTTCTTTTTGTTAGAACTAGACTTAAGATCAGTAAGGGCAGCTGACTCGAGCAGAACTCTTCTGACGTACTTCATTGAAGTGCTGGTAAATTCAGCTTTAGTCTGCTGTGTTTTGCCAGCAAAGACAAGTGCCCAGAGCAGGGCCAGAGAACTGAGTGTTGATCCGTGTTAGCCTGTAGTACCTTCAGATGACAGAAATGACTAGGCCAGGTGCTTGAGTGGGTAAGTTGTACATTTGCCTCTCAAGATTGTTGAAGGGTAGTTCCAGCACATAGTAGGTACAGGAATCTGCTGATAGACTTTCAAGAGTATCAGTGATGGTGAAACATTATTTAATGTAATGTTCCTGTCCACCCCTACGCAGCCTTGAAATCTAGTTGAACTATGTAACTTACTGCAAGGTGTGTGTTCTGTATTTCCTGTCTGGTCGTTAAGGCAGTACTTTTTAAAGGAAACTGTCAATATGGATGGTGTGCTGTTTAATCTTTCTCAATTTTAAAATGCTTTTTAATTGGTTTTTATTATTGGTTCTTGTTTTGTCTACTTGCATTTTCAAAGTGGATACAAACTAAATGAGTAAATATAAAATAATAAAATATAATTGTTTTTTGTAGGTATTTTTGAGCTGACTTCTTTCATCGACTACTAAGACTGCTAAGATCATGGACATGTATGCCAGAGCTCAGGGTAATCGAATGAAACCAAGAATATCTGTGAAAAAGGTAATGATCTGTATTTAAATAAAAAAAATATTTTAGAGCTTTTCGGCCTATTAATGAAGCAAATGAACTGGTTTGGTTGAGGTTTTTTTGAGTATGGGGTTTTTCATTAATATGTTTTAATTGTGGTTGTCTGACATTTCAAGGAGGCAAAGAAGTTGCCTTTGCTTTATGCTTTGGCATATTTAGTGTAATTGAACTGGGAGAGAGCATAATTTAGGGAAGAGGTAGGTGCGTGTTTTTGTCTTTCAAGGTGACATGATGAAATCATGGTGCATTAACTTAGACATTGCCCTGTTTATTGAAAGATAGCTTTTATTTTAGAACAGATTTTTTGATTTTATATGTAATAAATTAAAATACAAATATGTAGTCTTCATCGAGTTGTGTGAAGTCTGTGTTAGGGCTTCCTGGTAATATCTGTATCTTTAGATCTTGGTTTCTTATCTGGTTTACCCTTCTGTTTACAGAAACATTTAGAAACTGCCTAGGTGAAAAAGAAAATATGTCTAGCACTTAAAAAAGATATTAGTGTTTGTTTTTTTTTATTTCAATAATATTTATTTATTCTCTTAAATTTTGTCACTTTAACTTGGAGAACATAAATACCCTTCCTCAAAATTTCTTGCAATTTATGTAAGTGCTTATTGAAATAAAAGTTGCAGTTTATCCTAAAGGAAAAGATTTATTTATCCAATTGTATTTCTCAAGGTAGTTGAACAGAGATGAGTTCATAGGTCTTTCCTGGTTACTAATAACTTTTTTATTTGCAAATTGCTGCAATGGTAGGAGGAGAAACTGAGCAAGGAGGCATCTTGTCACATGAAAATTGCATTATTCTATTTCATAAGCAGATTTTGGTTTTTTAAGGAAGCGGTGTCTGTGGTATGTGTCCTGTAGAAACTATTTGAACACAAAGGAAACTATTATGAGACAGTCAATTGTTCCAGGTCCTGACACAGAATGTTAACAGACATATATTAAGCAGTTTGTAATTATGGGTGATATTCTTTCACTTTAAGACACACAGTATAAAACCTTCTTTTTTATTGGTTTATGAGAACTTTCCAGATTATAGTGTGGAACTTTCTCTCTCGTAGAGCCAGCCAGTAGGGTGGTCAGAATTGCACTGTGTTTCATCTTCTGTTGATTCACAGAAGATTGCAGTCTGATTCCTGTCCTCTTTGTAATACTTTGTCATAGTTAACAGAATTGTTGCAGTAATAGCTCTTGAAAGTCAGTGCAAAGTTGTGGTGTGCACATTTAAAGCTTAAGTTTCTATTTCTACAAAATTACCTCAAAATATTC
This sequence comes from Corapipo altera, assembly GCF_003945725.1. Lineage (NCBI taxonomy): Eukaryota > Metazoa > Chordata > Aves > Passeriformes > Pipridae > Corapipo > Corapipo altera. The sequence goes on along the minus strand of NW_020884872.1, from coordinate 59,118,093 downwards.
AGTCCATTAAAATCTTACAGCACATGATGAAATCAGGAAGAGCTTTGTTGCTTAAGAGAAGAGTAAGCATGACTCTCCAGCACCCAACTTAATTTCTTTAGAGACTGTGGCATCTTACAGATTGTTTGAAATGTTAGAGAGCAGTTGTTTAAAACACTTAATGAGACCAAATACTGTAGAATTTGCTCCAGGGTACCATGAAGGATCTTGATTTGCTAAGAGGACAATGCAAATCTTTGAATTGCTCAGTTGAGCTAGAGGTGTGACAAGGATTTTCATTGTTCAGGTCTCAGCACCTTGATGATATTTGTGTTTTTCCCCTGACATAACTTAATAACTTTGAATCTGCGCTCAAGATTTCTTTCAAGATGTGACTTTAGAATTTCTGTGAGAAAGGAGTACACAGGCTTAGCAAGTAGAGCCTTATATATTGCTTGGGTGTTTTTTGCCCATATGTCAGTGTACATTGGAAGTAGTTGTACTATTTATTAAAACAAATTACCTACTTTTGCTGAAGATGACCTCTTGTCCTTACCTAAACTGAGCTTATAGTCTTGGGAACTTGCTAGTTTTCAGTTTTTAATGTAGTTGCGTGTCTCCTGGTATGGGATTGTGAGAGAATTTGCTTATGTTGTCTGATAGGAGGATTTCCCTGAAATTGAGTCGAGTCCTTTCCTGTCACAAGCACAAGTTTGATAGGGATAAGAATATGAATAAGTTATTAAATATAGTCTCTCAGTTAATGAGGGGAGTTTAACCCTCCCACCAAACCTACTGCTGGTTTTAAGTCTTTCTGAACCACACTGTGGTAATAGCTAAGAATCTTACGAATTTCAGGTTGAAGCTACTCAGCAGCAAATTTATACCTGTTTGTTCATGGATGTCATTATTCTTCCGCTTAAATAATTTATTTTCTTTTACTGATATTCACCCTTATGATTTTTTTACAATTATGTCCTCTGTTAGCCTTGGTTTATGGAAACTGTGTAAACTAAGGTTTTAGTCTGCTTTTGTATGAAAGCCTCTGGATTCCAGTGATTATCCTTCATAGTCCTACTTTCTGTGCTTGTTGTGAGTTAATCTTCTTTTTACATGTGGATAATACTGTATGTGCAATTACACAGGATGTCCTTCTCAGTGACTGATGTCAGTTCTTTCACTGAAGGATGCACATTTGCTATTTTCAGTGCTGTATCATATTGACCATTCATTGCTATACCGCGATCAAGAAGTCAACTCAGATCTTTTATTTCCCAGCTTGTGAATTTGCAATTCTATTTTAAAGCTTGCTTTTAGTTTTTAAGGACATAACTTTATGCTTCCTATGGTTGCATTTTAAAACACTCTCACGTTGGGCAGGTCCTTCCTGTATGATTTGCTGTTCTTCTTCTTAGCTGATGACACCTGCTTCCTTCAATTATCATCAGTTTTCATCTCATATTTACTTTTTTTTCCTCATTAAATATCTTAATGATGATGGTGCTTGACACCAGTCTCAAGATAAATTTTGAGGAAGTTGGTTACTGACCTACATCAGCTATTCTCAAAATCATTGCTGTATTGTCTCTATTCAGGCAAAGTCTTCTTTTCCTAAACCAGCTCTTTTAGTAAACTCTGTCTTTATCTGGTTTTGTTAACTCTTCATATACTTCAATCTAAATAATCTGCGAAAGTCACAGATAAGTGAGATTTTTTTCTATGTGTATGTGTTTTGCATGTTAATTTCCATATCTTTACTATTTTCACATTCTGAACTTTTTTATATTCATTAATATGATCTGAAAAGCATGCATCACTAGTACAAGATGAATGAAGGAAATGCTGGGGAGCAGTCTTGGAGTAATATTGCAGCCACCTGTAAATTTGGAAGATCCAGAGAATCAGAGAAAGACCCTGGCAGCATACTTTGGAAAGTACAAAGATACATTACTGAACTGTGGAAGTAAATTACAACTAAACATGTGGGGGCAAGAGAATAGATAAAAATGGAAACTTGGCGAATACTTCATTAATTTATTTCAAATGAACCAATAAAATGCCTTTTTAAAATAGTTCAGCTGCAGCTTTTCTATAACAGTTACTGCTTTGACTTCTTTAGCATCACCTGGCCTTGACTGTCAGGTTGGTAGTGTGAGCCTTGTTTGCTAACATTCTGAAATGTATTTTGGTAATTTCAAGGATCCTGATGTTCTAATTTGCTTTTTTCTATTCATTCTAGAAATACTTTCCTAATTTTGTGTTGCCATGAGCACAAGAATGGTTACACTGGCCCTGCTCTAATACTTTGATGTCCTATGTAGTAGAACTCGATACTGCTTTTTATACAGGGAAAAAATAAAATCTGTCTTGAGGTTTAACTGCAATATGTAAGATCACCTTTTATATAAAGGGATTGCTTTTGTTTAGTGAATATCAGAAAGGCATAACATTCTCTGACTAAATTTGCTAATCTAGCACTTCTGCTATTGTTTGAGAAGCTATGCAGATTTGACATACCTTGTCGTAAGTTCGACACAGTGATTTCTCACTTCATTTTTTAACAGGGTAATCTTTTAGAGAGTAATTAAATGGATTAACAGTTTTTAACCATATGATGATCTTATTTGTCCTCTTAACCTTACAACTTGCTAGAGAAGATGACAATTTTAAATTTAAAAAAAAATTACCGACTTCCTAAAACAATTGCAAGGATATTACCTCTTCTGTGAGCTGAGTGAAGCAGTTTTGTTGTTGTTCTGTCATCCTATTTGCCTTCTGCACTTTGTTATGCTAGGAGAAAGTCTTGGATTCTTCAGCCTTTTTTAGCCATCTGTGGATGCTTGCATGTCACCATAAGTGTTATTATAGGAAATATTACAAGAAGTGTTTACATGGAATTAAGTTACAGTTGTTTCGTATCTTTCACAGAATGGGGAAGAATGTGTGTGGATTTTCTTGGGGTTTTTTGTTTGCTTGTTTGTTTTCTTCCCCTGTGACTTTTGAAGCCACCTGCATGACTTTTCTTGGCTAAAATTGCTTTTCATCTTATTTAAGGAAAAGCTGTTGAAGAAATTCCATATATAGGCTTCAATGCAAGGAGTAGATGGTGTTTGGATTTCTTCCTGGATTCATCTGTTCTTTTTTTCCAAGTCTGTGTGTTCTTATCTTTTTTCTTTCTTTTTTTTTTAAATGCAGAACCTATTTTGGAATAAAAATATTGCTTGAAGAAAACAACTTACCTGTTTCAGTTCCATATCCTAAAGTGAATTTAAACTTCAAACCTGATGATTTATATCCAAAGTACTTTGAAATAGTAATTAGAGTAGGGAAGCCTATGGGGGACAGGGGAGATATGAATGGACCATGTTTCCAAAACTGAAAATCCTTTTTTTTTTTTAAATTTTTCTTTTAATTATTTTTCAGAGTTTTGGTGAAGGTATACTGCACTCTATGAAGTCACTGCTACACAGCAGGAAAGAGTTATGCAAGGTGTCAGCAGAGGAATGCCTAAATCGGGAAGAAGAAGATAATTTTATTGAGGTTTGGCATAATGTTACCATTTATATATATTTTTGTGGCTAAGATAGAAAACAGTTTCGCTTGAAACAGTATGGGAAGTTGCAGGATAGTAAACAGGAACAGTGAATCAAGTTACTGTCTATAAAATCTGTACCCTGTATTGTCATTCTTGAATTCAATCACTGTAGTCTTAAGCTGTGACATTTCAAGATGACATTTCTCTGCTTTGGAGGATTTGTGAAACTAGAAAACCAAAATGTGTAAATAGATGACTTGGGTGGTACTGCATTTGCGAGCATTGTTGTGATCAAGATTGTGTGGATGGTATCCTAACAAAGTGGCAGAACATTTTGATCCAGGTCTGAAGATAAAAGTTAAAGTGATTTCTCTTGTTTGCCCTGTGCTTAGCAGTAAAAGCTGAAGCTTAAAATTGCAGATCTAGACTTGTTTTACGTGAATACAGGTGGGCTGAAAGCTGGACAAGGTCTGGGGAGAAGTAGACCTGTACAGAATGCAGGACTGTCTAGGTAAATCACAAGCTATAAAGAGGAATTACTAGAACTGTTTGAGTTACAAGACTAACAGCAACTTTTCCAAAGGGAAAAGAAAAAAGGTAAGAAGCAATGTGTACTGTGTAACTTGTATTAAGTGTTTTTCAGGACTTCTAATTGGTAGTTGACAGGCCTGACAAGGAGCTTAGAGAAGGAGAGGATGACTTAAATTGGCCATGCAGAGGAGCTGAGAGAGGGAGAAATGAAGGAAAGACAACTCAGGAAGTGGTTAGGGAGACTGTTAGGTAATAGCATAAGGAGTAGCAGGAGGAAGGCAAGAGGCAGATTGTGTGTCTGGCAGAGAGGAATTAGGATTGCCTGGATAACAAAAGGGATTTTGTGATTGGATACAGTCAGGGGTTGTGACTCTGTGGAATGTTTGGGGAGCAAGCAGGAAGCTATATTTGTGAAAGATGAAAAGCTGTGGCAGATTAAGGTAAAGAAGAAGAGCTATGCAGAAAAACCTTGGCAAAAAAACCCAAAAAACCTATGGCAGAACCTTGTCTGTATCTGACCAGATGGACCACACTTTAGAACTGTGAAGCATTTTTTGTCTTGTGTTGCCAGCTCTGTGTCAGTTCTGTTTTATAAGCCTGCACTGATGGTCCCTATGGAGAAAAATAGCTGACTATATTAGCTACCTTATTAGAGCAGGCAATTAAGAGCCCACTGGTTGAAGTGTAAGAGGGTCAATAACCTGCCACAGAACAGGTATTTTTTCCTTATGGAAATACAGGAAAGATGTGGAGAATGATGTTAATGGAATATTATTAGGGCTGCAAAGATAATTACTCAGACTTCAGCAAACCAGTATTTAGGTTTTCCTGTACCATTTTAATCCATTTCCTCTGTACCCATGGCTTATGATAACCTTCAAATACGGCATCTCGTACACTATTTTTGGTTTAAAAAAAGGTCTTGCGTTACTGATGACATTTTAATTTCCCTGGCCTACTCCCCAACAGCTTTTGAATTGGTGTGCTAACTTCAGACATGTTCAAGGTATTAAAAGGTGATTGTTTTTCTGTGAAAACTGGCACAATAAAGAAATCTAAATTAGTATCATCATTGAGGCAAAAATAGGCAAACTCAGTAGGGGTGTGGTCTTTTTGACAGCAGTCTACTGACCACTCAGTGTACATACTGTTCATCATTTGTGTGAAGCTGTTACTCCTGCATACTGCCCTGTCTTGCACAGTGAATTATCCCATGAGAACAGGGAAGGGTTGGAATCATTATCTTGAGGAGAGGAAGGGGCGTGTAAGAAGACATCTGTTAAAAGGACCAAACAAAACTACCAAAAACCCCCCAACAGCAATAAGCTCTAAAGCCTCTCAAAATGTTCTTCAGAGAACTAAGTTTTTTTCCCCAAGTCCTTTAAATTGTTTGATATTTTACTGCTTCTGTGGAGGAATTCAGTTCACATTGTAGGTACTGTAGAGATAAAAAGACATAGAAGCTGAAAAGTGTCTTGAAGATACTGTGCAGATGAATTATTTAGGAGTTGAAGAGAAGATGTAGGAGTTGAAAGGTTGCTCAAACAGGATTGTTTCACAGTTAACAGTGAATACGGTGGTGGAGATGTGTAATTTGTCTGGAGCGATTTGGAATGCTGCTGCGAAGCATTGTTTTGTTTATGATGTTGTCATAGCTGACATGAGTGGATGTAGGTGGGAAGATGTTTTCTAGGGGCATGAGATCTTTTTCCCAGCATGAGTCCCCCTGAAATAAAGACATCAGAATTTTTCATAGTATGATTCCAGTTTAAAAGAAAGTTTGAGGTTTTTTTTTTTTGTCACACTTCGAAAGAACATATTCAAAACACAAATACAGTTCAAATAGAATTGTTTTTCAGGTATTTCTTTTTCTAGCTCTGTAATTCTCAGAGATTCTGTGTATATACAGGCAGGTAGGTGAGCCAGTTAATAATAAATTAATGTAAACATAGTGATGTTCTTTGGAGAACGGGAATAGTTGCTACAAATTTATGAGCTGTGGCTTTAATACATAAAATTCAGTCTGTTTCATAGTGCTCTGAAATAATAGAACCTAAGCCATATGAAACTAATTTCAAACATCAGTGAAAGTATTTAGTCTTTGTGCTTTATTCCATATCTACAAAATGGAAACAACATTTATTTTCTGACAACTGTGTTTTGAAAATAAATGCCTTGGGATTTTTTGGAGCATGCAGATACCCTATTGATTTGTCGTTAGGGAAATACTAAGTGAGAACTGAGGAAATCTGATGTTTGAAATGAAGTTAAAGGTTTGTCTACTTGGATATGGCATGCAAACATGTGGCTTCAGTAATCCATTGTGTTTTGGCCTTAGGCTAATCAACCTACATGGCAAATTGTATAATGTGTTGGCTTTACACTTTCTTTAGTATATGCAAATGTGTAACAGTTTATCTTAGCATGGACAGATTTCAGACTGGAACTGTTTTACATGTGTCCAGCCTGAAGCAAGGACAGATGAGCACTGATCTTTGCAAAATTGTATTTATTTTAACAGATGTAATGAGGTTGGTTTGTGTTGCTCTGTATGTACCAGTCACTAGAAAAATTTCTGTATAGTGGGTTTTAAATGTTGTATATGCTCTTCAACCTGACCTGACCTTTCACAAGTCAAATAGTATAGGATTACTAGTCTTTATGAAAAACTGTGTGCTACTGTTTGAGCAAGCTATGCTACCCTAAGTTATGGTTATTGAGGCAGTGGAACGAAACTTTGTTACAGTCTGCTGAATTTTTAACTCTTAAATATCTGCAGAAAACAAAAAAGTTCTTTTCTGTACTGAACTATATTAATGTATTTATTTTACAGATTACATTTATAGGTTTTGCTGAAGAGATGGGTACTGCTCACTTGCAGGTACAATATATATCTGTCTATACTGGAAAATAATAGCTGGTGCTTTCTTCTAAGTAGTACCTAGTTTTTTAAATTGAGGAATTTTGGTGTTTGAGAAATGAAACTGATGTGTCTTGAGTATGTAAAAGCCTAAGTTTCAAATGTCATTGAAAGCTTGGAAATAATTATTTTAATATTATAATTGGTGTTTTGTATGTGTTTACAATATTACCTGGCTCGGTCTTTGTGTTAGGATGGTCTGGAACAACTTATTTAAATGCGGCAGAAGGGGATGATTGACTGGGGGAGGTGTTTAGGTGGGAACGGGCTCGTTTGGTTTTGGGGTTTTGTGGGTACTTTTTTGGTTTGGGTTTTGTTGTTGTTACAAACTTGTGTGTATCAGTATTTTGGTTTGTAATCATCTCCTTAGTTGAGTTGTGCTTATTCATATGGTAGGGTTGCATGTATGAAGCTAAAACTTTATTGAGCTGACTGCTAGCTGTGAATTGCTGGTGGGGGGCTCAGGAGTCAGTATTATGGCTATGCCTTAAGATAATGTTCTAGAGAATTAGATCAGGACATATTATTTTAAAAGGTGGAGTGTAGCAAACTGGGAGGATTATAATGTGTGATTTCCATAAGCTAAGGATTTAGTCTTCCTATACAACTTATACATCAGTATAATTCATAACATGCATCTTCACAGTGCAATTCCACACTTCTACTCTGTCTAGATCCTAGTAGAGATTGCTGTAATAGTTTGCTGATGTTTAAAAATGAATAAAGAAACTGAATCCGTTTATGTTCCAACTTATATCAGTGTTCCTGTTAATCAAATTATAATAACACTAGACATTTTTTCAAGGATGAATAAGAACTGTTTGATTGTCTATAATGGGATGGAATTTAAAGAAAATTGGACAGAGTACATTTATGGAGATTTGCTTTGAACCATAGGGATCAACAGCGTTTGGGCTGTTGAAAAAAACCCTATAAATCTTTCATAGGCTTCTTCTATATTAGGTAAATCTAAAGGTTATCCAAGGTCTTCCTTTAAGAAATACCTTGTCCTTGTTTTTGTAATAGAGACTTAGAACGCTGTTCCAATAAAGCACACCAAGAGCATGTAGAGATCCACTGAGAACCATTATTAGCTGAGGTCAGTGTTTGCAGTTGTGTAGTTTGTAGGATGTGCAACTGCTTTTCAGCGCTTACAAGATTCTCCTCTATGACTTCTAAGCGTCTTCCAAGTATGGACTGCATTAAAGCTTGTTTACACGAGCTTTACACCACAGTTAGAGCGAGTAAGTGGGGATGGAGCAAGAAATAGGGAATAAAAAAAAACTTTACCAAAATTGGTAGCTGTTACTATTTAGGGGGGATATGAGATCAAACCCATTGTGATTTACAAGTTATTTTTTTGACTTGATATTCTCAATGTGTTTGTATATTTAAATCAGGAGTTGTCAGCTGTTTCTGTAGAGCTTCCAGATGTTCTGAAATCGCTCCAGTTGCGCAAACTAAAAGAAAACGAGGCTATATTTCTAAAAGATATAAAGAAAACCTTGGCAAAACCTTTTGTCATGAAACATCAGGTAAAATTTTTCTGTCTTCTTGCATGTCAGAAGCATTGTATTTCACCTCCTAAAGAGTTCAGTCATATCGCACCTTGTCTTGCTTTTGCTTTCAGGCCATCTTAGCCACAGTAGTATTAATGTTATATTTCTGTGATTCCATGAAAATGGATGTCAGAAAATATCTGAATAAACAGTACTGTATTGTTTACAGAAAATATTCAACAAATATTTAATTATGGTGCTGATCCCATGTTTCTGCTAGGCTGTAGTCCCTTTCACTGCCAATTTTGAAAGAATATGAAATTTGGCAAGTTACCCAGCTCTGCTCTGCTCTGCTCAGATACAGCTTTCATCTTCGGCAGACTTTTCTTTTTGAAACAGAGGTGCCAAAAATTACGTGAATGTCCAGTGGACTCCTGTCTTACAAAGAAAAATTACAACTGTAAATGCTGTTAATGATGTAATTTCCATTATTTTTATTTCCCATTATTACCAAGTTAATTATATTCTTTCCAATTACAAATGTTGCATATAAGATAAAAAATACCTTGAAGAAACAAATATCCTATAAACTGAAGTACTATTCAACATAAATGTGCGGAAGAAATACTGTCTTCCTCTACGAATTTTCACATGCGTTCTTTAATAGATTCTTGGGAACCTATTGTCAGGGTTGTGTTACATTATTGCAGGGAAATATTGAGAATGCAGAAGTTATGAAAATGGGTGATTCTAACTGTCACTCTACACAAATGGTTTAATTCATTTTCTTATATTTAAAGTATTTCTGAATTATTTACTCTTCATAAAAAATGCATTGAAGAAATCCCTTGCTACTCCTGACAATTGAATTGTTCTAAGATTGCTATATTTGTTTTCTTGTTGCTCTCTTTTTCAAGAATCAACTTGCTGAAGTGTTTTGTGTGGTGAGACTCTCTCCTTCATTCCCAAGGATCAAAGTTGATTATATATTTACCTTGCTGAGCAAGTATACCACAGGCATAAGATATGCAGTAGAAATAAACTCTTCACAAAAACATCAAACAGAGACATCTCATGGAGAAGATGATGACACTAATCACTCAGTTTCTTCAATTGAGGATGATTTTGTTACTGCTTTTGAACACTTAGATGAAGATGAACCTTCAAAGATACAAAGTGCTGGTAAGTTCTTGCACGCTGTATCCTTGTAGAAATTGGTATTTGAAATTTAGGCTGTTGGGATTTAATATGAAAGTAAATGTAAATGAATAGTGTAATGTAAATGAAATTAATGATGTTTTGTAAAAGGGTATTGGGCAATTGAAAAATTAATTTTTTGCTCTTTTCACCACAGTTTACCAACTCATAAACCAAAGATTCTAATCTCGGTGTCATATGTATATCAAATAGAATCTTATTCTACTTTGTGTGCTAAAAATTAATTTGTGAGTGATTAGATTTGTCTAATAGGATTTGAAGAAAATGAAAGGTTGCTTTAATCATGAAAGATAAGCTAGCATTTTGCAACAATAATAAACCCAGCAATTACCATTAAAATCTGCCCTGTTTTCTGCAGTTTTATGGAAGTTCTTGATTTTGAAGCAATCTTTTTTTACCTTTTTTTTTTTTTTTGTTCAGGTGCATGCAGCTTTGCGCCTCAAAACCATCGAGATGCTGCGTCACAGACCATCCCTACTCAATGTTTAGAAGCTATTGACTCAAAGATCCTTGTGGGTTCTGCGCATCGAAAGTCATCTGCCAGATCTTCTACTTTGATTGATATTTTGGGACTTAAGGAACTGTCCTCAGTAAAGAATTCAGTAACAACCTCAATTTCTGATCCTTGGATACAGAGGAGTTTCTATAAGCCATATAATCCTTCTGATCAAGGTGTTAATTTTTTACGTAAAACGTTGTTTTCTTCCTCTCCAGCTGAATCCTCTGAGTCAGACTGCTCCAGCCCAAGCCCCATCATCTTCTTAGATGAAGAAGGGTATCAAAAAAGCTTAAAGGCAAAACTTCAGCTACCAAAAATTCCAGTAGTGAAAGATGGTATAGAGGATTCAGACTCAGAAGTAAGTGAATTTTTTGATAGTTTTGATCAATTTGATGAGCTGGAGCAACCCTTGGAAAACTCTTGTAAAATTATTAAGGATCCCATCCTAGGGAGTCCCTCCCAGAAAAGGAGGACTGCACATGAAAAATTGTCTTCTGCAAACATTACAATGAATCCTCAGAAATTCAATTTTGATCGTCCAACTCTCCCAGCCAATGTAAAGAAACCAACTCCTCGTAAGCCAGAATCACCGTACAGCAGCATCTTTGAGGTCCCGGATTCCCCTCGCCCAGTTAAAACATCAGGGGAAGAGAATGGAGGCTTCTTCAGCCCTATTAGAACGTCAGCTTTCAGTCCACTAGGGAGCTGTGGTTCTTCCGAATGTTTGTGTCGAAGTAATCTTGGTGGAGATAGGACAGGTCAAAATCACCATGATGCAGCTTATAATAGTTACTCAGCATATGCTGATAGTGTTTCATTTGAAATACTTGGTTCTGTTTTTTCTTCTGAGCCCTCATCAGGAAAAGTATGTGCAGGAAATGATTCGAAGCACAAAAGGATTGCTTTGAAAGAGAAAAAAAGGCAAGCTGCAGATCTCAAAATGAAAACTAGTAAGGAAACAGACAAACAAGCAAAATCTAAACATAAGTCACTTATGATTAGAGATAGCATTCAGAAGTTTGCAGCTGAATTGGTTGAAAAAAGTTTTGGCAGTGCATTTAAAGACCTGCAAAAAGGTGTTTCTTCATGCACCAATGCACTCTGTCATTTGGCTGCTAGGTTGACTTCTTCAGTCTTTCAGATGGCTTTTTATGAGATTGGAAGACGTAGAGCAATCTCCCTGAAGCAGCGTGCCATTAATGGGATAGCAAACTTTTTGGTGAGCGAAGCTATAACTGCTGCTTTGAAAGAACTCTGTCACGTAAAGAAACAAATATTTACCAACACTGTTGCACGGTTTGCAGCAGACCTTGCTGAAGAACTTGTGTTTGAAGGAATCATGGAAGTATGCCAGTTCTCATATCCATCAACACCTACAGCTTCACAACCTTCATCATTTGATTACGAAAACAAAGTGGTAAGATCCTATGCCCGAGATTTGTCTGAATCTGTCATTCAGGAGGCATTTATTGAACTATCTCAGGTTGATGTGACCTTCACAACACAAGCAGCCATTAGTGTTTCCATGGACAATATTAAATATGTAAGCGCAGAAAGTATGTTAGAGTCAACACAGACTTCCACAGTTTTTCCTAATTTTAATGATAGGGTAGGACTAAAGCCAATCCAAGATTCCAAAAAGGAATATACAGTACAGCAAGCTCTGTTTTGCACCTCTGGTTTTGTAAGTTCAATACCTGTACCCTTAGCTGGAAGAGCTCTTTGTCAACAACAGGTTTCCTCTGATGCTTACAAAGCAAAAGTATCCAGTATTCCAAATGCTGATGACAATATGAAGGTATTCAAAGACTCCACTCATCCATTTTTCACAAGCAGAAAGAAAGAGGAGGAAGTCTCTTCTTTCAGAAATATATATCTAACTTCAGATCACAGTCCAAGTACTGAAAGTACTCCATCAATCTTTTGTAACCAAAATGATACCAAACTAACAAATAACAGATCTGGAATAAACAGTAGTTCAGAATTAACAAGTGGGTCAAAAGGCATTAATACTTTCTCTGGAACTATGGTAGATATGATAGTAAATGAAGCTTATGAAGCCATAACCTCATCTAGAGTAACAAAAGCAGTAGAAGAGTATACAGATTTTTTAACAAGAAAAATAATAGATAAAAAACCTTCTGTGCAAGGTATTGGTGAAGACTTCCCCAAGAATATGTTTGCAGATCATTTGGCCAAGTATGTCATAAAACAATCTGTGGATGAAAGTAAAACTGTGTTATGTAACACTGGTGAGAATTTAACATGTAATATGAACTCACAGACCTACGGAGATACCAATCAAAAAGAACAGTGTGTGATAAAGAAGCAAGAGGCTGAGAAGCAAAGTAATGTTTCTATAATCGTGGAACAACAACAGTTGCCTTTGAATAATCCATGTAAATTTCTTACTCCAACTCATTCTGTTCAGTGTTTTTCAGAATCTAAAGATTGTTGGCAGGAACAAAAAGGACATAGGTTTTCCTCAAAATCACCACCTCCTTGTTCCACTGTGACTTTTGCTAAGCATGTTCTAGAGGACTGTACTGACATGGGAAGCTGTTCAATAACGTGCTTAAACAAGCCTTCAAAAAAAAAAGATACCCAGAAACTATCAGCAGGAACTTTGAATTACAGGCAGGCCGATTGTTTTCTGCATGCAAATAGCTTTTCTTCAGTGATGTTTGGCAGTGAAGGTGTTTTGCAGATAGAAGAAAAATCAAGTTTCAAACATGGAAATACCTGTTTAATGCCCAATACACCCCCACCGACTCCTCTAGTGCCATGTGAAGGTACTTCTGAAAGGAACCTAAGAAAACTGTCAAAGAAACTCAAGGGAGAATTAGCAAAGGAATTTGCACCTGCAACACCACCTTCTACACCCTACAATCCATCCATTACTAATTTTTCTGAAACTGAACATGACTCTTTGGAAAATGAGGAATTTATGCTGAAACTCATGCGGTCCCTTTCTGAAGAAGTGGAAAGTAGTGAAGATGAAGATCATTCTCAGATGCCTGTTGAGAAAGGAGAGCATTTGGAAAAAACAACTCAGTATGCAGATTGTTTAGCTAGCCATATAGTTTCAATAGCGACTGAAATGGCTGCTTCCCATTTAGATGGTAAAACAAATGAAAGAGATGCTGGTAGGCAGTTTCAGTTAGGTATGCAAAAGAAAATATGTGGATATACTGCATTTATAAATATCCCAGAAGAGACATGCAATTCTTTATGGAATTATGCAGGTGATATGGCAGGAAAAGTCATCAACGAGGCCAAGAAAGTAGTGAAATCAAAGCATTGTAAACTGTTGAGGTTGAAGCGGGTTAACTGTCAAGTGGATTGCTTTTATCTGAGAAAAGGTGATAAAGATGGTAGTTCAAAAGAAGGATTTGGTCCAGTGCAGGACCAGTGGCTTGGGGAGAGAGGTTCATCTGTACTTTCTTTACCACAAGGTTCAGGCATGACAGGTTTGACTTCCAAGTACCCGAGCTGTGAAAGTGTGACTGACGAATATGCAGATCACGTCATTCGAGTTTTGAAAAGAGAAGGTGGTAGTGCTGAGCTGTTAATGGATCAGTATGCTAGCAGACTTGCTTACAGGTCTGTCAAATCGGGCTTGCAGCAAGCTGCTAGAAAAACCAAATTGCGATATAACAGAAAGACATGTCCTGGGCAAAATGCACAGGTAAATGGTAAGCTGGAGCTGATCAAAGCAGTGAATAAAGATGCAGTACAGCCAGTGAAAAGCAGCATTCATCGCTGTGAAGGCCAAACGTATGAAAGGAGTTTTGGCACACAGAGAACAGAATGTACTGAGTTGTTGCATTTTTCAGGATCCCTTGCTCACAGTATCACTTCTGATGTCAGGAAGAAACTGAAAATGTCGGGAGCGTCTTTGCCGAAGTCTCTAACAGATTCCTGTCTATATAAAAAGACTGAATTTGATGAACTCACAGGGGATCTCATTAAAACAAGAGTTTCTAGGACATTTCTTCCTTTCTCCCGAGATCATAAACTGTATCATAGTACGGGTAGTATAAATGAAAATGGCTACACTGAAGGCATAATTCAAGCCATAGAACAATATGCTAGAAAAGTAGCAGGTGATACTCTAGAAATGAGTTTAGAGTCGGCTATTCTTCGTGTGGCTGAAAACAGAAAAAGTGGCGATAAGCTCTCATATACTGAGAAACTGTCTCCTTTTTCTGGAACTGTCTGTAGATGCTGCAGTATGAAGGAACATCGGTACTGTACAGAAAGCATGTCTCATCATCTACCTGCACAAGAATCCTGCATTCCAGTGAGGCATTTACTTCATTCTGGATCGGGTGGTGCCTGTCAGAATTCAAGAGTGTTTCAGCTTGATATTCCCAAAATTCACGTTGATGTAGAACAGAGGACAGTGTTTTCGGACAAGGGGGCTGCTGCAGCCATAGAGAAAGCAGAAAGAGAGCTGAGTTACACAAGTCTGACAGCTGACAGTGGTATTGGACAAGACGGAGTCAGTTTTGCTGAAAGCCTTACTACTGAAATAATGACATCAGCTATGACTAATATTGGTCAGGCAGTTACCATAAGGTAATATTACTTTTTTCTTTTTTGTTGCATTTTGTACCAGAAGAAGGATCGTTAATACAAATATGTGCTCAGAAGGAATTTTAATATGTATTTTCTTAGAAATGCACACTTTATTTTCTGAATCTTTCCTTTTTTTCTTCTGGTGATATTTAAATAATTCAGAACTAGGAAAAAAAAGCTTTTTTCCCCCTGTGTGAGCTTGAAACCAAAGTTTCTATGTATATCAACATGGTTACATTCCAGTAGGTGACTAATAAGTGGAACTTATCATTGCAACTTGAAAATACTACCTGCAGTAAAGAATACTAGCCCTTACAGGTTTTGTTGATCTGTGAGCTGTGACAAAATCCAGGTTTGCTCCCTATTTGTGTTTCCTCTTCAGCATCTGGTGCTGGCTGAACGAGCCATCGCTTTGTAGTATGAAGGTTTAATTTTTATAATGGCCGTGTTGTAGTAGTTTCCTTATTATTGGGGGGAAAAAAAACCCCAACCTGTTACTTTAAGAAAAAACAACTTATTAACCAGACTTTATGTTATAGAATAGTAATACAATAATTAAGGAATTGACTTTGAAATTCATGTGTATTTAGCAAAGCATAACATACTGTTTTCCTTTTAATAGACCTATAAATAGGAAATACATGCCACAATGAATTTATGACAAACAACAGCTGTTTCTTAAAACAGACTGTGCAGTGATCAGAGTGAAATCTCCTCTTCAGGTCCAAGAACTGTCCTTACCATGTTGTATTTTTAAATTTGAAGTAATATTTATATTTCTACTGTGTGCTTTTTTGAGAGCCATCATGATGGACAATAAAATTGATTATTTTGTGTTCAGTGGGTGAAGGCCACAGTGGGACTAAATTTTTCAAGGTTTGATATGAAACACATACATACTAACAGCATAAAAGTGATCATGAGATGTATGTTGTCAGTCTGCACAACACGGTTGAGTCCTTACTCAGTGTGTGACAAAAGAGAAAATAGTCATGTGGTGATGTTTTTCTATACCTACAGTATCAAGGATGACACTTCATTTAAAAATTCTAGTTAGAATATGTCAACAACAAAACACAGGGTTCAAAGAAATATTGTTTATTAGTAAATTTGTGACAAGGAGGTGATATGAGAGTTTTACTCTGACAAAATTTATAAATGTTTTTTACATTGTCATCTAATGTGTGCTAGGTAATTCATATGTTTCTTGAGAAACTGCCTTGTGTGGTGTAGAGAACTGCTGCTAGTGCTGGTATAACTGTAAATAAAAATGGGGAAAAAATGACCTTTGTACTACCCTGGTGGGTTCCAGTTCGAGCTGCATATTTGCTTCATATGTATATAGATAATCACAGTTTGCCCATGAAAGTTAGTTCATAACTGCATGTCCTCATTTTGTAAATTTTTTTGTGTAAGGAGTTCAAACTTCTTCAAATCAGTTTTTTGAAGTATCTTCTAGAGACTACCATTTATGGACTATGCTTGATTGATTGTTTTTTGGATAAAAAAATTAAACTTATTTCCTGAGGGAAAAATTTTGTACAAGCCATGCATTGCTACACTTTCTTGAAGGAGGAAGACAAATCTTTTTCTACAGAAAAATCTTTTTAATAGAATACTAACATTTTAGACACCAGCTCATGCTTAAGCATTTTACCTACAATGGCAGACCACCTAGCTGCTTGTACCAAAAGTGACCAGGGCAAATAACCAAACTGTCCTATAGTGAACAAGTTCAGAAATGGTAAGTCTTCTGCTTGAAAAGTGTACCTTGATACACAGTCTGCAAGGCTACAATGCCTTCTGTGCTTTACAGCAATAATATTCCAAAAGAGAGAATTATTTGTGCCACTCCTTTTGAATTTTAGTGAAAGAATTCCAAATAGCAGTCCCTGACCTAAACCTGTTGATGTTTCAGATTAATTTCTTGTGTTGAGGATAGGGTACAAATTAAGAGATTCCCCTCCTTTTCTTTTTCCTTGGAATTTAACAGCTCTGAAATGGTGTTAAATTGCTTTGAATGAACTAACACAAATCAGCATGAAATGCAGTGATGTTTTTGTCTTAAACTTTTGTTTAGCTCTCTTGGAAGAGAAGGATTTCACTCTGTTGAATCTGTTGTTAGCCAGCAGATGAGTCTTAGTATTGGTGATGATAGCACTGGGAGTTGGTCCAATCTAAGTTTTGAAGATGAACATCCTGATGAGAGCAGCAGTTTTCTTCACCTCAGTGACAGGTAACTATAAACATGTTAGTGTAGTGAAACAGTTATCTTGACATCAAATAACTTGTCATCAAGTGGTTTTCTTATGGAGCTTAGGGGAGAAGAGATTTTGTCTTCAGCACACAGTGATTTTTTTATTAAAAATGGCTCTAATATTACGGTTTTGTTTTCTTACAAAATGTTGTTGACCATGAATCTTCATATTTTAAAATATGTGGAGTGTGTATTGTCATTGATGTCAGGGAGTCACATCAAGTAAAACTGTACATATAACATTTAAGTATTAGCAAAAGATGGAAGCATTTTAAAAACAACTACCCTGTGTAAAATACAACCTGAGAGTACCATTTATAAGTTGTGCTCTAAAATATTAAAACTTAATCATAGAGAATGCATTTTATATAAATTCATTTTTTCTTGAAAATAAGTAATACTAGCTTAATTTGCATGAGGAGCTTTTACAGCTTTTTTTGTCTTTTTTGGTACTGGTATTTATAAACTGCTCTAACTGATATTGGTGGAATATGTATATACTGCTAACCATGGGCTTGCAGGTGTGTGATGCTGGAACTTACCTGTTCAGGGTAGTAGCTTCTCACTACACTTTCCCTGGCTGATTGATAGCTAACAAATATTAAAATGGGAATTCTAAAATCTGCAATGTCTGCCTGTTGCCAGGGAGAATTATAGTGCAAGTTGTGGCCCGAGCTTCTATATAAGGAATATATGAGGAATGAGTAAACTTAGTTTTTTATGATTGATATAACACTTGTATTACTGTAGAAAGTCCAGCATTTCTGTTGAAGAATAGCAGAAGTGGGGGAGAGGTTTTTTCTTTAGTCAGTACTTCCAGCATCTCTGAGGTTAAAGGAAGTATGGGAGATGTGCTTTCTTATGTAACATACAAGTAGGTTATTTGGTACCAAAGTGAAACTGCTCAGTTAATTATTTTTCTGCAATATTTTTCATGTTTTGCTTAACTAAATAATTTAAGCCAACCACTACGATAATTTATCACTCATAGAAATTAATTATTTTGTAGAAGAATACATTAACTAAGAGTTACTTTAATAAAACATAAATGATTGAATGATTGAAAATGAGTTAGACTTACATGATGAAATTCAAAATATGAGGAAGAATATTCAACATATTTGCAGTTAAAAATAGAGAATAAAATATAGGTTAGTGGATACTGAGAAAAAAAAGGATAAAAAAATTGCTGGACCTGCTGTATCTATGTTGTATATGTTATTTGTTTATTATCCCCAAAATAGTTATAAATGAAAAGAAGGTAATTTATATAACTTGGAAGAAAATCTGTGGCTCTTTAGAGGAGGAATGACCTAAATTAGCTCACAGAAGGGGAGGCATAATCAGATAGTGAGGTGTTGGCAGGAGAAACTAACGTACACAAATTGATCAGCTGATTTTACAGAACTGACTGTGTGTTCATTTGTGTTGCTGAGGTTTAGCAGGTGGAAATGACAGGATCTGGGGTTATTACCCTGAGTAAAAAAGATACCAAGGGGAGACCTGTAATAAGAAAAGATTCAGTAATAATAACACCATTGTTGTGTTTTAACCCCAGCTGGCTACTAGTGCCCACACAGCCAGTCACTTGCTCCTCCCAAGGTGGGATGAACTGGAACAGTAAAAGTGAGAAAACTCGTGGGTTGAGACAGAGACGATTTAATAAATAAAGCAAAAGCCAGGCACAAGCAAAGCAAAACAAGGAATTAATTCACCTCTTCCCATGGGCAGTTCCATTTGAGTGAATGTTCTTTAGAGAACTTGTTAAAGTTACTTATGCAGGGGAGTGCTTATATCTTCTGCTTTTTGTTAAGCGTATAAGTGTAGGCATGGACATTGGTTTTTCCAGGGGATGCATCAGAGCATCCAGGTTAAGTTATAATTCAGAGCAGAAGCCTCTTGCTTTTCTTTTTGCTCTTCTGCTGGCTAATGCTGAATAGCTGCATGAACCATTATAGAAGCATTATAATGCCTTTTTCTGTTTATTACTTGTCCTGTGGTTACAGGACTTTATTTTAAAGACTTTTAATTTGGCATCCTTAAACAAAATTTTGAAATTAGGATCCAAGCAGGCATACTGGAAAGCAGTGTAGGTGATACTGTTAATGGCAAACTCTTAAAAAGAAATTATTCTCTTGAAATGTTCCTTTCCACTGTTTTGCTGTTTGCATTGAGTGGTATGAGTGGAAAAGAGCTTCAACAGTCACATAAAACTTAGGTGAAGAAAGCATCTTCTTGCAGCAGTTGTTCTCTGGAGTTGCTTCCTATATAGTTCTCATACCATGTAGAGTAGATAATCTAACTTTCTCAAAGAATGCTGGATATCTGGTAGTTCTGTTCTTGGAAGGCTTCCAGACGTGCTCTGGGGGAGGTATGAAGTTGAGGAACAGAGATTTGATCATATGAGTAGCTCAATCTTGTACATAATCACAGACCTAACAAACTCAGCTATTTATAATGACTAAAATTAACGAGTGTGATGACATGCTCTATTTTTTCAGTTCTTTGCATTGGGTTGAATGTAGTCATGGGATAAATGAGTATTTTTATGAACTGGGAGTGAAGTAATCTTTATAGTATTGTTTTCACAGATTTATAACCCCTCCCCCCCATTTTTAAAAGTTCCACTTGCAGAACAATATTCAGAATTGAAAAAAACAAGAAATTATTTACTCTAGGAATTCCTTCTCATCAGGCTACTGGAGTTTATTACTGGATTTGACTGTGCAGTTGTCTTCACAATGCATAATTTTATTAACTCTTAGCTAGTCCTTAAGCAAATATTGCAGTCGTAATCCATATTTCTATGAGTAATCATTTTGAAATTGTCGAGCCTGTATAAATGATGAGCAATATGGCTAGACCTGAGGACAGAATTCCTGCTAGCACTGATCTGGAAAATTAATGAGTACAAATTAATACTTTCACCTATGTACTGAAACTTACTAGTTCTGCGGTATTGTGCACATTGCTGCTCTTAATAGCACTGACAGTCAGGTTTGTACTCTGTTCCAGCAAACCTGTTTAGGAAGTTTAGGTGCTCTTGCATTTAATGTCTTGACAAAACAGTTGTAAGGAAAATGAAGGTTCTAGTTTGAGCTGTTGTTCTTTTCTAGTTCAGCCATGTTCTCTTCTTCTCCTGGCAGTAATGGTAACAGCAGTAGCTGGAGCAGTCTTGGTTTAGAAGGGGATATGTATGAGGAGAATTTATCCTTTCCAACATCAGACAGGTTGGTTGAGTTGAGAAATATAAACCAGATGGGTTCCTCATAATTAATGCATGAAATAATCATTTTGGAAAGTAAAAATACAGTGCATTTTTTATGCTGATACATTATTCACACTCTTGTCGCTTAATCACAATATGATTTTTTCATTAATTAATCCATCCTGAATGATTAAATTTTGCTGTGCTAAACTGATGAATGTGTTCTGCTTGCAAAATGAAAGGTCCCTTTTCTGCATGTTCCTGCCTGCAGTTTTACAGGTCTTTAGATATGCTTTTCTTTCATGCAAACTAGAGCTTGCTTCCTACAGGATTTTTTTTTTTTTTATTATTTAGCTTGTGTAAACTTTCAAAATTGCTTAGTAATTGATTTTTAATAGAACACTTATGACTTACAGCTTTAAGTAACCTATAACTATTCATAACTGTGACATAAGATGGTTCAACTTTTTCACATATGAAGCAAAACTATTAAAATCAATGTTTAGTTCTTATTTTTAAATATCTTCATATTACAATCCTTTTTAACACCCTTCTCTTATTTCTCTCTTCTCATTTTTTTAAGTGTGAAGTGGATGATAAATCTGTTTCCATCATGGAATGGTTTGAGAAGCAAAGCTTCTTTTCATGATCACTCCTTTCTTTTATGATCTTCCTGTCCTTTAACCTTCATTACAGTCTTAGGATTTACTACATTTATTGTGCATATATTGGATTGTATTTATATTTTTGTTTGTTTTTTTTTTTAAATACAGTGATGGAACAGAAGATAAAGATGAAGATTCCAAGGATGCTGTAGAAGGTAATGTCAGTTCCAGCATATAGTACTGTTCTTGTCCTGTGCACTCTACATTAATTATTTTATTCTTTGCTTGTGTAGTCTGCAAAACAAGGTGACAACCCTATTATCCCTATTCATCATAATGGATGTCAACCAAGTGTCAGAATGTATTTGTAGATTAATACCCTACATACACCTCTTAATGCATTGAAATTTACAACCTTTGGGAAATGCTAGTTACTGATGTTCACACGAGCTTAATAACATAAGGTAGGGAACTCTGATCAGCTTGTTGAAAGCATAAATTTATATGCATAGAATAACTTCTCTTTAAAAAACTCTTTAAAAGAAGTGTAACTAGTTTTTAAAATAAAGGAACCGTGGGAATCGTCTGCATGGCTGTGTTCGAGATGCTGAAGAAGTTATTCAAACTGGACACATTAACCTTGGAAGAGAGTCATGGGAAACAATGAAAAGACTTGAATTTGTTGCCTTTGCTATATTCTCTTTCTTCTTAGTGAAGTATAAAATGGAGTTTGTCCAGAATCTTGTTACAGCTTCGTGGCTTGAAGATCTCTGTGCTCTGGTTCCAGTCTGATTGCCAAAGGTTGTTAACTCACATGAAAACAACCTGCATGAATACATGAGTACACAGTGTATGAGCAGGGTTTTAAAATGAGCTGATATTAGAGCAAGTGGTAATAGAACTCTTCTTTGTGTTGGGTATTTTCTGAAGACCAAATAAGCATTTCAAGAAACCTCTCCTACTTGCTTACAGAGAATATTTGGCCATGTTGCACATATTCAAATAGTCTTGATGTAAGCAAAAAGATGTGTGGGGGTTTGTGGGGTTGTTTGTTTGTTTTTATTTTTTGTTGTGTTTTTTCCTCTCCTTTTAAGCTCCTGGAAAAATGTATATAAATGAACAACATCTCTTAATTTTATTAAATCGGATGTGACTGTAGGGTTGTAATAAAATAAAATTAAATTATTGAGTGTTTTACCTCAGAATAATTATAATTAAAATCTTTTCTGCTCTGTAGGTTTCATCTAGTTTATCAATATATACCATTGCTTTCTTTTGGTCTCAGCTTTAAAGAGTTTCAGCATCTCAAATATTCAAATTGCTCCATTAGAATGGTACTTGGTATTTTTCATTTACACAGTTTAGGTGTCACCTAGTCTGTATAGTGCAACAGACTGCTCTATATTCTAGTGAAATTTTTCCAGCTTAATCTTTTCACCATCTCACTACTGTTTTGAAAAAACTCCTTCTGTTGCTGTCATTTTAGGACCATTTAAATAGTGTGCTAGGTAGAAAACCTTTGTTTTCTTGTATATTTGGAAGTTCTCTTTGTGTCATACCTGAAAATGTCTGACTTTTTCTAAGGTGACTGTACCTTGTTCAGCAAAGAATTTGAAACAAAGCCTTGTTATTACCAAATTTACATCTATTTTATAAAACTAAAAAACATACCGAAATTTCCCAGCGATGCATTACCACAGTGCTTTCCATCCACCAAGTGTCATAATTTTTTTTTTTAATGATTGGTTGTTTCCTCTATCCACTACAAACACACTTCCGTTTGACAGTTCCACTAGTTAATTTTCTCTCTCTTTTACTTTCTGAGGGAATCTTTTTCAACTTGCTTGACTTTGCCATTTGGGAATTGAGCCTTACGTACTGGAATTTTTGTAACCCTGATTGGAAGAGTAGTGAGATAGCAGTAAACTGAACGTGAACATATGTTTTTGTTGCAAATATATCCCATTCTTCTAGAGAGTCAAGTTGAGTAGTCTGAAAGTAGAGACTTCAAGAATAACTTGGAGAGCACTACGTACGTGCTGAGTTGTTTCTGAGAGTGTGACAAAGGATCACTCTCTGGTAGCTGGATACAGCAACTCAGTGTGGGAACAAAAGATAACAATGCTGTAGTTCATAAGTGTTCCTAGCACAGCTGCTCTTGTTGTGTTAATACTGTGTTAGTTTTTGGAACTTAAGATATAAAAAGGTGTTGAAAAATTGAATGTGCCTCAGTAAAGCCATCAGTATATTTTGGAAAAACTCAGAGGCAGTCTGACCAGTACAGGAAAGAATTCTGAAATATACACTTTTTAAGCATGACAAAAAGTAGCAGCTGGAAATGTAAGTAACTGATGGACCATGTGAGAGCCATTGCTGTTCAGTTTATGAAAGGCTGTGTTAAATTCCTTGTCATTTGGAATATACATTATAGTTTAGATATCTTGTAATACTCAGCTATGTTTGCACACAGTTGTAAATGGGATAAACAGTACTTTGTTATGTGAAAGTAGTGGAACACTTCAGACCACCATGATTTTTTTCTTCCATATTATCCGTGTGTACTAAATGGAGGTTTTTAAGACAGTAGAGTCTATAAACAGTGAACTACAGAGATTTTTTGAAACAAAGCTACAGATTTGATGATTTTATTTTTAATGTTAGGTTTGGAGCAAATCCGAAAGACTTTATCAATAGCGAATATTGATCTGGAACGAAATCTAGTGGACCCACAGCTCAGAGCAGTGCTCCAGTGGCTGGCAGCTTCTGAAACGGAGGTTTCTGATCTTCATTTCCGTGACACTGCCTCAAGGGAATTTGTCTTTGTGAGTATTCAGGTTAATGGGTGGTGGGAAAGGGAAAGGATTATCTGGACTTCCATTGGCTGGTACACCAGCCACTACTGCTTCGTTTGCTATTCACTGTTGAGGAAAATCATTATTTAAATCCTGAGAGATCAAAATGGATCAACCTGGTTAGGCTGTGTATATACCATACATAAACCAGTATTATCAAAGCCGAGTTAGCTTGTTTCACCAGTGGTTTGCTCCAAAAAGGATACTATTACAGCATTTTTATTTGAAAAAACAAAATTTGGTGAAAATTCTATTTTTTCAAGCATTTTTAAACTTAATGTTTACTTGTCTATAAATTGAATCTTTGTGAGAACTTGGTCATGCAAATTAATTTCTAATTTAATATGTTCTGCCTAGGGTTTTTTTTGCTAGCAAAGACATGTTTTCTTGTTAGAAAAAAATTTAGTTTCTGAGTTAATATTAAGTATGTATTTATTCTGTAAGCAACTGAAACCAAAGCTATTAAGAAAGAAGGCTCAATAAGATTACTTTAGTCTTAGGTACCTTTATTTTGGTTTTATAGATCAAATTTAATGTGACCCAAGAGAAAGCGTAACTTAGGCTTTAGCAATTTGTGTCTCTTTGGGAAGACTCAATATTTTGGTATGCATATTGTAGAAATATAACTAGTAGAAATATATCCCCTATACTCCTTTCTCTGGAACTTGATATGTTTGATTTAGAACTATTTCAGGAATATGCTTTGTTGTACGGTAGTTCTGACACTTAGAGTGGACTTCATGCTTTCATAAACTAGAAGGCAGTTTGAGAATACTTTTCTCCATTTTTATGTTATTTGCAATTGTTTGTTTTAATCCTTACATTTGTATGTTCTTCTCTGTTATGGTTCGTAAGTGCCTTAACACAAAAAAGAAAATTCTTCACTTTTTCTGTTCTGACATGCCTGGCCCAGCGTTCCCTGAAGCTTTTTTGACGGGACTGAGTTGGAATTACAGTCTTTCTTACCTCATGAGGTTTTTTGCCATCTTTTGAAGATCTGTTCATCTGTTTCATGCTTGTTGTATGCAGTGTTGCAAATATTCAGGTAGGATAGTAGTAGGACCCACAAGTGTTAATTTTATTTTGTATGCGTGTGAGAGACCTGTATCTTACACTGCAACATAATACATAAGCCACAAAATAGATGGTAGGTACCTATTTTTTTAATTTTCCCTCAAGTGTTTCATTCTTCTGCCAGCTCTGAGTTGATAGCTTTCAAAGTTGTGATGGTACGATTTGAGCCAATGCTGAAAGACACACAAGGAAATGTATTATTAGCTGGCTCTGTGTCTGAGCATCACTCCAGCTGCCTTAATAAGAGAATATACTGAGAAGAGCACTCTGGAAAATAGTAGTGTCTGTTATGTATGCACTTCTAAAAAATGACAATATTTTTCTACTTGACACTTCAGTCATAAATTGATACTGAGTTGACACCTGAAGATAAGGCTAAGACCTTCAGGCAGGCGGTAGTCATGCAGTCCTGAAAATGCTATGGTAGTTAATTGTTTCACTTAATTTTATAGACTATTTTCAGTTCTCCACATTCAGTTATGTTAAAAGAAATTGAAATCCTGTTTCCCTCCCCGGGGACAGGGAAGGATTACCTCTTTTTTATTCCATCCCATTTCCCAGTTGGAATGATCTCTGACCCGGACTGAGGGGTTTTTAAGTGAGAAACAGTCTTTCCGAGTTCTGTCTCTTGTAAAGCAGAGCAAGCACCTGCAGAGGGCGCTGCAGCCCAGCAGGAAGCGAAACCAACCCCCGATGTGCTGGTCCCTGGCCAGCTGTGGGCTTTGGGGCAGCTCATGGGTACCTTGGGAAGTTACCTCAGTTATGTGGGGAATGAACCCGGGCTTTAGATTACATTAAAAACAGTAATTTTCAATATAAGCAGTTGGTGAGTTCTGGAAGGGAGGAAAGGCTTATGTTAGCTGGTCACAGCAGGGTAACGAGCCACTGGCGTGATGTGACTGTATAAAAGGCAAAAATACTCCTGGCATGTATCAGGCAAGGTATTACTTGCTGCATCTTGGTATGAACTCTTACTTAAGGGTACATGTTATGCTCAGCAAGGCAAAAAGAAGTTAAATACCTATGTATAAAACAAAATATATTTGTTATGAATGATAACAAGAAACCAGTAAATTAGAGTAGATAGTTCTTGACTTCTTTGAGAAGCCTGGCAATGTGGATATGCAAGTGCCTGGATTGAAAAAACCCACATCTATTCAGTTTTTAATCTTACCTAACTGTTTTAAGATTCCTGTTTTGAGTAAACTTTAATATTTCACTTGTCCAGCAGTAAGAAACAGATTATTCATCTAAAGAAACAGTGAGATTAAATTCTGAACTCTAAATTAAAATTTAGGTGCCACCTCTTTAGTTTTACCATGGTGGAATCTTCTTTGGACAAAAGTTTTATACTGTATTTGCTGAAGTAGATATTTGGACATCAGCCAAATTTTCCTCTGGCAGAAGAAAGAAAAATGACCATTATTTTATAAACCAACAAAC
Organism: Corapipo altera; assembly: GCF_003945725.1. Classification (NCBI taxonomy): domain Eukaryota; kingdom Metazoa; phylum Chordata; class Aves; order Passeriformes; family Pipridae; genus Corapipo; species Corapipo altera. The sequence continues at coordinate 59,091,892 of NW_020884872.1, read as the reverse complement.
ATAATTTACAAAATTGCATGTTTTAGACTATAAAACTCTTATTTCCTGTACTCTCCTTTATAAGTCACAGAAACAGCTACAGATTTCAGTCGCTATTTTGTAGAGAAGTTGTCTTTTTTTCCACTGAGAAAAGTTTCAAGGTTTCAGAATAAATTGTGCTCAGTATTAGAGAGGATCTTTTTTTACTTGTTTAAGTCAGTTGTTTACTCAAGAAGTTAATTGTTTTATACATGTCTTTATGCCCACATTCTTTCCATCACCTGCCTTCTTGCAGGTGGAACGTCATCTAGATGAGGAAGCAGTGAAAAATTGTCTTCCTTTTCATTTTTAATAGAATTTTATATTGCAGTCTGACAGGTCTCATAGTAGAAACTTTACGATTTTTTAATTTCATAGCTGTGAAAGATAATTCTCTAAACACTGTTTATAACTTTCTTTAAACTTAATATATAGAATATCATGGTAGGGACTATAAAAGGCCATAAAAATCTACAGTTCCAAAGAGTAAGTAGAGCGTTTAAATTGTGTTTACTAAATGCAGCACTGACATTGTCCAGAAAGCTACAGAAAATAAAGTTTGTTTGTGTGGATGTTAGGTGTTTTTATTTTTTAATTTTTTGTTTTGTTTTGTTTTTTTGTTTTAACTAATAGTTGTTTGGTTTTTTTACTCTTAGGCAAACTGGCAAATTCATTCTTTCCCTAGGATAGGCTTTCTTACATACATAGCTGAGCTTGACACATAAACGATGGAAGATTTTTTTGCTTGGATCCTGGGCAAAAAAAAAAAAAATGTTTTCAGTTAGACTGATCTCTGCTCCTGAATGGTATTTTGACTTAATTGTCACCTTTTCTCTTCCCCAAGATGTTATAATTTCCCAACTCTGAAGACGCTGTTTTCATTTAGGGTAGCGTCTGTGCCACCCGAACCACACTATATGTTGTGAAAGGAAAATCCACATCCTTTTATTAAGACTGAGTTTTGTCTTTTTATACGTGCATTATTGGCATGGGAGGGGTGGCAGCGTCTTAATCTTGTGTTCAGAATTTCCTGTTTTCTGCAGTCTTGATGAACCACAGCCCTCATACCTGTGGCACCACATAATTTGAAAATGTTGCTCCCTCCAGAAGAAAGTTTTGTGAAAACTACCCTAAAGAAAAGTGCCTGGTTCTTGCGGAAGTTTTTGTTTTTATAGTTGCGGGGATAAAGATTAACTCATTACAACTGATCTCTTATGACCTGATGTTTCAAGAATAACTGCTGTAACTGTTCATCAGGATGTCCCAGTCAAAATATTTTGTTTTGTGTTGCTCTGTCTCCCCTTCAGCTTTCCAGAAGACTGCAAGAAAGAGATTGGAAAGTTGGAGATCTCTTGCAAGCAGTGCTGAAATATTGTGAAATGATAGAGAAGGCATCTGATGGAGAGCAAGCTCTAAATAAGTCTTTTGTTGGTTGGCTTCTGGAAAATGTCTGAAAAATCCAAAGATGCAACATCCTTCATTCCTCTTTTGAAACAAGATAGAAGGAACACAGATGTGTAAACTAAAATTCAACTAGCGAATGTTTAAGTAATAGTCAGCAATTAAAAGACTTTGAGGTGAAAGTCAAAATAGCTGTGCTGTGCTTTGTGATACTGTGCACATGGTATGTTTATTCAGTCTGTAATCGGTATTGTCCACTCACGCATAACTTGTATTTACTGCTGTGTTCAGACCATTGAAATACTTATGAAAATATCCCTTGTCTATGATAGTAGTTCAGAGGAGGCAGTCTCAGGCATGATATTTAGGATTCCCACTGTGCCAGGATAACTCTTTTTTCCACTCCTGTGTGTTCTATATTCACAGTGTGACTAAGAGCACTGATTTCTGCAAGGATCTGTTCTGGAATACTGTGCTGTAGACAATGGAAAAAATTACCAATCTTGACCAGGCCTTACATGCCCAAGAGCACCATTGCCAGGAAGAAAATTGTGACCTGCCAAAGCAGCCCCTAAATAGCCACCTTTATCAGTTTTAACTTTATGTGAAGGTGGGAGAGTCTGCTCTGAATTGCTGAGGTATAGATACGTGTTCCCTTTTGTTGAGTACTATAGAGCTGATAAATTCTAGTAGGGCAGAGTGAGTAGTTGAACATAATTTCATGCATAATTCTTCAGCAAGATTTCCTGCAGCTTTCCAATCAAATTTAAAATGCTAAATTTTTTACTGAAGCTTTTTGTATGCAGATACTTCTATGACACTAATTCTGTGTCAAAGAATTTGTACGTTAGTCTCTCACACAGATGTGTTAAAAGTAGCAGATAGAAATTTATGAGGATTTTGGCTGTCTTTTTGACTAGTTTTAATTCTTTATTTCTTAGCAGTCGCATATAAATTTTCTTTTCAGTAATACAGACAATTTTGTTACTCAGTGAACACATAAGCATTTAGCAAAGAAAGCTAATTAAAACATAAAGGGGAAATTTCTTGCAAATTGATTTTTCATTTTTGTTAACTACCTTCACTGAATTTTTTTTAAAGGGACTTTTAATCAAATGTTTTTAGCAGTCTCATCAGGTTTCTCACCAGTGCTGCTGACTTGCCTTTCTGTCTGAGGGGAAATCTGGACCTTTACATACCCTGTAGTTTGAAAATGTTTTTTGGGTTTTGTTTTTTTATATATCCTTTGAGAGAAAAAGACACGTGCTGGTAATTACAAGGTTACCACCTGAAACCTACAAAAGAATCATAGAACCTTACTTATTTTGGATGAACAAAAACTTTAAGGCTTTTTCACAGGAAAATAGACTGTTGATATGGTGCACAAGTTTGTTATCCCAAACAAGGAGAGAGAGATGGTCTCTAAATCTATTCCTGAATTTGAATGGTTTATGTACAATTCTGATTTCTCCTACCCCATGAATTACTATGAGGTGTCACACTGGTAAACTCAAGAGCACGCTCCTTGTAATGTCTTCGTGTTTCAGAAGGGCATTACACTGCCCTTTTTGTAGAGATCTGGTTTGTTTTTGTCCTCATTTGTCGTCTGGAATTCTGCCTTTCTCACAGAGCTAAAGATTTTGAATGTTTTTGTATGTGCACATATGTGTGTACACACGTGTGCATACACAGGTATGTATGTATATCTGTTTGTGTATGAGATCTCACCAATATGAACTTTAAATGCAAACTTTTGCCACTAAATTAAAATTCTGTTATACTCGTAGTTTTATTACCTCACTTTGCATATCATTTCACTGATAGAAAAATCTATGTATGCCATGTGACAAAGAGACCAAAAATTACTTCAGGGTCTTTTGTTACAGGTAATGTAATGCCAGGTGTCAGGAATGATTTTTCTTTAGAGCCCAAAGCAGGGTAGGTAAAGTTATCTTAATTCCTGTGTTTGGAGGATGGGCCTAGTAGCAAATATTTTTTAAGAATTGTACAAAAGTTATCTGGATTTTTTTTCCTCCTCCATCCCCATACTCCTTTCTTTTTTTTTAAGGTTGACTTTCAGTGTTGTTTTAGACAAAAATTTGAAACCATTCTTTGGCAGTAACATCTTCCCTAGTACAAATTTACTTACAAAATTGAAATGCCAAGAAAATAAAGTACTAAAAACAGTGCCTCAGGATTAAGTTTTGCTCACCAAGTGGAATTTCAGGATATGAGGATACAGTAGTAATAGTAAAATGTTTCTGTACATGTCCAAATTGAGAAAGATATTGAAGGTATTGTGAATGTACAAAACTGTATGTTTGAAAAAAAAAACCACGCAACAAAACACAACCAGCTAAACACCACCACAAGAACAGCCATTTTTTAACTGATTTATTCAGTATGTTGGATTTTATAAAGTTGGTGTTTTTTCTTTCTAGTTACTTCTGTGGAGAAAGGCAGAAAATTATGTGATTCCCAAAGCTTACAGCTATTCAGAAAGTTTAACAGACAGTAGTTGCACTAAAAATTATTTTTATAAATGGAATCTTGTTTTCAGACTGGATCAAATATTTATGTAACTATTAATTGGTGTTATATTAAGGAACAACTTGTTATATTAGCCTCTGAGGAAAGTAACATAGTTTCCAAATTTACATGAGAAAAATGTTGTAAAATACTTCATTTTTACTGGAAACAAGCAAATTGTTTTCTGTAACCGTTTTCTGTACAAATTGTTTTAAATTTGTTCTGGGTGACTTGACTTTTCTCCTTGAGTATGAAATTAGGAAAGCATTAAACTAACCTGGCAAAATTATTGTAATTTAATAATTTTAATAATCTTTGGAAAACCTTACTCTGACTATATCTAGCTGATGCTGTCTGCCATATTAGTGAGAAAGCTGTTCTTTGTTAATGAGAGTCTTAAATGATGCTATTGCTGAGTTTATTTAAAACTCCTGACCACAAGTACAGAAGTGTAAGTGAAAACTGTAAAAACATGAAAGACGACATTCTGGTCCATTTAAAGCAGACAACTCTGCTTTATAAACAAACATAAAAAGGTATAGTTTATTTCATCTTGCATTTTTTCTGTATGGGAAGCCCTGGTAATTTAATTTTTAAGTTGAGGAAAGTATATCCAATGATGTTATTGTTTCAGAAATCACCCAAACGCTTCCATTTCTCAGAACACCAAATGTGTTTATGAAGTGTTGGGATGCTTTGTAAGATTCTATGGAAAAAAGCGCTTTGAAAATAGTCCCTCTATAAATTAACAATTAAAAGTTGTCCATATTTAAAACAAGTTTAAATATTCAGAATGGGGTACATAAATAAAAAAGTAAGCATAAAGCCTTAAAATCAAAAAAACCTCAAACTCATATGCTAAAATTAAAGAGGATTTGCTGTCACATAATAAGGATGTGAAAATGTAGCAGTTTCTGTAGTATCTTTGTTCTTGAGTTTTAAAAGATTGTGTGAACTTTTTAGAAAAAAAACGACCAAAACCCAAAAACCCAGCAATCCACATTCCGAGACCAATTAGGTCTCTCAAGAATGGTATCAGATTTTAAATGTTACATTTTCCAATGTAACTTTGTCTGGGACCTTTTCTGTGAACAACCACATATTGTTGGAGATGGGAACACAATAAATAGTGAACATGGTCACCAGCGTAAACCCCTGTAGTTTTAGACAGTTGATTAGCAAATGAAAATATGAGATTCAGGAATGATTTTTAGTGTAAGAATTTTGACTTTTCAGCAAGAACCTCTGCTGTCAAACATTTACTGTACTTGAGCTCTGAAGTGGCAAGTACAGAGCCCAGCCACTATAGTCACTTTATTTTGCACCATCTTTGTACATTCCTGTTGTATAGCTGGAGTTGTAGTTTTAGAGGGCCTTTGTTCTGTTTTAATGTCTGAATAGTATTTAATACTAAAGTTTATTATAATTTGCTGGAACTGCTGCTTATATGTGCAGTGTTACAGTAATTCACAGCCCAGTTAGTGATGCAATTGTATACCAAAAGCAGTTTGTATAACTATAAATGTTTATGTAACTGTACTCAATGAATATGAAGGTCTTGTACTGTACAATGCTGACAAGTTTTGCCATTTCAGTAATTTAACTATATTCAGTTTTCAGATTATGAACTCCAGGTTGCACTAAATTTGTCCTTGTTTTAGCAGTGGCTTAAAATAAAACACATTTCACTGGCTTGGAGAGTGCTGTCGTTTCTTTTAAGTTCATGGAATATTATTTTTCTTTTCAACTAGCACAGCTAAGACTGGTCTTGGTCAGTGGTTGTGTGAAGTCACTTGAATAATGGTATAGTAATAATGTATCAGTAGATGGCATACTTCTTAAAGAAATAAATTGGTGTCTGGCAGGAAGTGAGAATGCTGTTCTCCTGTCTTTGGATTGAAAGGTAAACCCATCATTCTTCTTACATGCAGTAAAGTGTCACATGGACTCTAATCTCAACACACGTAGGATATAATAACTGGTCTACCTCAACCTCATCTTGCCTGGAAGCTACGTTAAGAAGGTTGCCTTGATATTTCTGTGTAGACTGAGGTTGGACTTTGGCACCTTGTGCAGTATTTGGGGAATTGATTTAGAACCCAGCTTTAGATGGACAAATGAAAGAATACACTGCTAATGAAAATTTATGAAACATGAAGTTTCATAGGCTTCTTCAAAATCTTCAAATGTTTGGTATCTGTTGAAATGTACCAAACAGCATATTGTCAAGCACCCCAAAATAGTAATGCTGAGCAGACATGATGGTATGCACAGGTACCAGTTCTAAAGTTTAGAAGTACTGATGTTGCAAATAGCTGTAGTAATGCCTTTTGATGTGTAAGTTGTGAATCTACTAATCTCAGCTGGGTCGTGTCAAGAACTAGGAAATTTTTGCTGAAATTATTTTAAAAACAGTAAGCATGAGCAACTGTCCGTGATTATTTTTTGCAATGCTTGTTTAAAGGAGGTTTCTGTAGTATTTGGAGATTGCTTCCCAAAGGAGCATTGTTTTGTTTCATTACCGTGTCTGTTCCAAAGATTTTTTTGTTTGGGTAATGCCTCATGGTTAATCACATAGAAAATATATGTTAATTGAAGCAAGTAAATAATTAATTTACTCTTCAAATATTGCACCGCCAAAAAAAGACAAGTAGCAAGTTTGAGAACAAAGAAAATAAACATTTTCGTAAAGGGAAAGAAGAGGATATTCATGTGGAAGATAAATCTGAGCTTTTCTCTTCCTGCCTGGATTTATTTTTCTTTCATTCAGCAGTCTGGTTCTGGCTGGCTTGATTCAACCACAGAACAGTATCCATGCACTTTGTTTAACCTTGGTGTATTAAATTGAGAGTTAAGTCTCCAGCTAGTCCATAGTCTTTGCCCAGCATGTGTGCTCCTCCATCTCCTGCTGCTGTTGCTCAGACCTTCCTCTTGCTCCCTGGCCTGAGCTTCTGGTGTGACTGAATTCCATGCTGGCTACTGCTCTGAGCTTCCGATTGGAAGGTGGCTATGGAAAGTGAGTCATGCCAAGGCTGAAGAAATGTACCCAGAGCACTGACCTTACTGGTTATAGAGCACCATATGAATCAAATGCTGTCTCTTTCCCCTGCTGTTAAGGCAAACCACGAAGCATGTGACTGCTTGAGACAAGGGAACTAACAGTGATGAACATGAGACCATGTCTGTGGTCAAGGTACTGGATATCTAGTCCATGCCTGCACAACACCTTTCCACAGAAATTGCAAAGACTGGAATTGGGACCTTCATGTAGTCAAGACATACAGTCTGCATTGCCTTTATCCCTCCAAAAGTTACTGCTGCTTCTGCGACTGTGAGAGAGCTTTCTGTGCATTTATTTGAGTTTGTTTGTTTTTAATTCAGAATGGGCAAAAGGAAACACTTGTACAGCTCATTTGACTTGGTTTCTTGAAAATCCAGTGCTTCAGCCAGGAGTAAGATGAATGTAGGGAAAAGAAAGGGTGTAGTAGTGTGATACTTTTTTCTACCATCTTGCCCTGTAGTCCACTTATTGCCAATGTCCTATTTTGTACAGCCTCCACCCCATTTAACTTCTGAGTTTCTTCCTATACTTTCCTTGTGGCCATTTCTTGTTTCTAATTTTTTTCTGACCCTTGTCCAGTCTTGTAGTACAGCTATTGTCTTTGGCTTCTTTTTTGACCCTGCACTGTTGTCCTGATGTGACTTCTGGCCTTCTCATTCTTGGCTCGTGGAAGTGGTTAAAAACCAGCAAGGGGAGTCTTCTTAGCTGTGAGGGTATGGAATACGGCTTGCCTACCAGAGATCATCAAGCAGTGAAGAAGAGCTAAGCTTGCTTTTGGCTGAGCTCTTCACTCCTGTAGGAAAGTAATCTGTGGTTGCTTTGGTTTGGAACCCTTATTGCTTGCATAACCCTTGGATTTTATGCTGATCTGAAAGTAACTTTTAATCTGATACTGAAGTATAATGTAACTCCAGCATACTACGTAATTTGTGCAGATGTATGTGCAGTGTGCTGAGTTAACAGCAGCTTCTGGACACAGGGCACAGTCCTTTTGAAAGCCGGCAAAATCCCAGTTGTCTCACCCACTTGCATCAGGTCACAATTTAAATAGATAGTAACCTTTAATAGCAAACAGTCTGTGTTTCTGAGAGTGTTGTTTTTTCATAATTATTGCCCCATAGTATTGTGCTCTGAACAGATGCTGTAGCAGATTAACAACACAAAATCAGGCATAGTATTCAGGATGCTACAAAAATGCCAATAATATGGACAGATAAACAACGAAGAACGATCTCTTCATGCTGGAAGTTGTAGATTTAGAGGAGATGCAGAATGTTTGTCTAGGAGATTAGAATATGGCTCCGTGGAAACCAAACTGTAAAAGCAGCTCATGAGAATGTAGTTGTTTAGAGAAATTATGTCAAGAGAAATGGTAGTACTCAGCTGTCCTGTTGAACTCATTACAGTATGTTATGCACTATGTATCAGAGAAGAGTTCACAGCTAAATCCATCGGATTTAAAAAGCACTGGGCACAGGAGAGCATCCAAGTTAACTGTTGCAGGGCTGTGAGATGCTTAGCTAATATTTCTGTGGTAACAGATCATACATATTTTTCATTCTTTTAGCTAAGGAGGTTCAGAACTTGTCTTGTGTTGTAGTTTATTGCTGTAAACCATGATATGAAGATTGTATCCTAAGGAGTCAGTCATCACAAGGTTAAGCCTGAGATCCTGACAAGCCTAGTACATGCTGGCATCTTCAACAAAACCTCTTTCCTTGTGACTGCCTGAGAAAATAAAGAGGTGGGTGTTGCAGATTCTGCAAGGAGTCTGGAGGACCCTCATCAGTATGATCAAAGTGCTTCTGAGAGGCTCCTAAAGACATGGTTTTGGAGAATTTGATAATTTTTGTTTAGAATTCTTTTGTGAGATTTTTTTTCTCCTTATGCTAGTGTTGAAATGCCAGTGCTTATGGTATATACCCAGCTTGTAGTCAGCATGTTTAAAATTTGATTTTATTTTTCTCCACGTATTAGCTAACCACCACTGCTAAGAGAAAATTTAAGTACATAAAAAAGTCAACCTTGCTGCAGTCATCCAAATTACACTGGATGAGTGATTTAGATTAATTAGGGAAATAACCATTAATCTGATTATATGGCAGCAATGGGAGCGTTGGTTGTTTCCAACGTTCATTTTCAATTCTCTTTTTTAAACTGTGAACCTTTTTTCAATAACTAGACTAAAAGTGCAGTAAAGCTAAAGCTCATGGGATTGTATCTCATTAACAAGAAGAAAAAGAAAGAGAATGCACTGTGGTCATAACACAGTCTTGACCCTGGCAGCTCACTTAATTTGAACAGAAATTAATTTCTTACCAAATGTCTTCTGTTTGCAAGTCCAATGTTCAGGCACAGTCATGTCCTAAATTCAATATCTGTTTTTAAATTTGCGGTTTCTACAGTCTTGGTATGTTGAGAAGAGTAAAGGTTGCAAAGCTTTTCTTTCTTTTTGATTGTAGTGTCCTTATTGGGTGGGACTTTTTAACTAGTCCACCCTCTCATTCTAGTAACTTTCAGCAAGGGTTGTGGATTGCACTGACTTCACATGGTATCCTTGGCACCTATTCCATGGAATTCCTGCGTTTTGCTTTCCTGATTTGGCTTTGATACTACTCTCTGTTCCTAAAAGGTCTCCCAGTCTCAGGTCCTATGCTCCTGACCTTTCATTGACCCTGAAGAAGGTTTGGTACCATCAAAAAAGGTGAAATCTCTGTTAGAAAGAGTCAGTCTGGACAGGAGCGTAGCAGCCAGGAGAGGGTAAACAGTCAGCCCTCTGCTGCTCAGCCTCTTTCTTTCCATTGAAATGTGTACAGTGAACTGTCACTGAACAGGACTAGTCATATGACTGATAAAAATAAGCCTAACAGATTGTGTCAGAGGAGAGACAATATACATGAGACTTGAAGGGCTTTATTTTTAGTTTGCCTGTGAACCTGGTTTTGATACCTACCTCTGCTGAAGCCTTGCTTTACCTGAGGCAAGACCTGTGCCCTTCAAGCACTCTTGTGTGTCCCTCTCTGTAAGGTGGAACAATGCTCCTGGGCTTTTCTGGAGAGTTTGGAGCATTAACAAAGAGGAATGCTTCTTGTAGTTGCCAGATCCCAGCATAGTTATAATTTTTCTTACTCTCCCAAATAAATCAAACAAATATTTTACAATTTCAGATACTTTCCTTTAATAAGGCTCAAAAATTGTGAGCCTTTTCAGGCAAATCCAGAAATTGTTCAAGGACTGTCCCAAACTGCTTGCATGTAGACAAGCCTTCACAATTTGGAAGTTAATCACATTGTAAGTTTAGCTCTGGGGCCTCCAACACAAGAAGGATGTGGACCTGCTGGAACAGATGCAGAGGAGGCCACAAAGATGGTCAGAGGGCTGGAGCACCTCTCCTACAAAGACAAGCTGAGAGAGCTGGGGCTGTTCAATCTGCAAAAGAGAAGGCTTCAGGGAGACCTTACAACAGCTTCCCAGTACCTAAAGGGAGCTACAAGAGAGCTGTGAGTGGCACTTTTTAGCAGGGCATGTAGTGATAGGACAGTAAGGAATGGCTTTTAACTGAAAGAGGAGAGATTTAGATCAGATATTCAGAAGAAATTCTTTACTGTGAGGGTGTTAAGGCACTTGAACAGGTTGCCCAAAGAATTTGTGGTTGCTCCATCCCTGGAGTTGTCCAAGGCTTGGATTGGACAGGGCCCTGAGCAACCTGGTCTAGTGGAAGGTGTCCCTGCCTATGGGGGGAGCTATCTTTCCAAGTACTTGACTGTTTTGGAAACCTTTCTGTGAGGAGTCATAAGGATGAAATGTCTCTCTCCCTGTTGCAGATGATGACTCACCTTCAAGGCAGTAGCAAACCCATGGCTACATGGCCAGAAAGTCTAGGAGTTCCCAAAGATAACAGTGGAAATGCAGGGATTAGAAGTTCCATATGATATTGTCCCTCTTTGTATTATTTTCCCAAGGGCATGACTTTGTCATAAAAGCCAGAGCAGTAAAGACCGTGCAAAGATGCATGATGTCTGTAACACTGCGATTGCCTGGAATAAGGGAATTCTCTGCTCAGCACTGACATGGGAGCTTCTGTAAGGTCTTTTGAGTAGGAATCCTGTCTTATTCTTCTTTATTTCTCATTTTGTGAAACTGACTGACGCTTCCTGCCCTTTGCACAGGGAGATGGTGGGAACTGTCTCCCTCTCTCTTCTGTGTGAACAAGGAGTCTCCTGCCACGCTGAGTTTGATTAATGAGGCTTTAGGGAAAGAGGTCAGGAGCAGAGGATGATGTGCAGCAGATGGATGTTAACAGGCATGTTAGGTTGTCATGTGTTAATTGAAGTGCAGAGAGATAATTCAACTGCTAATTAACCACTCCTTGAGAAGACCTGAAGTAACCATTTTGGAATTGCAGACCTCTCCCACTGAGCAAGTATTGGTTATAGATTGACACAAAATTGCAGCTTAAAAGGTAAAAATGTTCTTTAAGTTACATTGGAAAGAAATAGAAAATACTTTAGGTACAGTTATATAAATAACTGGATGCTATTTCCTGCTTGGTGTATAGGAGTTCAGACTGAAAATGCTCCTTGTTAGCCATAAAACGTGTTCCGATGCCTGCAGCCTCTCCAGAGAATGGTTCTTCATACATTCTATTTACAGCTGAGCAGAAGGGAGGCTTCTGGGATGGTACTGAAGCACAGTGGCAACAAGGAGATAAAACCATCCTGGCTGTGCTACTCACCTGATAAATACTGTGTTCTCAAGAAAGCCACAAAAATGTTTTGAAGAAAGCAGCATAACCACTCTACAGCTGGTGGTTTGGTGAACCTCACGGGGCGGCCCGCAATCGGATGTCAGCCATACTTTCCAAACGGCAACAGGGCTGGGCAGTGGTTTGACATAAAATGCAGCCAGGCTTGTGCTTTGGCTCCAGGTAACGCCACCACAACCTGGTTAGAATGTTTGCTCTGTCTATGGTTAGTAATGAATGTCTTGGCCTCACTGGACCATCAGAAGCACCTTCACAATGAACTACTTTACACAAATTGCTCTGATTGTGGTCTTTCTGGCTGAATCTCGTGTAAATGCTAAATGCTTGAAGTTTTACCCTCATTGAAATACAGAATTCTGATGCTATGGGCTTGCATGGTAGCAAACTTTGCCAGCTTTTAAGGGAAGGCCAGTATGTTAAATTATAGTAAATGGAGTGTGTGCTTCTTTCTGAAGCTTGATAGCCGTAATTTGTTAGCTAGAAATGCACTATTACATACATACTGAGGTTTTGTGGATTTCCTGGCCTCGTTGTTACAATGAGGACAAGCGATTAATCATGTAACATGTCTAGCAATAAGTGAGTACATCCGGTCCAGTTTTTATTGCTGTTTTATATTACTCCATTTTTCTGTACCTCTCCAGCTTGTACATGGCTTTATATGAGTACTTCTGCTCAGCTTTACTCTTTGTACTAATTACTGACAATTCCAGCAGCCTTTTAAGGAAAAGAATGACACAGAAATAAGACTTTTAAATGCTATAGAAAGATTGTCTATACTCAGACTTTTTTGTCTTTGAGACACAGTCTCTTAGTAGGTAAGAAGTTTCGAATGTACATATGTCTTACATTAAAGATGAACATGCAACACTGTTGAAGATAAAGTTGTGGGTTTTGACATCGTATGAAGCAAACCTTTCCTATCAAATCCGTACACACAAACCACATCTGTGACATAGATAGATGCATCTTTATTTTCAGCAGCCTTAAGTGACCTTCCACGTCTTCCACCTGCCTCCGACCCTCACTTGACCAAAAACACTGTCGTAGAGACTCAGAAACAGTAATATCCCATAAATAATGTTCTGGGGCTGTTTAGAGGATAGTGACCCATATTTCCATCTTTTCATTTTTCTGCATCCCCTTTTGACTACTTTGCTCTAGAAATTACAGTAAAACCTTGCTCATAACTGAGTTTACTTTCAAAAATCCTTGTCACCTTTTTCTTCACCACAGTAAGAGTGGCAATTCCAGATTACAGGAAATATGTTATGATTAAGTTTGTGATTTCAATACTAGATTTAAAGAAAATGCACATTTACCCAACTGTGAAGATGATAGAGGTGGGTTTCTGCAAAGGGGATTTTCCCATTTGATTGCTGTTGCAAGAGAGTGAGAAGAGCAGTTGGCCAAGAGGTGAATGAGGTTACCCACAGGCACCAGTGGTGCACCCAATACAGCTCAGTTGCTGAATTGTGGGTATATGGGTCAGCGAAAAGGCAGAGATTACTGGAAAAACAAAGAGGTGTTGGAGCTGGGGAAATCTAAGTAGCAGCCAAAAAATAGTTGATGTAACATATCGGAGTTGTAATGCAAAAAATGAAACCAGACAACTTTGCTGTAAGGTGAGTGCTTGACAATAAATCTTTGGAGAAAGGCATAGATTTTGTAGCTTGTACATGTGCACTTCCAACCAGTGTAGAACTAGAGATGAAAATGTCACACTTTGCAGAACCAGAAATAGAAGCCCAAATAGAGGTGTTAAGTTAGAACTATACAGACCTAGTAAAGCCCAGTAGTAGTAAAGGATTTTCAAAGATTAACGTATTTATGTCATTAAATTTGACATTGTCTACCTTATGCCTCTCTTGTTCTTCAAATTGTCTACAAGCATAAGCTTGTGTTTAGCTGAACACCTGAGGTGCTATGAATGTGCAAATACCCAGGTTTAAGCCCAGCTTTAGATGTGTAGATGGTATAAACATTGTTCTGCATATCTAAGTCCGGGATATAGACTCCAACTGGAAGCCTTTCAGTCTGTAGTTTTTAGGTCTTTAGAGAACATGTGCAGTGTCACCAGTTCCAGATTTTGTCAGGATTTTTTAGATTGAGAGACAAGGAAGATAAACAGTGTTCTCACATTTGCAGTTCCACAAAGCTTTTGAGTTACTTGAAGAGATGAATTTGTGTAGACATCACAGATGATTGCAGTCTAAGGATTTTAAAGGTAAAATTGGATGCAGAAAATCTTGGTCCTGGTTTCAAATTAGGCAATTATTTAAACTGTTCCTCCTAGTTATTGGAAAATCTTTTAAGACTGATGGCATTACGCAAATAAAGGAAGATCTTTGGAAGTACAAGAATTATATGGGAAGATAACAGCTTTGTTATCGTCTGTTGCTAGGAACATACCAGAAAGAAGCTGACAAGGCTTATTATTCCCATGGCTACTCTTACCTTGAGTTTTTATGAAAGCCGATGCATTTGACAAATCAAAATGACTTATAAGTGGCTGAGATGGAGACATCCAGTGTCCTTACTACTTAACAGTGAGGTAATTTTCTATAGAAACTTCTACATATCCTCCAATGTCTGGCCTCTGTAAAAGGGGTCTGTAAAATGCATTTGTCAAAATGAATTCCTGTTTGGAAAACTGCCACTTTGATACACTAATGGATAAGAATCAAGAGGAAAATAAATAGCTAGGACTCCTTACTGGGTTATTGACTTTTTTGAAGTTCAGAGTTCAAAAATAAACATACAGAGAGGTCATCAGATTTATTTTATGAGACTGAAAACATTTCTTCTGCTAGAGGCTAATTTTACAGCATTTCAGTTTTACTTTCCAGAAACATGCAGGACAATGTCCTTGGCCTATGTATAAATATTAGTATTTGACAATATAATAGCAAATACTGCTTCATGCTGAAGATGGCATTATCAGCCTGTTGCCTAAAAGTGGCACTTAAAAGAAACCTCTAAGACTCAACATGTGAGTTTCAGAAATCAGGCATTCTTTAATCGGTGCCGGGTGCATTGGTCATCATTTCACCAAAATGCACACCCAGGTATCTTCACTACAGCTTATATGTCAGCATTTCATGATTACTCCTTTTTTGTTCCCCACATTCCTGTTACATGATCATAACATTTCCCAACACCTATTAGCACGTATATATATCCTTACAAGGTCCTGGAGGGCTTCATCAGGGGTCTTTGGTGATCTTCTCAATCTGGAGCCCCCGAAGTTCTAAGTGACTGCCTTACGAGCTTCTTCAAGGCAATTCACTTGATTATACGGTAACTACGTGGTGCTTGGCTGGCTGCCTCAGTTCCCCTCCTCATTGTTTCTTTACTGTGCTTGGTTAGTCCTTATAAATCACTTGGCTCACCTATATGCAATTTCTGTAGTACATTCTGTTTGGTTAGTCCCTTTATATCACTTGGCTCAGCTATATGTGATTTCAGTTGCAAATACTATCAGTCCTTGTTACATCTCCAAACCCTGACATCAAATCCACTAGAGGAATACAGATATCTCTCAGCCAAAGGCCCACTGCTGACTATCTCCATTGGTTTGTTTGTCCTCAGGTAGGATCTACCCTGAGTACAGTTGAAACGTACTGTTTGAAACACTGCAAACTTCTGTAGAGAATTTCTGAAGGGCTGAGAGGATGGAATACCTGATCTGCTGCTGGATATCTTGATTTTCTAATATCTCCTCTTCATTCTTTCTTGGCATGGGTGACAAACATAAAGCTTCAGCTAATGAACAGTCAGAGCAAGATCTTTATGCGAGGGTGGACAGGGAAAGATGTTTTCCAAAGCGTTTAAGGCCTATTTTCAGAAATGGGCCAGAGACCGCCTTTTGGCAGCTCTAATGTAACTGTTTATGCATTTTCTCCAAAGCAGCTTAAACAGAAGTGTAAAATGCATAAGCGGGGCTAGAAGGGAGACCAAGACATTCCATGTCTTTGGGGAAGATGCCAGTGTATAGGGCTACAGTCAGAATGCTCCTCTACTTGCTTGTTCTATGATATCCGTAGGATATTTTACAGCAAGTCTTGCTTAAAACTGTTAAGTCAAATTTTGCTATAGAGTCTAACAGTGAGGACCAGCTTTCGGAGTGAAAGACCTCCTTAGATTAGACAGGTATAGTAGCAAGTGTATCCTTTCTGGGAAGAATGTTCCTGCCAAGAAGCAAGTATGTGAACAGTAAGAGGTATCTTAGTTGTGTGAGGGTCTCTGTGAGTCCAGGTCCTTTAGACATTGCTTGAGCAGAATAGTACTGATGAATTTAGTGAGGTTTTGAAATCCTTCCCTCTCCAATTTGAATTTGCTGCAGAGATTTGGGGTATAGCTGAGATCCCAATGGTAAAACCTGCAATGTGATAAAAGACTCCTACTTTATAAGCACAGTCTTATCAGAACTGGAATGTCGTTTATGAGAAATGTAGGCATACAAGGGGTGATTCACCTTGTTGGAGGGCTCCTGCATATGATGGAATCAGCTGCCATAAATTCCCTGTAGGACTCAGGAAAAACAAAACAGATACAAAACTCTCTTTCTAGGGCATGATTTAATTTCATGTAGACATTTGAAAACAGACCAAATGAATTTGTGTCTATTTCTTTAAACAATCATAGAAACATAGAATCTTTAAGGTTGAAAAAGACCTCTAAGATCACAGAGTCCAGCTGTTAACCCAGCACTGCCAAGTCCATCACTAAACCATATTCCTAAGTGCCAGATCCACATGCTTTTTGAACACTTCCAGGAATGGTGATTTCATCACTTCCCTGAGCAGCCTGTTCCAATGCTTTACCACCCTTTCAGTGAAGAAATTTATCCTCATATCCAATCTAAACCTTCCCTGGTGCAACTTGAGGCTTATTCTGTTGCTTGTTCCCAGAGAGAAGAGGCTGACTTCCACTTCACTACAACCTCCTTTCTGGTAGTTGTAGAAAGCAATAAGGTTTCTCAGAAGCCTCCTTTTCTCCAGGATAAACAACCCTAGCTCCCTCAGCCACTCCTCATAAGACTTGTTTTTTAGTCCTTTCACCAGCTTAAAACCATATGTGAGTCTGGATTACTAGTTAATGTGTTGATATGTATCGTAGAATCATGGAATAGTCCAGGTTGAAAGGGAACTCAAAAGATCATCTGGTCCAATCTTTTGGGGGACAGGGAGCCTTAACGAGGTTATCTAGCACCCTGTCTAGTCATGCCTGAAAAACCTCCAGTGATGGGAACACTTCCATGCCCCTGTGGAGATCGTTCCAGTGAATGACTATACTCACTGTAAAAACTTTATATCTTGTATTGGGATGATTATATAGTAGTTATGATTATGTAATAGTATTTGATGTTAGTAGATATTAATCCCTCTTTAGGCATCTGGCCCTCTGGTTTAACTGCTTAGTCTCACAAGATATTTGCACTGAATATCTGTCTATATGACCTGCTTGTAGGACTATTTTTGGAGTAGTTCTGAGATTTCCATATTCCTCAAAGAAACTGGGAGGAGAAAATGGACATTGGTTGTAGTCAATGGTTGAAGTGGACTTGCTTCTTAGCACAGAGATATTACCAGGTAGAAAATGGACTGGAGTCTCTTCTTATGGGATCTTCTTTCTAGAATGGCTGCAATAGGACTCTGCATTTCCTTCTCTGAGGCACATGGTATTTATGGACATCCTGAATCTGTCTGTAAGAGGCAATATAAAAAAACAAGTGACTAGTCTTGGGACTGTTCTATCAGGGAGAAGGTAGAGAATGAAAACACATTAGAAAATGCAACTTATCTGGGCACTTCTGAAGAATGTACCCTTGCTTACCAGACAACTGAATACAATTGTCAGCTCATCCTGTGTTGCTTTTTCCCCAACCCTTATGACTTAGCTAAGTATTTTCATAGAAGAGCCTAACTGCTTAACTTTATTTCCACCAAGAGGATAATTCCAGAAGTCTCTGGCCATAGCAGAGAAAGTAATTAAAACCAAAGAAACAGTAGGCTGGATGTAGTTGTGTTCTTTTCCATGCTGCTCAGTTATCAGTGGTCTTGAAACATTGCAAAAGTTCTGTGGCTAACAAAATTAGTCTTAAAAAAAATCATAATGTCTATCAAGGGAAAGATCTATTTATTTTACAGTTGATGCTTAAAAAAATAAAATATTCCGATAATGCGGAAGAACGTGTCTTGGAGCTGGGAGAGGCTGTCTCACCAAGGAACCTCAGCCCCTAAGATTGGAGGCCTGGTATGAGACAGTAAACCACATGTTCCTTGGGATAAGTGATTATTAGTGACAAACAAAAGCAGTGCTGGCAACCCAAGACTTTCGACACTCATGAGTCAGGACCCTAACCAGTCAAAACTGAGAGACGTGCAAAGAATGTGTTTTGTGTTGTTTTTATTTGCTTGCTGGTTGGTTGCACATTCAGGCCTCACATTTTTGTTTTCTTTGTAAGATTTGAAACAGTGAACAAAGTCTTGCTGTTGGGTATTAGGGGAAAAAAAGGCTAGTTATCATGATACCTAAGATGAAACCATGAAAGGTTGCAAACCCACATTGTTTGTTTTGAACCTGAGCTTTCTTTCCATCTGCTAACCAATGATTCCCCATGGTTATGGATATATTTGTTAGCCATAGTTAAGAGTTGCTTGGAAATTCTATCTTAAAAATGGAAAATGCGGTTCTCAAAAAATCAAAATTTACCACGGTAAGATGGTTTAATTTTTTTTTTCTGAAATGTTTCCATCAACACATAACATTTGTTGCCTCAACCTGTGATGATCCAGGATGCTTGGTGAGTTGCTTCATAGAACCCAAATGAAAAAATTAAAATATTAATCTAGTATTAATGGTAATCCATGTCCCCTGAAAGTGCTAAAGGGATTCTTTTCTGAGTTCTAGAGTATCATTTTTTTCAAAGGGTAGAGCTGAGCTCTTCACTTGCCATTCAAGGCTTAAGACATATTACTATTTGTCTTCTCTATGAGATGCATCACAGATGTCTATGGCTGAGTTATGATCTGAGATATGATAGCCTAGATGGTTGCCTGAGCTATAACTTCCCTAAAATACAGAATTCATGCTTCTTCCCCTATTTGAAAGTGTGAAGGGATTTGGACATATCCAGTTTTCTCACTAGACAGAAATTCCTCTTTTGGTCAGCTATGTTTGTAAGTACTATTGAAGCTCTTTGCATAAAGACAATTATGCTTATAAATTGTTGAAAAAACAATAATTTTGCCTACTCATGATATTTTGTTTGGTTATGCAATAACCAAATGCTACTTTTTTCTGATTATAAACAGAACCAGATAGTAACGAAAACAAATAATGTATTTCTGGTTGAAACGTCAGATAAGCTAATATGTTCTAAACTGCTTGAAGTGACATCTTCATAAACATATGATGGCTTTTTGTTAAGGAAATTTTGCTATCTGATCATTCAGGAGGCACTCTGGCAGACACACACCCACCCTCCGAGACTGTCACTGCTGGGATCAATGCCCTTCACAGAATGTGGCTCCAGGGAACCCATGGGTGCCCCACACGACTCCCCACACACCTCACTCACACACAGTCAGAGCAGGTTTCCTTGCTAACTCGACCACAAGTTTCCCATAGCAGAGTCTCAAATCTCTGTTCCTTTAAGTAATTTTATCATGGTGCAGCAACAGCTTGAGCTGGTGCCTCCGAGGAAGGACCCTGAACAAAAGAAACACTGGGTTTTTATACCCTTACAGTCTACGTGCATAAAAGTCTGAGTTCTTTCAGCTGAGTCCTCTGCTCCTACCACGTCTCTGAGTGTCCATTCACCTGGCTGTGCCACAGGTCCCCACGCCTTTTCTTGTTCAAAAGGTCAGTGCTGGATTATAACCTCTTGCTTTGGGCTCTTGCTGTCCAAATCTCAATCTGCAGCTGGCACTGCAGCAGCACCATATGTATTCCTCAACACTTCAAATATTTGGGAAAAACAAAATTAAAATCCCGCAAGAATCTTGGTTTGTTCCTTTCTTTCATAAATGGCTAGATTTAGGAGAGGATTTAGTCACCAAATTACCCTGGCTTCCGCTATACCCAATGGAGGGACAGAGGCATATTCAAAAGGAGATAAGGCAGCTTTGCCAAAGTTTGAATTGGCTTCTGGACATACTTTTGCATTTGAAAAGACAGTGGAAGGATTCTAAGGGTGTGTCTACATTGCCAAATGAAAAAAACCTTGGAAGTGAGCTTGGGCACTGAAACCAAGTCATCCACAGTGCTGAAGAGTTGGCTTGCTCTCCAGTGCTGTTTCAGACATCCCGCAGAGGTTGTCTCTAGGGCAAACTTGCTATAAAGTGGGGCTTAGATTTGTCCAGTAAGGACAAAGGCCCATGTGGACCTCAGACCCCAGTTCAGCCACTTGGCCTTCCTTCATTTATCTCTTCAGATGCAAAATTGTACAGAACAGGTAGGAATCTAACTGTTAAATGTTGCAAAACTCAATCCTTTTTTGAAAATCCAATCCCACGTAAAATAAATCCCTACTTGTGCTGTATCTACAACTCACCTTTTGTCTTCTAACCAAATTTTTCTGAGTATTTGTCTAATTTGTCATGTTGTGCAGACCTAGGCTATTCATGAAAAACTCAACTGATGACAGTGTCCTTTAATTTTCAGTGCCTCAAATTTTTGGAGGACTGGTTAGAGACCAAGAATTTAAAAGAATCTGCAATCAAAGTCAAGGAGAATTGCAAATAGTTATGACCTTTGAAAGCTTTTCTTGGGAAGTAACATGTTAGATGGGCATGAGAGGAAGGCACCTATGTTTAAAATGCCCAAATTTTTAAAATCTTGGAAGACTTCAGCTACAAAAGCCCACAAACAAAGGAGAATGAGAATGGTGATTCAGAAATCCATCTCCAGCTCAGTGAGACAAAGTGACAATGATCCTAATCTTTTAGGTTTTCTGTTGCCTTCCCATCCCTTGAGAAGCAAGTGGTCTTTGACAGTATTTGAGATCAGACTCTCCTTTCATTCTTTAGTCAATTAAATTAGTTGCAGTTCTGCTTCAACATAACAAAATTGCTATGTGGTTTCAACTGAAATTGTTTTGAATTCGGTTTTGCTGTTCCTTGGACTGGTTCCCTGAACCCTTCCCTTTATCAGTTCTTCTTATGTTTCCTTCTCTCTTGTTGTCATGTGCAATCATGTTACAGCAATTAGTAGGCACTGGCCTGGCAGTCATTATAAATTGCGAATGCTTCTTATGCTTGACAATTACATGCTGGTTAAGGCAAACCATGCAGGACTGTGCGACAAACCCGTAACATCTTCGTCCTGCCCCATCATATCATTAGAATGTATATATTCACAGAGTATGGTGTGCTGTTGGCTGGAAGTCTGAACAACAAACCATAAATAGGATAATGGCTTTCCTCAGTAGATTATCATTATTCAAAAAACAAAACCTCACTTGTTTTTGAGGACCTTTTTGGTTTCTCTAAATTTCTCCATGGATATGTCTTTCTACTAGGCATTGATGACAGAGGTGCGTATTTGTTGTCATCTTAACCACTAAAAACCCTGTGCCCTGTCTGCGGTACATGACATCCTCCCTGTGTCTCCTGTTACGTTTTCCGCCCTGCAGTGCAGTCCTGGCACTGTGTCAGCAAGACAGGCAGTCGCCGGCAGGTCATCTCCTCTCTGCTGGGGCAAGTTGTTTAAGCTATATAAGGATGCTTTGTAAATAAAAACAAACCCTGTTACCTTGAGGCATGAAGAATGAATATCTGTTACTTATTAGTGTATTTTGACTCCAACAAATTAAACCTATGATGCAACCAGGCATCTGCTAATTCCAGGGCTAAATGTAGGATGATTTTTAAACTCACTTAATAGGAAGATATTGAAAAGGTTACTCAGCTTATTAAGATGGAAGACGCAGGCCATGGAAGTCTTGGTGCTGATGCATTTCCATACTTTCATTGGTACGAAGTATTTTAGATTTTGTATATACAGGAAGAGGTGGGTACATTGATCTCAACCAGATAAGAAGAATTAAAACAAAAACCTTTCCACTAATTTCCTAGGTTTTAATGATACTCAGCTTTTTTCAATATTCATTTTGTAGAAGGTTAATCAGTATATTATGGGGCTCCTGCCTTCCTCATCAGGAGTGGAAGACCTCGCTTCAGCCTCAAGCTTCAACCTTTGACTTCATGGCCTGTGACTGAATTCATGCACTTACTTGAGCCTCGATGCACTTTCTCTCCTTTCTCAGTGCATGCTTGGGAACCAAATAGTTTTTTCTTTGAGTATCATACCTTTACTGAACAGAAGGGTAATGGTATTACATAGTATATTGCCTGTGATTCCCATGTGCAGTTAGTTGTTTGAATTTAAAAAAAAAATGTAGGGAAAGATGCATCTCTTTTGGGTGGAGCTTTGTAGTTCTCGAGCCTTGTTTTCGTCACTAGCTATTGGCAATTTAGAAATCAAAAGAAAAAGCTTAAAAAAACCCACCTGGACTCTCCCTTCCAGCAACACTGGTACCGGTTAGCACATACTGTGCATGCACTGGAGGGTGATGTGGGCAAGGGACTGTTCCTAACAGATGGTATGAAAGAAGTGGTACCATTGTGGGATGGAAGAGTTAATATGTGCAGAGATGAGTTATGCTGTACCTCTTGTCTTAGGAATGACAGAACTAGTAGAGATGTACCTGGGTATACAGTCATTTAGAGAAATGTTAAGGAGAGAAGGTTTCTTTACTGTCATGGGCTGTAAATGTTTCCTATCACAGCCTTTACACAGCATTCAGATTTTGAGGGAATATCCCTTTTGGTTTTACCGTCATCAGGACATTTTAGAGTGTTCTTTAATCAGATACTATGTTGGAAATACTCTTGTCTGTAAGGAAAAAATATTCAGGAACATTTTACACTACCCTATTCTAAGGATGATGTTTGGAGGAGAATGTCACAGTTCTGACCTGCAGATTATCCAAGTGCTTCTGGGGGAATTAAATGTTTATATGCCTTTCTTTTATCATTGTGTTTCAGTAATAACAGTTAAACTTAGCTCATCATTAAAAACTCTGATCCTCACTCTTTTCTGCCACTAGCATTGCTGGTTCCTGATGGTGGGCAGACATCCTGTTTGCTTGCTGACAAATACTGTGAGAAAAGATGAGCCTACTGTGCCAGATTGAAGAGCACATGCATTTACTCATCTGCAGAGATGAAAGAAGTAAACTCTTGACACAGGCAAAATGAATCATGCATGAGAATGATTTTTTTTTTTAATCTGCATTCTTCCACAGTGTTTCGTCCCACACAAGAGAATTAAAAAACACTTGGTTTATATGCAGAAAACACCATTCACTTACCTATAGACTCAGGCAGCAACTGGAGTCAAAAACTGGCTGGGGCACAGGAGAAGGAGAAAAAGACAGAAAGATGTTCTCAGCCCCAAAAATGATTGATCATATGTGGCTATGGGGGCAGCTGACATCAAAGGCAACAAACGCAGAAGCAAAGACAATTGCACGGCTCAGAGGAAAGACAATGAGTTAATTGGTCAAAACCTCATGCATCCCAGAAGGCAGTGAATTCCCAGAGGGAATTGCAATGAGGTGTGAGAACCCTGAGAGAAGCAAATGGATGGGGAGGTCTTTGTTTTGTCCTGTCTTGGTCTTCTGTAAGAGAAGATATTTTCACGAGCCTCGACAAAGCCAGCAGTATTACTGGCTCTGCATGTGAAGAGATGACTGAGAGCCTCAAGGGCTTGCACAGTGAGTGCATTCAAATCGGATGTGCTATTTGAACCTAGGGAAGCTGTAAAGTTGAGGTTTCATGGTCAGTGTTTGCTCCTGGCACACCGTACCTGCCAGACCCACCTTGGCCTCCCCTGATTCCCCTCTTGTTGGTATTGGGTTTTGTGGCCCCATGGCCTCACCCATCTGCAGCTTGAAAATTAGTTTAGCAAAATAGTTTGAAAGAACCCAATTTGCCATGGCAGAGCATGCTTACAGACTGGTTTGACTTACAGACTGCAACTGTGCAGCATTTAGTGCTGGCCTGGTGCTCTCACAGAGATGGGCTGGGGGCTGCTACCATGAAGGTGGAAGGCTATCTGTTGCTGGGGAGGGAGTGAAGTTTCCAAAGAGAAACTTTTGGCTAATCCATATAGACCTTCAGTAATACAGTAAAGGCAGACTTGTAAACTTTTTTTCTGAAGACTTTCAAGTTGGTATTTTTGAGGCCAGGCATACACTCTTAGCCCTTGTGTATCAGAGTAAGCTACCAATAAAACACAGTTCTCGATGGATAGCCCATTTGTGACATTGAGGTCCATTTGGAGCATAAAGTGAAAAAGTACTGGACAGGGTGCTAGGTTATTGTTTTCCTTGAGGCTTTGAATGGCAAACTGGAGATTTAGAGTTCTGTATATTCAGTCAGCATTTTTCTTGGAGGCAGCTATCAATAAACCAGACTGATGGAAGACACGCTTTTCTTATATTGTGACAAATCCTGCCTGTGCCAGGATAACTCATGCCAAAGCAGCTGTAGGCAGGCTTTAGCAGTTCAGAGGATGAACTCTGCATCATCTCTGAACTCTGCAGTGCTGCATCCGGAAGGTGGGATGCACAAGAGTTCTTTGACACGAACAAACACCAGCCACCTCATGCTCAATTTCTAGGTATCTTAATTCCTACCCTAGCTGCCCACCCCACCCTGCCTTTGCTTGAAACCAGCCTAGTCACAATATCAGTCAGATTTGCTCAGACTGACAGCAAGCTGTGGGGTAAGGTGGAAATCTGGAAAATGCCATGTACCAAGCACCCAAAGGCAATAGCAGCAGGAAACCTGGAAACTTTCCATCCTCGATGTGCCACTTCTCTCAGTGCATGAGGTTTGCTTGTAGCAATTCACACTGATGTGCAAGAAGAGACTATGGGTCAGCAAAAGAATCATTCTGGGTAAACAATTTCTAAACTGGTCTCAATGAAATTAATCTTTTAGACTATTCATGGACATTAAATTTAAAGAAAAGTTGACTATTATGGAAGAAAATGTTTCTCAGGTGCACACTTTCATTTTTGGAGGCCTGACAGAGACCTACAGAAATCCTCAGGACTTGAAGAACCAGTCAAATTAATGGTGACAAGCAATAGCTCCATTTGCTCAAAGCCTGAGTCAGACTACAACAAATCAAGACATTTCCTTAAAAATTATCAGGCTCTCAAAGTCGCTCCTTCTGGACTACATTTTTTTCCCCCTTTATACTCATATGCTTTTCCCTTCCTTCATTCCCTCACAGTTTTACTTTCCCTGTGATTGCAAGGGCTTTCAGATGAAAGTAGGTTAAATTTGCAGGTAATAACCTGATTCTAGGGAATGGGCCTTTAAGAAAACAACCAAATATGCTCAGTCTGAACTATTAAACCACATATATTGGCAATTCTTCAAGAGTAATTTAGGAGTTTGTTTTGTTGCTTCCAAGTTGTCAGAGAGTGATGTTGGAGCCCTCTGGGACAGATGATCAATGGAGCACTTTCTTCAGATCCTACCACTGGGTCTATAATTTCTTAAATCTGTGTTTGGATACAACATGGATTGGGTTTTTTGTTTGTTTAATTTAATTTTTGAGCACCTGTGCCCCTACAATCTCTTTGTCCCCTTTTAATGCAGATTGCACGTGAAGACCCAGCTATGACACTTCTACTGGGCAAATGTAAGAGAGTTGCTAAGTTCACTCTTGTGGGTAAAATGGGAAGTGCCTGCTGTGTGTGTTTTAAGAGTTAAGTAGCCATAAGGTTACTGTTATTACTAGGCAGTACTGCATTCTGAAGTCCAGTGGTCAAAGCAGTCATAACCTTGAGGAACGTTACTGATCATTCCCTAACAGTATTGTCCTACAAATCTTCCTTGTTATTCCACAACAGATGTAGGTTGGGTCTATCCATACCTTTCTGCTCCCTATCCTGCATTTTTTCTGTCACTCACTCATTCTGGCTGACGCTACCACTAAGAGGCTTGGAAATTTGGCAGGGAGATGGGAAGCCCTATCTGACAACAAGGTAGTGTTTCTTCATGACTTTTACAATCAAGATGAGAGATGGATGCTTTTCTTGCAAGTAGGTATGCTCTTGGGTTCATTCCTTCCTTGACTGGAAGATCGAGATGGAGAGCAATCATCTCTTCTGTGCTTTCTCTGCCCTTTCCCAAGTAGTGACATTGTACTACCTGACAGTTTTCCCATCCCTGGTGGTTATCACAAGCTTGGCAACTCTCTTCACCAGTGTGCTTGCCATCTACCAGCATAGTTTGCCATTGCCATGAGTTTGCCCTCCTCAGCCAGTGTATGTGGCCTGAGTGGGTTTGCATCAGAATCGTCTAACCCTATTACATCATTTCTCAATAACATGCTAGAAGGACTGTTCTTGAGCATTTTCAGACAATATACCAGAGCCTTGTTGACCTGAGTTATTTGAAGAATGGTGGGGGTAAGGAACCTTTGCTCACAGCACAAACTATGAACATTTCCTTTTAATGTGTTTGTCCACATCCCACAGGTGCTGTTTCACAGCCTTTTCCTCTGGAGTCTGGCAGACTTCAGCCAGCCACTGAGATATCCCAAGCTGGGAAATGGTGACTTTTGACCAAATAAATAAATAAACCAAGTCAGCGTATGCAAGGCACATGAGACCAAGTTGAGGTTGTTTTTTTTGGTGTGAGCTAAATGGTCACAAATCAATGATGTTTTCGTGGCAGCTCAGTATTAATCTGCATCGGCTTGAACAGTTGATGTCCCGAGAAGGAGCTGTAGCTTCAGTTTCTTCCCTTTTCCCACCTCCCACTCCCTGTCTGTTCTCAATGGGTGGCCACTCTATCTGGATCACAATGGATATAAAACAAGTGATTGCTTCTCTTAAGAAAGTCACTGAACTCCACTACACAGTACTGTGAATGGGGAACTCCACTGGAAGTATAGCTTTGCCAGGAATCGCTGCTGAGAGAGAAAAGTGCAAGCTGAGCTTTGCCTCCCCATAAGCTTATTTGGATTACAGTGGTGTTTATCCCCCAAATTTTAAGCCATTGAAGGTTTTCTATCTTGACCTTTTCTCTCTCCCTGGACATGAAAATCAATGTAGCTATCAACATTTACCCTAAGTAAGTGTTTAAAACCACCCTCACGCATAAATAGTCATGAAGACTCTGCACATGACATTTCAGTTTGATACTGTTTCTTTTTACTTGCTTACCACATGTTCTTGTAGTCAGATTTTTCTCAGTAAAGATATTTAAAGCAAGGTGGTGCCAAATAATGAGAATTGCAACAACAACACATCAATCAAACAAACAAACTAAAGACCTTCTGATTAAATTCCCAAAAGTTTAATGGGAAAAAAGGGCTATTTGGTGACAAGCATTGAAGAGCTGCCAAGGGCTTAATGGATTTGTGGTGGTTGTTGTAACCTAGCAGACAGTTGTCACCCCAACCCTAGCATACTGCTACATGTCCAGATCTATTTCTAATTTGCCTGTAATATTGTATTCATAGTGCTGTATCCTTTGATGCATGGTATAATCCTCACCTAGTCATGTAACTACACATCTGTGGAAGGAATCACTCAGTTTTAAAAGATCTGATTGCTTCATTTAAGATCCCTTGTCCAAACGACTCCTCAGAAACTGCCCTGAAAAGCCACTGGGAAAGACAGGACATGGGCACATCTGTACTTTCTCTGATTTTACCTTCCCAAAGTTGGATAACCAAGAACTGATGCCATCAAACTTCTATACAGTTAGTCTTCATCTCTCTGCATAGATTTCATGTTAGCAGATCTCAGTCGTCTTCTTCACCACTGATTTCCTTTATGGTCAATGAATATCTATGGAGATATTAATCTCCATGACATGAAAAAGAGGTCAGAAAAATAGGGTGGATTATGGTAATAGGAGGAGCAGTCAAATGCTTACTGCTACATGGATCTGATGCAGAGCTAGGTGAGATGCCGGGCACAGCCAGCGTCAATATTTCCATTACTGAAAGCAAGTGAGAAAGCAGAGGATACTTTGTGGGGTGTTATAAACACTGACTTGTTTCTTGGGTTTATTTCTCTTGTAAACACTGACTTGTTTCTTGGGATCATTTCTGTTGTGCAGACATGATGAGCTTGCAAAATGCCACTTTTCTTCTGAATGGCAATATCTGGTTGATAAATGTTGATACGATTTGTGAATCTTGTTTCAACAGCCCTGCAGATACTACCTTGTTTTCAATAAAATGAGTTCACCTGGCTAAATGAAACACACTAAGTGTCCTAACATTTTTAGCTGTTGTTCTCTTAAATTTCAGTTCTTGTTTCTTGGAACAGGTTCGTAAAGCCTACTTTGGACTGTCTTACAGAATTAAACCACTGAAAGCTAGCTGATGTTGACCTGGTTTAATTAAAAAAGTTCTAACTGATTTTGTGTACTTGGTGAGTACACCCTAGTCAAACCAAACTATACAGGACTGTATGATAAACCCACAAAGATGGCCCAACCTGTTACAGCATTACAACCTGTATTTCACAATAAATACTACTATGT
Source organism: Corapipo altera (assembly GCF_003945725.1). Taxonomy (NCBI): domain Eukaryota; kingdom Metazoa; phylum Chordata; class Aves; order Passeriformes; family Pipridae; genus Corapipo; species Corapipo altera. Next base: position 59,063,526 of record NW_020884872.1, on the reverse strand, counting down.
CTGCTCTGACCCTGAAAAACAAACCATAAATAAGATAATGGATTTCCTCAGTGCAATATGATTACAGAAACAAACCCTCTGTTATTTTGAGGACCTTTTAGTTTCTCTAAATTAGCTCATAGGTACTTTGGTCTTTTGGCTGTCATTTTCTGCTAGGAACTGATGACAGAGGTGTATATTTTAACCATCAAAAACTCCCTCTTTGTGGTATATCACATCCTCCCTAAGTTTCCTCTTAGTGGGTCTGCCCCACGATGCACACACAACTCGTCTTTCTGTGTACAGGCAGGAAGAGGCATGACAAATTACTTTCTTTGGCTTCTTGATGCATTTTGGAAATGGGCTACAAATCCATACCCCATAGGGAAAGAAGAACCTCATCCTTTCTTATCTATTTCACCAAGGGGGAAGCAGCCATCGCCTCTTTAGTTTCCTCCTCCTCCACATCCATGGTTCACCAGCAGAAACCTCTGATTTCACCTTATCTGGGAATTAAGTCTTAGAAAAAAGGAGACCTCCACATTAGGAAGATATTAAAAAACAGAAGTGGAAAGGCACATAGATGTCTGTAAGCTTTTGGTCCTTAGGAGAGGAGCCCAGACTCTGAGGCGATCATCCTGGACACCCTCTATAATGGAGTTATAGGCCTGCTCCTAGCATCAAGGAACAAACATGCTGTTGAGAAGCCACTTCCACCTAGTCAGGAGGAAGGGCTGAGGATGCAGCCTTAGAATCCCCACTCATAGTAATTTTATTCTATTTTTTTTATAAAACTATGCTATGTCCCATAACACAGACATAAGGTGGTGGGATGAACAGCTGAGCCAACAGATCTTCAGTCGGGGGGGCAGAGAGCTACACACAGTTATAATCATTGAACCCTGGGTTGGGGAAATCACTGATATCAGTATAATACAAGCTATGGGATGAAGAGATTGAGAATAGCCCTGAGGAGAAGGATGTGGGGGTTTTGCTGGATGAAAAATTGAACATGAACTGGCAACATATGCTTGCAGCCCACAAAGCAACCATATCCTGGACTGCATCAAAAGCTGAGTGGCCAGCAGGTTGAGGGAGGTGATTTTGGCCCTCTGCTTTGCTTTCATGAGATCCACCTTGAGTATTGCACCTAGCTCTAGACTTCCCAGCATAGTAAAGATGGAGATCTGTTAGAGTGAGTCCAGAGGAGGGTCACAAAGATGGTCTGAGGGATGGAACACCTCGCTTATAAAGAAAGGCTGAAAGAATTGGGTTTGTTCAGTCTGGAGAAGACTCCAGGGAGACCTTATAGTGGCCTTCCAGCACCTATGGTGGGCTTATAAGAAAGATAAGAACAAACATTTTAGCAGAGCCTGTTGAGATAGGACAAGGGTTAATGGTTTTAATGAAAAAGAAGGTAAATTTAGACTAGATATAAGGAAGAAATGTTTTATGATGAGGGTGGTGAGACATTGAAACTTGTTGCTCACATGTTCTATCATTGGTAATGATAGAAACAGAAATAAAAATTGAATAGAATAGAATAGAGCAGAATAGAGTAGAGTAGAATAGAAGAGATTGTTCAATTGGAAGGGACTTACAACAATCATCTAGTCCAACCGCCTGACCAATTCAGGGCTGACCAAAAGTTGAAGCATATTATTAAGGACATTGTCGAAATGCTTCTTAAACAAAGACAGTCTTGGCTTATCGACCACTTTGTTAGGAAGCCTGTTCCAGTGTTTGATTACTCTCTTGTTAAAGAAATGCTTCCTAATGTCCAGTCTAAACCCCCCCTAATGCAGCTTTCAAACATTACCACACATTTTATTACTGAATCCCAGGCAGAAGAGTTCAGCATCTCCCTCTCCCCTTCCCCTCCTCAGGAAGCTGTAGAGAGCAATGAGGTTGCACCTCAGCATCCTTCTCTCCAAACCAGACAAGCCCAAATACTCATAGTGGCTCCTCACAGGTCATACCTTCAAGCCCTTTCATCAACTTCGTTGCCCTCCTCTGAATGCATTCAAGTGCCTTTGTGTACTTCTTAAGTTGTGGGGCCTAGAACTAAACACAGTACTCCAGGTGAGGCTGCACCAATGCCGAATACAGTGGAATATTCACCTTCCTTGACCCACTGGTGATACCATGTTTGATGCACCCAAGGATATGGTTTGCCCTCTTGGCTGCCAAGGCACACTGCTGACTCACACTGCACCCAATGGCAACCAGCACTCCCAGATCCCTTTCTGCAGGGCTGCTCTCTGGCAAAGTGTTCAAGGCCAGGTTGGGCAGGGTTTTGAGCAACTTCACTGAGTGGAAGGTGGCCATGTCTGTGGTGGGGGCATTGGAATTAGATGATCTTTAAAGGTTCCTACTGACCCCAAACATTCTGTGATTCTATAGTTCTATGAACCCTGATCACCTCAACAAATGTGTAGCAACTGGTTGCATTGATTTCTCCACCTGCATGGTGTCCAGAGCCTTAAATCCTTTCCAAAGGACCAGCTTCTCTCCAGGCTGGCATGCTGGGCAGGCACTTTTCTTTCATCCCACATTCTTCATCCTACTTTCTTTCATCCTGGTGCTAGAGGTAGGACTGGCAAGTCAGAACATGGGCCCCTGCTTTCACACCTGCTCTTTGCTGTGTCAAAGCCATGAGCCTGCCTGCAGTGCTGCTCTCCTAGCACCCTAGTGTGGGAGAGAGTAGAGAGGACAAAGATCTAATTCTATAGCTTCCTAAGCTATTGATTTGTGTAACTGTCCTCTGAATACACACAGGGTGGTATCCTGCAGTCCTTGCTCCCTGTGGATGACCTGCTTGCTGTGCTGGTGGAACAGGACCTCTTGTCGTGTCCCAGGTGGCTCCTGGTGCCTGTGGGCTGCTCAGCACTTCTCTGTTATAGCCTTGTCTGTCTGAGAGGTGAAAACCCCTCACTTTGCCTTTTAAGACACAAGGCTAAGAGAAAGCAGCGCCTCTCCGGCTCAGCCTCCTCAGTCCGGGAAGAGGCATTCAGTCACCCAGCCGTTCAGGTCATGGAGTAAAGCTCTGGCAAAGTTTTTTAATGAGCGAAAACTTGACAAATTGCCATTGCAAAAACTTGAATTGGCTCTATTGTAGGCTGGAGTCATCTGCTGAAGGCAGAAAGAAGGGAAACATTTTTCCTTTTTTATCATCAAGCTGCTGCCAGCAGAACGTGAGACTTCTAACTAGTGTGCTGACTCTGGCAAAAAGTCAGCCCCAGAGTCTGCATAGCTGTTGGCAGAGAGCAACTGGGCTCACAAGTTTTCAAAATATTTTCTTTTTCTCTCCTCATCATGATTTTCCTTTTTTACCCAGGAGAAAGAGATTTGTTGGTAACCTCTAAAGATATAATAGTGTCACATTTCATTTGAGATCAGGGCATACAAGCCATTTACTCCATTTAAAGGTATTGTATTCCAAGATCTATGAAGTACTGTATATATTATAATTGCCTTCAACAAATATGTTAGTGAAATTGCAGTGTTTCAGGATGAACCATATAATCAGCCTTCTTGGAAGTTTTGGAGACAGGAGTTAATAATGGGTTATCTTCTCAATTATGCTATGATTGACCATTTCCTATCTGGAAATAGGTCATGTCAAATAGTAGGAGGAGTTATATTTTTGCTATTATTTGTAACATTCAGTACTGCTATCAAAACAGGACCTCATTTTGCTGTGTGTATCATACACGTGAGAAGCAAAAGCAGCCCATAGCCTATAAATTTGCTAAAATTAAGATGCAGTAAGTGGACAGACCAAATAGTTTGTAGCGGATTAGACATAACAGAAATAATAGTGTCCTTGAGTGGGGTTTCTGCAAATATCCTTGTTGACCGGAGGGCAAGTCAAGAGCTGTAGGACTCAACGCTGCTTTTACAAGTCCAAACCTACACTTATGACACTGAGGCAGGATACACGCAATCAGGATCTGTGAAAATTCTTCCACATTTCTCAGAAATGTGACCCCCATGACCAAACAGCCTACAGCTTCCCTGATAAATTTGAGCTTGGCTGCTAGGAGATGAGCTCAGGCTACCTAAAGGTGTTAGGAATATATTTTTCAGCATGTGAAGATGAAAGTGCGCTGCTCACAGCGGTAGAACAGGGTATTGTTTTTACTTCTCCTCCTTCCATTTCATTTTTTTTTAATATTCTTTAAAAAAATAATTTCAAGAGACTCAGAATTCCCAAATTAATGTGAAGTCATTGCGCTTAAATTGTGCTTCAGCTTTGACAAATGATGCTATAAAACCAGCAATGTGCAGTCCCTTGTTAAAAGTGTCTTTCTGACTTGATGTCATACACACTCCCTCAGAAACACTTTTATATGTAATGCAGACAAGGGCAAGCATGGACTCTCACAAAGTCATCCATACAGACATAAGGAGCAGAAATGTTGTTTTATGAAACATTTGCCATCTCATCTCACTGTAATTACCTTCTAATACAGGACACACTGGTACAGGTGGCATATTCCCTTGAATATCCTTGCATTGCTTAAGTAATTTCTAATGTTAGAAATACACAAGTATAAATCAAATTTGAATACAAACTCAAATGCTGATATATTAAGAGAGAAGTCCCCCCCCACCTACTAATGAGTCAGATTTCATTGTTTCTAAAAGCTTTGAGCACACCATCAGTTAACCACAGCCAGTCACCTTTAATAAGAGCATTTCCTATTGTCTTCCTGCACCAGTTTAGGTTAAACTGAATCCTCGGACATCGGCAAATGCAATAAAGAGCTGATATCACCATAGAAATGGAGGTACAATTCCACAGTGAGGACCTCCTTACTTTAAGTGCAGCCCAATGAAAGAAGTAGAGCTGCTAGAGAAGTACACTGCTGCTCAGCTTCATAATCTGTGCTATCATTGCCCTTCGTATTCTGTCGAGGGTAATCATTCCCTCCAGTAATGCAAGCAAACAAGTGAGCATTTTTTTAAAGACAATACTGAACAGGAAACAAATAGAGAAAACCACTACATATTAATTCATCGTAGCAAAAATATAATGCACAGCAGGCTACTTGTGGCTTTGCGCAATTCAGGGTTTTCTGATGAGCTCTGACATCTTGGTATGTGAGTGAGGTTTTCTGATGCAAGTAAGTGTAATTTCCTATCTTGATGTTAATCTCTTTTAACAGAAAGTGGAGAATAGTAAAAAATCATTTACAAGCATCAGAGGTCACTCTTTTAAGGAAATTCCAGTAGGGAATGCAACTGATTTTTCCTGTACACATTGATATTTTATCAAAAGTCAATGTTCACTTAGGAAGAAAGGTTTTTTAATTCAGCAAACTATGATCCTTGCCATTTCATTGTATCAGATATCCTCAATTTATCTTTTATAATTGATCTTTTCTAGACCACGGGATCCCACAAAATCAAAAGTGCCAACTCATGGTTCTAAAAGTTTGAAATAAATTTTTTCCCTATTAAGAGAACTTCACTTTTGCTGAAGCACCTCTGTCTTTCCTGGTTCAGAAACATTTCCAGCTGGAACACTTGAGGGCTTGTCTGAACAGCAGCTGGCACACAGGTGTTTTAGTAATGTAAAATGAAATTGTCATGTAGGCATCCTCAGCCTTGTCATTATGCTGTTACTGCCTTCAGATATTCAGAGATCAGCCTTAAAATCCAGGATATGAGAAGTCAATGAGCAAAGGCATCCTGCCGTTGTTCTGCCTGCCTAGGGATTGCTAGGCAAACATATCCACGCAGGTCCAGTCATTCCACCCGCTCTCTAGGAAAGATCTTTTTCATGGCTAGTAATTAAGACAGTAAATCTGTCATTTCTTCCTGCATTGCTCTTTCACTCAGCTGTCACTATTCAGCTGCTGTGACAATTTGGTCCTCTCAAAATCATTCTACTTGCTTCTTGCTGGAGCTCCATCCATTTTTCCCGTTCTTTCTTCACACATCCCTATGTCCCTAAGCCTTGGTCTCTCTTGCCTAGCTATTTCTCTGTCGCCTTTTTTCCCTCTTTCCTTCCACCCAGTCAACACTTCTGGATCAAGCTAGCATCCAGCTGTGGTTTTCTGCTGCCTTTTTCATCCTTGTTGGGAATGGACACAGAAAAGAGGGAAATGTTGTCCTAACCAAGACAGCAGGATAGGATTTCCTCTCATTGGAAACAAGCAGAGACAGAAACCCTCCTCAAAGGCGACTCTTTCAGTTATTCCTTCAAAGGCTTGGGAAAGCAGGCAGTGATCTTCCCCTGGACAGACTTACTCCTACACTGCAATTCATGGAAACTGTTGACCATTGTGGATGAAAGTCACATATTCATAGGAATGTTTTTGGATTTAAGACTATTAAAGGCTCTTTGAAAATTCCCATGTGAAGAGAGCTGCCAGAAAAATTTGCTGTGTGGCAACTTCTGAGGTTCCAACTGTTGTTTCCGTTCTGGTCTTCATTATAAATGGGAGGTGGTGGGATGCACTCTAGAGACTGGTAGCTGATAGACAGCTTGGAATAAGGTGAACACGAGATCAAGTGACTCCTCTGTTTTACTAATACCAGAACTGCATGGAGAAGGAACTAGACTGTGCCTCCCACAGCAAGCTGGCAGTCACCTCCCCTCTCCCTCCGCAGACGCAGGAAACTCCCAGGAAATCAGTTCCGCAGTAAATGTGAGTCTTGTAAACGCGAGTCTTGTAAACGCAGAGTAAAGTGTCAAGTCTATGGCAGCAATTGTTAAAGTCAGTCCTTGTATCTGCCGGAGGGGCAGGGCAGTATTTCTTGATAATTCTAGATATATTGGGGAAAATGCAGGAAAGGGGTAAGATACTGCCAAAACTTGTAAATATTTTGCAAATCTTAAAAATTCATACCTTTTTAGCTTTATAACTCTGATCTTTCTATTAAGTAAATGCACTAAATCAAAGCTTTCACTTAAAAACACATTAAAATGTCTAAGCCCTTACAGCTGCATAAAAAACCATTTTAAACTGTGAGCCCTAGGAGCCTGAAGGGTTGAATAAAGAGAACTCCAATGAATAACCTTTAAAAATTTTGGGTTTCTCTTAAGGTTATTGTAATTTTGGAGTCACACCTTATGATTCTTGAATGTCTGAGGTTAACAGTAGTTACGGTTGCCTACCCTAGCTTTGTACTACAGCCACATGTCACTGGATGGGTGGAAGATTGGCAAAGGAGGAAATAACTCAAGCTTGTGCACGAGGCATATACAAGGGAGTGAAAGAGTGAGAGAAAATGCCATTGGTAGCTGGTAAGGGAAACTTCCTGGCAGTAAGAACTGTCATTTTGTTGTTATTTTGTCTGACATTAGCAGTGAACTGAGTGATCTAGGAGCATTTTGTTATCTCTTACTTCTAGGAACCCTGAGCCACAATGCCACTTGGACAGAGTTTATGGACAGCTTTTCAAAACAAGCAGGCAAAATATGAATGTGCATCCAAAGGAAGCTTGGGCAAAGATAGCTTTTTTTTTTTTTCTTTTTACTTACTGGTCAAAAGAAAAATATTGGAATAAATTAATAATTAGACTTCAATTTAAATGTTTCATACACTACAATATTAGCGTTTCATATGCTACACACCCTTTTTGGTTACTTAAAAACCCCACAAATATCTCTGTACCTTTTCAAAAAAAAGATGTCATTTAAAAATAGAAAAAACCCAAAACAATATGATGTTTTGAAAGTGGTGGAGTTTCTGTCCACTCTTCGTCATTTTTCCCAGAGGTCACTGCTTTTTCAACTGCAGCTTAAACTGATGAAGAGATTTGATTCCTCTGCAGTTGTATATTTGAAAGGAGAAGAGGTTTAAATGTGCATGTGCCCTAACTGAACATTTTCTTTGGTCTTACATATTTGTGTGTGCCCTTATGAAGGGGATGCAATTATTTTGAGAGTTTTTGCAAACCCTCCTTAGTCACTTTTTTTTTTCCTACTATAACTGTTCTCTTGTTATGGTAAAACTTGATGTTTTACAGCCTGACCCTCAGTAATTTAAATAATTAATGAAAAAATAATCTCATTGAGATAACATAGATGTATTTAACATCCATGATAAAACTTTACTCCCATTTTCTATTGCTAGTAATGCAAACATGTACCTATAAATTACTCACTGCCTTGTTCCTTAATTTTTCATTAAGCTAAAATTTGACATAAGGATAAGTAGGAGTGCTTGAATGTAATTCATCCATTTAGGCAACACAGTCCCACTAAGACTCCATATTTAATTCCACATATTACATATCAACAGACCTATTCCATGTTGCCCAATTTAAGCATGATGGACATTTTTTTTTAGCCATACATTTCTTCATTTTGAAAACTATAGTGATGTGGCATTTATCAAAATAAACACATTATCGCTGTACAATATTTTCACTACACTTGAAAATATTTACACTTTTGGGACTAGAAATCTTGCTAGCTTAGTTAGAGAGTTCAGCCTTATGGGATTTTTGGGGCAGAGTTTCCCGTGTTGGATAGTAATTTCTTAAATAGTCGTTTTCTTTCAAGCTCAGCAGTAAATATTTTCATGGGTTTATTTACATCTCTTGACTTCATACAATAGCTGTAGTTTGTTGCCTTTCTCTATATTTTCTTTGACTTAGGAAAGGGTGACTACTGAGCACTTCCTTTCCTTTCTTATGATCATTACCATTAAATGTTTGGAGCTCACCATGTTTTGTCAAAGCCATTTTTGTTTGAATTACAGATTTGATTCTCCTAAACATTTACCTGTAGTCTTGTGGGGCTATACTTTAGTTTCTTTTTAATGCATTAATACATCTACCTTTGAATACTATTCTAACTGGATCTGTGGCTTATGTGGTGTTCTTGCACCTAGCAAACATAAATGACTAATTTTATATGTGCATGCAGGAATGGCTTAGATTTTCTTCTTATAGTGTTTATGTAAGCTTCATGGTGAATATGTCCAGAAAATTCAAAGCATGCAAATTATCCAGATTAATTGCTTTCCTTTTGCAATGACCAGTCATACTCCTATCGTATTCAGAATGAGCTTTACAGCATGTGGAGTATACTACTAGGAAACTGCTGCATGGAAAAGACATCTGTCATTTGGCAGAGGAAAGCACATGTCGCATCATGTGGCTTGGTGTAATTATAGTGTCTCTGGAGCTGTAGGCATTCAAGATGGTCACAAGCAAAACTTATATGAGATGCTGCAAAGTGTAACACCCTTTTGCCATTTACAAATTTAGAATTATCTTTTCTTCTTTTCTTTTTTAATTTAAAACTAGAACAAAAGTGTCATGCTTTTGGGGCCTAATCCCTCAAATCCTTCTGTGAGTCATTCCATGGGCTTGGAAAACTTCTGTTTTCTGATTTTTTTTTTCATTTCTTTTAACGTATTCACATAGTATATACCAAAGGACAAAATACAGCTTGTGCAGAATGTGTGTGTTGTTAAACTATTTAGAGGTGTAGGCTGACTGCCTTTGTGGCCTCTTGGCTACTTTAGGGGTTCTGCACACCCAGTCACCTGTTTCACACATTGCAAAAGCAATTTTGTTAAATTAGCCATGCAATTTCACTTGGTATTTTAACACACTGCTGGAAAAGCCGTGGTGATTTGTGAAAGAACATTGATTCTAAAAGAATCAGTATGACAATTCAGTGTAATTAATACTTACCAGTCTCAAACTTTGCCTTTATGCTTCTTTCTCGAAGAAAGGGCTCCAATAGTACTTTACCTATACACTTGTCATATAATGGAGCAAGTCCCTAAGTCACTAGAAATTATCTGCCTGCTGTGGTCCTGCACCTCTGTCCATAGTCTGGATCACACTTAATTCTGTAGCTTTTGGCATGTGAATTATTCCTGTTTTGGAGTTACATGATTGTATCACCAATCTGAACACCACAAATACATGGTTTACTGCCTCTTCTCTTTGGAGTAACCTCATGCTTCCTACCAAAATTAGGCAGTTGATGTTGGACTCAAAAATCTCCTATTTTTTTAAAGAATTCAAACTCTGTGGATAGCTCTGCATTATTTATTTTTCTGCCACTGATTAATCCCTTCATTTGGTGTAATCTGGCAGAAGAAGCTATCCAAGACAGGAACCAAAGGATTGTCATTAAAAAAGTCAAGCCAAGAGAGTTGAGGTTCTTACCTTAAAAGAAACTGTCTCTTCAGAGCTGTTCATCTGAATCCTGGAATAGAAATTGGAAATGGTTGCATTCATTCTGACATCTGGAAAGGGACCAATACAAAATACAACAGTGAATTATATTCCAAAGTATTTCAAGATAAGTGGTAGTCAAGGTAATAGAAAAAGCAAAATTGAAGCTTCACAGTTGTTACTAAGAGGTTTTTTTCTCAGTAGAATGAATTCTTTCAGTACTGATATAAGGCTTCTTGTTTTGAAGACATCCCTTCATCATTTCTCTGGTCTTTTTGAAATGCATGTGCCTGTATTCGGTTTGCGGTGGGAATACAGGAGTCACTTCTTTGAGGAGCTGCTGACACCTTCTGCTACATCTGACAGTCAACACCAGGTGGGTCCGAGATGGACCCACTGCTGACTAGGTCCGAGCCCATCAGCAACAGTGGCAGTACCTCTGGGCCAACAGTTATAAAGAGGAAAAATTGCTGCACAGCAGCAGCTGGAGACAGCAGTGAGAATATGTGAGAGAAACAGCTCTGCAGACATACAGGTCAGTGAGGAAGGAGGGGCAGGAGGTGCTCCAGATGTTGGAGCAGCCTGTGGTGCAGACCATGGTGAGGCAGCTGTGCCCCTGGAGCACAGGAGGTCCACAGGGGAGCAGAGATCCACCTGCAGTCTGTGGAGGACCCCATGCCGGAGCAGCTGGATGCCCAAGGGAAGCTGTGACCCCATGGGAAGACCACACTGGAGCAGAATGCTTGAAGGACCTGTGGCCCTATGGAGAGAAGAGCCCATGATGGAGCAGGTTTGCTGTCAAGATTTGAGACCCCCTGGAGGACCTGGGCTGGAATAGTCTGTTCCTAAGGTACTGTGCCCCACGGAAAGGACTTATGCTGCAGTAGTTTGTGCAGAACTGCAGCCCGTGGGAAGGATGCTCAGTGGGGAAGATTTTGGAGGACTGTCTCCTGCAGGAGGGACTCACACTAGAGGAGAAGCAGACTGTGAGGAATCCTCCCCCTGGGGAGGAAGGACCAGCAGAGACAATGTGTGATGAAATGACCACAACCCCATTCCCCTCCCCACTGTACTATGGGGCAAGAGAAGGGAGAAAATTCAGACATGAAGTTGAGCCTGTGGAAAAGGGCAGGGTGGGGGAGGTGATTTAGTATTTGCTTTTATTTCTCATTACCCTACTCTGATTCAGTTGGTAATAAATTCAGTTATTGTCCCCTAGTCAATTTTGTTTTACCTGTGATGGTAATTGGTGAATGATCTCTCCTACCCTTATCATGACCCATGAGCATTATATTTGTTATATTTTTTCTCCCATGTCCAGCTGAAGAGGGGAGTGATGGAGTGGCTTTGGTGGGCACCTGGCATCCTGCCACCGCAGTCCATCAGCTGTGGAGATGACCCATCTTCTCTTGCCTTTGAAAAAACTGAGTTTTCTTGACAAAGGCATTTGGAGTAGCTGCAGGTGAGAAAGTTGTATCCTGAATAGCTACATTGCTGCATTTTAGTAAATGGAGAATACTTACTCCATTTGGAAAATGGATGGCCTTACTCCATACTCACTTGTGGTTGTATGGATTTATGTGTCTATGTATGTAGACACTAAATCTTGAACAGAGACTCTAGGAGCACTTTGTGGTTCCCAGATCAAGGTGTGCACCCAGCCACATCCTGACTACAGTTTTGGGTGAGATACTTCCTTTCCTGTTTCTCTTCCACTTTCTCACTTCCCAGATTGTTGTTTTCCCCTTGGGAAAAGGAAATTTAGTGAGGTGAAGCCATTGAGGACTAATGACATTTTTCATTTGGTCCCAAGTCTGGAATAATTTGGAATATTTTTGAGAACAATGATTATTCACATCGGGGTGGGGGATAACATAACACTTATCCTGTCTGAAAGGATAAAGAAAATATGTATTTTCATGGGTTTTTCTTGTGTTATTATTTTAGAAATCTGTGTGTCCCATTCTTGCTTTTTTTTGCCAATAAAAATAATGCCATAGGTATTGAAAGTTTATTTTTCTGTGCTGCAGATACTCGCCTATTATATAATAAACGTTATTCTCACTTAGAAATAAATTTTATGTGAAGAAATGGAGAGTAGAACATCAAAGAAGTTTCCAAGGATATGTTTGTGACTTTCTTTAATATCTTAATAAGTTTTCAAGAAAGAATAATATTCCTTAAGTATATAACTTTTTGCCATAAGGATTAAAAACAGGCTAAATGAGATAATAGTTTTATTTTTATTTTCAAGTAAAAGATTTACAGAATGAGGTTGGAAAATCGTGTGTAGGCTGATGTTTTATGTTGTAGCTGGTTATTACTCAGTGAGTCACTAAATTTCCAGAGCTTGCCACACCTTAAGGTTAAACTGTCTCAAACCAAGCAGCAAACTGTTAGCAGAGGTGTTTTGAATGATTTTTTCTATTTTTTTTAAATCTAAAAAGACATATATTTAAATGATGTGTGAGACTTTGCTGAGACTACTCAAATCCTCTTTCCTTAGACAGTCTTTTCTTCTTATTATCTGGTTTCTCTGATACCATTATGCATGACTGAAGAAATTATTTAATTGTCATAGCTACTGGTCATAGCTAGGAAGAATTAGAGGCTTCTCTATTGACAGGAAAGAATCCTTCATGCAATGGCATAGCATTTCAAACTGTCTTTTTGGATTTTGGAAAGATATGTCAGAAATCCACAGTAAGCATGTGCCAAGACATGAAACAGAAGAAAGGGAATATATGGAGTGGACATTCATCTTTTCAGTTTAATGCTGATGCATCAGTGTCTGCCTGGCTGAACACTGCATGTGGTATTCAGAATGGATACTGAAACAGGCAGTTCTGAAAACCTTATACTAGAGAAAATGCAGTATCAAAATAGCAATTAAATACCTAGGTATTCAGTGTCATATGCTATCATATACTTTTTTTTCAGTGGGGGTTTCATTCTGAAAATTGCTGGATGCTATGGTAACCAACCAAATGCAGAATATGGGTTAGCTTAAAGTGTGTGAGCCACTCCCCTGGGCTCTGAGCAAAACCAGAACTATACTTTGTATAATTCAGCCTAGGAAGATAAAAATGGGATTCACTATTAAAATATAATTCAGAACTTAGGTTTACACGCTCTCAGTGAACGGTGGGAAAAGCTGGTGCCCTGCCTGGAATTCCAGACTGAAAATTAAAGTCAAAGCACTGTCATAGTGTAGGTACTCCTTAAGTTTGATGCTTTTTTATGGGCTACCTGAAATCAGGGCATAAAAAAAAATTCCTGTGGCCTTTCTGCAGTGACTTACCCTCCATTGTACCTGTGTGCTGCCCAGTGCTGAGACATTCCAGCACTTGCACTGGCATCATACAGACTAGTTCTCCTCCTGTGCCTGAGTCATCTCCATTGTTAATACCCTGCTCATGGTAAAAAGGTCATCTTAGTACAGGCATAGTTCAAAAAAATCCTTAAAATAATCCATAATTAAAATAATGTAATAGTCAAGATCACTTAGGAAATAAAAGCTAAACCTACTTAGCCAGTGGCTGTGGGACTCACTATTTGAGGACATAGTTTTCAACAAAGTTTAATGTGCAGAAAAAACAAGTGTGTCCACGAAAATTTGGCTGAATAATATTCTGAATTTGATTTTATGGGCATTTTTTCCGGTATACATATTCACTTCTTTTTTTTTTTTGAATACGTTACAGAAGAGGTTTCATAGTAAAATTGTTAATCACATTTAGAGCCTACCAAACTATGATAGTGGCCCTAGTCCAGTCTGTATACTATTTCTTATTATCTTCTTAAAGGTTTGATTTTAACTATGTTCTCCTGTGGTGCTTGTATTCTCACATGTGAAGTTTGTGGCATTTTCAAATGCAGTAGAAAACCCTCAAAATTTCCTTTCCCCATTATAAAACAATGTTTGCAAACTTTCCGTTTAAAATTACATTAATAATAATAATAATAATAATAAACAAAACAAAAACAAGATTAAGTAAATAGATGTTGGGAATATTAGCTGAAAATTGTATTAACTTTATCAAAAGTGGGGAAGGGAATTCACAAGGCAAAAGTCTGTCGCAGTAAAGAGAGGTAAAGCCCACAAGAATGGATACCTAAGAAATGGCTAATATATACAGGGGGAAAGTGCAACACCTGCTTCCACCCACCCTTGGCATTTTTTTTTCCTTTGCTTCCTGGATATTGCCATGTTTTTTGCTTGGACTGGTGGAATAATGGAATTTCAGAAGATTTGCATCAATTATTTAATTTATTTTCTTGTCCATATACAGGTGTTGATTGTTAGTAATCACACTAGTTTCAAGTAGCTACACAGACATATACATAATACGGACTAGTAAGTAGAACAATGAAAAAACCATTCTTCCAAGCTACTTACCACGTTTCTTCTTTTTGCACAGTTAATGGTAGGCACTGACCAACTTTTAGCACCCAATAACACACACCTTTGCACGATACAGCTGAAGATGCAGCTGAAAATGTTTTCTTTTTCTTCCCCACTTTTTGTCCTTTTCAGTTGCTGCCAATGTCACTTGCTACTCCTTGAAGAACTCGTTCTGCAAATGGGAGCATGGGTGATTGTTTTTAATTATATGCTAGTACTTAATTGTCTGTTTGTTTGTTTGTTTATTTGTTTTTAATACATCTCAGATTTTTTAAAAATTATTCTCTTGGGCATAGAGCAGCAGGAGGTTACTGAAGAGAAAGCTTATCTGGTCTTATGGAAAGGTGCTATATGCAAGCATGCAGTAACAACTTGCTTTGTAACTTGTTACATCTCACCTAAGGGTTTCCTTGATGATGTTAATAGAGCTAATGCAGATTTTCACAGGGACCTTGCAGATATAATGCATTGCACTAGATTAGTGGAATGCCAAGGAAAACAGTGATGTCTTTGAAGAACTCTGGAGAATGGATTCATTGAGTGGAAACATGTTTTAGCAGCTTTTCTCTCTGTATGGATTTAAAGAATACTTTTAATAGCCCCTGCCAGGTCTGTTATCCTCTGTTAATGGCAGCTGATGCAAAGACCCCCAGGGCTGCTTACCACCATGTTGTACAGGGTGCTTCCTCTCTATTGGCCTTGCCATGTTTGACTTGAGGATCTTTCAACAGAGGATGTATTAACGGGCAACTCATGCTAATACAGCCCCTCTACCTCTGTCAGGCAACAGTTGCAGAGACCTGTTGAATGGCTCAACTCATCACAACCAATGCCACTGAACTTCAGAAGAGTCTGAGACTGTTGGAATGAAGTTTTCACCCTGGAACCTTCCTTCTCGTTAACAGGTACTTGCGAAAAGTGATTGAGTTTTTGGGTTAGGATTTAGTTCTTGGCTGTAAACACTTCCTGGGTCTAAGAATTGACCTTCCAGCCATGAGCAAGCTGCTGGTAGGATAAAGCAAGCTAGTCAGCCCCATCCACACAGTCAGGAGGGCTGCTCAACTAGCCAGATGTCTGTTTTAGGGAGATCAGAATAACCCTCCAGACTCCTCTGCCCCTATTGACTAGTCTCCACATACTATAATGGGAGCAGGATCACATGAAAACACTCATGTTTAGAAAACATATTTATGTGTCTAGAGTCTGGACCTGAATATCAAACACTTGTGGCTTTAGGGATTAGCCTGCCTAAACATAGATACCCTGTGGTGTCTGAGACATCCAAGGTGGACTGAGCAGTAGGACACAAAGCCTACGGGGAAGCTGTGGGCCAGGAAATGGAGTCCAGGCAGGACTTTGCAGGCAACATCAAGTGCCTCTAAATATCCATCTGCGGACAACAGATCTGAGCCTTTAGTGATAATTCACATTTACAGATACCTTCTAATCCTGTTTCTTCTCCTTAGTCTTCTGTTGGCTTTTTTTTTTTTTTCAAATTTCCCATTGTCCTTGCAAAGTGGCTATGTATTCATCAGTAAACTCGGGAATTTAGTGTGACCAATTACGAAGAGGAAGCTAAAACTTCATTTTACCTGATGTAAATTTATTAGAGGCTCCATGAATGGCTAATTCATGCCCCTCAAAATAGAAGAAGCTTTGCTTCACCTTTATTGCCTCCACAAGCCTTTCCCTGCCATACAAATCCAGAGAGAAAAAAGACAACAGAGGAATGATAAGGCTTCAAAGGCAGGTTGCTCTGTAATACATATTGAGCCATAACTATTTACTCAGTTTGTTGTTTGAAAATAATTTTCTGATACATGTCTGATCAATACTGGCCATGGAACTGGTTCTGAGAAAGAGGTTGACTGTTGCTTAAGTGGTTTAAGAAACCTCTCAGAACAACAGACATAAGTGAACACATTGAACAAATAAACAGTTGTGGAATATCCCCCCTCAACCTTTCATCTGGGGCCCTGCAGCTGGGGATGGAAAAAATGTTTAATGGCAATGTGGCAACTCCTCATATGCTTCCTGCTCTGCCATATGTCCCAGTTGAGTCCTATATGATTTTCCACATGGTGGGAGCAGCAGAGCAAATGATTTGATAATTTGTGGTCATTTATGACACACCAGGGGTGCCAGAAGAAGATGTCTAAGGGTAGTGGGGAAGGGATGATGATGTGTTACGGGATGGGAACACCTGTAAACATCCTGCTTTGCCCTGAAAAGTTGGAGTTGTTCTCTCCATGCTTTAAAAACTGTCTTTAAAAGGTACATCTACAGCAAGGTACTGTAAAAGAATCACAAAATGTAACAGTTGGCTACCAGGATTAATATGTCTTCTGTTTCAGTGGTGGACAGAGTACCAGGGCTTTGTGAAAGACTGAGATATGATTGGAAACATGACAGACCATCAGTGACCATTCAAAAAGGTGGGCTAAGTTTGCTGCTGTATGACTGTTACCAATAGAAAGACTAAAAGTATGTTGATTTTTTTTTCATTCTCACAGTGCTTTTCCTTTTTTTCTGGTATCCTTACTCTCTCACAGTTTAATATTCTGTTCACATAGAAAGCAGTAGGCACAATCTGAAATTTTCTTTCTATAGCTGCTTTGCAGAAAGCATTAGGGCTGAAAGAAGGACATGATTTCAACATTCACAATAGATTTTAGAATCAAAACATGAAAAGCTCACATCTGTAATAGGAGACTCTACAGGCAATTTCTGAGACAAGATAACTGATTTTTCAAAAGCTATATTTTCTGTGTTGGTCCTCTCACCATGGGGTCCAGGGCTTCAGAACACTTGTCTCCAGGCCAGGAGAGGCTGAAGGTCAATGCCATAAATACATGTTGCCTCACTGCTGACTGCATCTCTGAATAAAAATGCAGTCCTTGTTCGAGTAAGAGTGAAGCTGAGTATCCAAGTCAATACCTTAGTCCTTGATTTGAAGCCATGCAGGCAGATTGCAGGAGGACCAGGAGGTATTGGCTTGGTGCATTGACATTACATAATTTACATGCAAGTTTACTCTTATGATTAAATATAGCAAACAGATAAGGAAGATAAATATATAGATGAATGTTATTTTGCAGCTCAAAAATGAAATCTCTTTTGCAATGTGTGTGCCAGCTCTAAACTTAAAGATTGGTTACCTGGAAACAGAAGCTACTTGTTTTCAAGCTTGTAAAAAACCCCAACACAACATGGGCCAGCTAATTAAGATGATAAAGGTAAAACCTCCTATGTCTCTACAATTTGAGAGGTTTGACAACAAGTGGGTCTAAAAACATCCTGTTCCATGACGCATGCCTGTTCCAGATTCTGTTGCAGTTTGGAGAAGCAATTATGTAAATATAGATTTGCAAACAATTTAACAAAGTGACAAAAACAGTGTTAATTACCAAAAATGTTAGTGATCTGTCTAGCCAACCACAGAGTGATGAAATCATGGTCATGTTAAAAATGAAAGCCTGATGTAACACCCTGGGTTTGTTTAGGTTTTGGGTTTTTTTCAGGAACATTATTTTTTCTTGTATCTTTGGCTTCTAACTCTCAAGAGCATCTGGATTTACTTTTTTTTTTTAAACTAGGATGAGAAAAATGACACACATGCACAGAGCCAAAATAATGTCTACTCCTATTAACAGGTGGGAATGACATGAGTATTGCAACCACAAATCCTCATAGACTTAAAAATCAGTTAATTTGTGTTCAGATTCTCATCCTGAACTAAATAAGATTTTTACTTTGGTTTTGATAAAACAAAAATTCAGTCTGTCTTCTTTCAACAAGTGGAACATTGATACTGATTTTTTCATGTTTTGACTTTCACAGGGTTTCTTACATCACATTGTAATCTCAATATAATAAAGCTCTTCTTTAATCTTCATTTGATTCTTTATCTGTCTGCCTGTAAGCTCAGCAGTTCAGCATTACAACTTAAAAGGCTCATTTCTCAAGAATACAATCAGTGTCTTTGTTGCACTCATTGGTTACTTGGACATTATAAACATAATGGATAAATAGTGAGCAACTAAGTACATCCTACTGGTACTAAATACTGGCATCCAGTTACTCTGCTTTCCCCACATTATGGCTATAGATGTCGTAAGAGATTGACTAAAAACATTCTTTGGAAGCACTGTAGAAGTTCACATCAAGTTTAGAAAAGGTTCTGGATGCAGTTAACCATAAATAATGGTTATTTTGTAATATTCAGAAACATCTTATTTCCATGGATAAATTACTACTTTCTCTTTTCTGGTGAAAATTTAAATAGTAGCTTCAAACAAAAGCTGCTTCTATTCCTGCCACAAGCTTATACAACACAGTGTTGATACAATTTAAAGCAACTGACTTAATGCTTAAAATATGGATGCTGCATATGACTTAAATAGTATGAATTATATGCTGAAGTCATTACTGAGTTGTTACCCAGCGAAAACATAGTGTTGCTTCAATAAATATTTCAGGATTCAACACTATAATTCTTAGGAGACATTTTACAGAAATAAGATGGATAGGAACTTAAAAATTGTTGTTGAATTAATAACTACTGTTTAAATATTTAGCTAGAACTTTACTAAAAAAGGATTGTTTCTCCATATATTTGTTAACTAAATAGTAAATTTACAAGGGGCAAGATCATATCTCCTATCTTTTCCCTCCCCAATTAAATAAATGTGTAATAAGAATTCGTTGCTGTTCTTCCAAAACTCTGTGCAAGTCAGTCTAGCTGCTTATGTCCAGCTTGAAAGGGAAGTTTTGATGCGAACACATATGTGAACAGAAGTCCTCTTCTAAACAATTCTGACTTTTAATCTAAGATATGACAGAAAATTCAATCTTTTAATCACAAATGATTTTCTGTAAAAACATTTGAAACACGTCACAGTACATTTAACACAACTTTAATTTCTGTCATACTCAGAAGTGGAAATTCAGGTGAAGAGAGATGGTGTGTGTTTGATAGTCCAAAACCCTGATCTCCTGCTTTTCAGTCTCTTTTTTTTAGGGGATCAAGTTTGACTGACAAGATATGCTGAAGATTTCCAAGTGTTTCACAGCTAGTCAAGTGCAAGGCCCAGAAGACATAGTTTTGACATTTCTGTAACTTGTGATCTATAACTAATAAACCCACTAGTCAAGCATGTCAAAATCAGGCAAAGATTTAAAAGATTCTATGATGTACATCTAAAACGTACATTAAGTCCTGCCTGTGTTTAAAGGATGCAACATCTATATGAGTGCCAAAGACATAACTTTCAGTTAAAAATGTGTTAATATTTTTAGAGCATAAGGCTCTTACCTCATACCTATATATGTATTTCCCATAGTCACCAGATTAATGGGATCCACAAACTCCAGTTATAAAGATAACTGTTAAAAAACCTCTCTATACTTTGAGATTAGTGATGGAAGGAGGCAACTTTTAAACTTCACTGTTTAATGTATTAAAGAGTGGTGGCTCTGTACAAAACTAAGTAATTCAGCAGAAAGACTCCCACTGATTTCAATGGGCTTTGAACCAGGAAATGATCTCTAAAATATTCTGTGCCTCCTGCTCAAATATGAGAAGCAAAAAAACAAAGGGAAACAGTTTTTATTCCTCTATTGCCTAGTGTTTGTGATGACTCAGACACAGCAGACTGCTAGGAAATTGTACTGATACCACAAGGAAAACACTTATTTCAACTCCTTAGTCATCAGAGAGAGAGAGAGGCTAAATTCAGTTGAAAAGTTTGATACAGGATCTCTTAATAATTGGATTATTAATGTACTTATTTAACATGTGGATTTTTAAGATTAGGTTTATCTAGGAGTTGAAAATTAGGATGTTTCTAAGATTTATTTTATTTAATCCTGAATTTTGTGGACTAGGAGTAACATCCGTTTCAGTAACATCTGTTGATTCCAAAAGCTGATGAAACGAATCATGCCAATGAATCTGGCATTACACTGTTACAAAACATCACCACATGAATAGTTACCAAGTATCAGGGATAAGAAACTGCCTCTTAAAATTGACTAATTCAGAAACTATCCTCCAATTTAATCTTGATATTCAGTCTGTTTGGGTCCTGTTGCTCAAAAAGAAAAGCTACTACATTTTAATTGTCCTTAGCCCTTGTACAGCTACCTATCACTTTGGTACCACATTCACATCTTCCCAAGTGGATGCACTATAAATCCTTGCACATCTGAAACCTTTCATTTAGTGGATTGAGCTCAGCTTTTGGGCTGTGTGCAGTCTAGAGAATTTCTTTAAAAAACCCTCTGATTTTAATACCTATTTGATATTCATAAAGAGCATTTTGTCTGTGTCATACTGTGCTAATAGGCTGAAAGATTTCTTGGTCAGTTTGACATTCTGCTGCCCCTAGGTAGCAAAATGCTGTGGTCTCTGAGGACAACCCTCAAAACTCAAAAGAGCTGGGTACTGACTCCCAGCGGGGCTTCCTTTATGTGAACTCAGTCAGCCAACTCCATGACTCCAGCAGATGTTTTTGGTCTTCAGACCGATGGACAAATTTATCCATCTTCCCTCATTCCCTCAGTAATCTATTTGACTGAAGTCAGCATGGTGAAACCTGGATCTGTGCCGAGGACAATCAGGAATGAAGTGCTGGCCCAGTGAGGTTTTCCAGGATGTACCAGGCAGATTGTATTCAGGGGCAAAGGGTCCATGCTATATAAATGCCATAGAGACGGTACCAGTGTTCTTTGCTCCCTGTTGGGCTCTCTTTGATTGCAGATTTTAAATATGTCATGTATTTCCAGATGCATTATTTATGTTTTCTTGTGTTGTTGTGCAATTTGTGGCAGAGTTAGGGGTCTACTGGAAAGCAGCCCTTGGTTTAGTGGCCAGCCCTGTAGCAAAATATTAGTAATGCAGAAATCTGCTGCTCTAAGTAAAATTTGATTTAAACATAGATGACAGAAAGTATTAAAATAATTTATTATTTTTTTAAAAAAAGTTGGTGGCATTCAAAAGGGATTACCTAAAAGGATAGCTATTTTTAGTTTTTCTCTTTTATTTCTGTCTTTCCTCTTCTCTTCTTTCTTCCCTTTCCCTTTTTCTTTCCCTTTTTCTTTCCCTTTTTCTTTCCCTTTTTCTTTCCCTTTCCCTTTCCCTTTCCCTTTCCCTTTCCCTTTCCCTTTC
>NW_020884872.1:58758181-59041809 GCF_003945725.1 Corapipo altera | reverse complement strand
CCTTTCCCTTTCCCTTTCCCTTTCCCTTTCCCTTTCCCTTTCCCTTTTCCCTTTTCCTTTCCCTTTCCCTTTTCCCTTTCCCTTTCCCTTTCCCTTTCCCTTTTCCCTTTTCCCTTTTCCTTTCCCTTTCCCTTTCCCTTTTCCCTTTCCCTTTCCCTTTCCCTTTCCTTTTCCCTTTCTCATGATAGGAACGAGGACACAACTCTGGCTTGATCTGGCAATGTCCTAGCACTATCAGATGGAGGGAAGCTGGTGGTGGCTGGTCACCCTTGTGGCAGTGGCTCAAATAACTTATTTTAGTCAGTGTGGGTAGAAGGCCATGTCTGCTTTTGAGTCAGATACCAAGAGCGGGAGTTTAGGCAGCACTCCTGCCATAAAACTGTATCTTCAGCCCTTCCAGAAACTGAAGCTAGCACAGTCAACACGTGGTGTAATTCACTGGCAACTTGTGATACTGGTGTTTCACGGTCATCCCAGAGTTTATGGTTTCCAGCATAGTTTAGCTCTATTTGCATTCTGGTTTGATTTGCTCTGTTAAAAAAAATGGATTCTTGCTTCATGCCATACTGTCTTGCAATCAGTGGAAGCATTTAACCAGGACTCTCCTGACTTTAAAGAAATGTAGCTTCCAGAGGGACATCCTTCATTTTGTATTCTAAATTAGAGCTTTTCCTTTCCCAGCCCAAATAGTTTTAGGGTAAATGCTTATTTATATATTTGTGTGTAAATTCCAGGAGATCTAAATCCATTTAGGTGCAAATGTGTACTTAAAGCTGGGTGCAGTGGTTGTACATGGTATCTAGCCTTGAACTTTATATGTGCTTGGTTATTTCCAAGGATGATTTGATTCTTGGTGCAATTTAATTTTTGGGGTAGCCTAAAATGATTTGTTTAGGAATTGGATCAATCTGTGAAGTAACAGGAGTGATAAGTGATCATTGCATGAGTATGACTACCTTTTTTTACTTGGATGACCATTAATTTGCATTAACTACTAACTTTATGATCATCTTGTTGTGAACATTGTGTATTGTAAATTGAAATTTACACTACTCCTCTGTGTGACCACAAAAGAAATCTCCAGGGGCATATTTAATTTCACAGTCAAATGTACTACTTGACTAGCAGCCTTGAAACTGGTGTGTTTGGATCTCCTCTGGGAAGAGTACTAAGCAGTTAATTTAGCTATTTTGCTTTGGACACAAATCTCAGCAGGAAGACTTTGGGGGAGGTGTTGTGGGAGGAAGGACAGAGATTGGGAAAAAATACGTGTGCAAGTTGAAAAAAAAAAAAAGAAGACAGAGCAGAAACCTTAATGTTTTTTTTTGAACAAGATGTAATCAGTTGCCATAATACTGTACTGTTTGTTTGACTTTTTTTTCAATGTGGTTACTGTTACTTCATCTCTGAAACATTTCCCAGAGAAACAAGGGATGTCCACAAGATAATCAGTGCTGCGTCTGACTCCTCTGCGTGTAGTATGGTGTGTCACTAAGACAGAGGTATTATCTACATGCAACCTGTGAAAAAAAATCAAGAATACTCACTGGGGATAAAACTTTGAGTGAACATTGCCCTGGAAATGGATGGTTTCTCTGAAAAAAGTTTCTTGCTGCTAGGTAAAAGAAGTGCACTGTCTTTTCCAGTATAATTTTTTTCAGTGTCTGTTCCACTGAATGTGATGACACCTTCAATATCTTCAGTGGTAATTTAGGAGAAAGTCAGTTAATGATTTCTAAACTGACTCATCTGCACATCAGGCACCAAGTCCACTTGTGAGGCTGAGCTGATGTCAGCTCTGTCCAAGGGATGTGGATGGTTATATGTACTCATGTTTGTGTGTTCCCAGAGGCAGCTAGATACAGCTGTGGTGCCTGCTGTGAGCTGGATTGTCCCCATGACTTATTTAATTCTTGCTCTGGCTCCAATAGCTAGCATGGGTGAATTTTGCATCCTACAAAATAGAAGGCAAAGTTCACCAACACCGTGTTCTCATTCTGACATATAATCATCTTCTTGTCAGGTGTAAATCCACATTATGAAAATGGATGTTATGATATTGTCAGCTTTGAGATGGGGACAGTCCCTCAGCTCACAGTGTCATCTAGCAGGGGCTTCACTCTAAGAAATATTGAGGATCTCACTCAAGCTATGAAGGTCACTAGTGTCAGCTTTCAGGTGGGCATACTTACTCAGCACAACATTCAGAGTAAATTTACATGAGTAAACAGCTGCTTTTTTTTTTTTTTTTAATGTCCATTTTGTGTGTTTATATGGGATCTATTCTACCTAGCTTAGCAGGGGCCTAAGCTTTACACGCTTGGTGAAATATTCCTTCCTAACAGGGAATTCTCCCTACAGTCAGCAAGGAGAGAAAAATGCCTGTGGAGACATTCAGAAGATTGAGCTGTCACCTGGTGTGGTTTCAAAAAGGCAGGCTGAGTCCTAGTGTGTATCAGTACACAAGCATTGGTTTAGGGGATTTTTTTTAATTGTGGTTCTCATTAACTAAAGTTCACGCTTAAAAATCCTTCCGTTCACATCAACAGTTTACTTGACAGTAAAATAAGTATATTTACAGAACCAGATCCATTAGAAATCTTGTGAGGATTTTTTCATAATTTTGCCAAGATTTATTAATGTTTAAGCATCATGGAGGAGCTTGCTTTTACAATCAGAGTAGAAGTCAGTTCAAAGAGATGAGTAGTTGATGGATCTGCTAGTAAAATCTACAGCTATTTTGTTTTAGAGTGATTGCTTTTCAAAAACCATGATGTTGGTATTCGAAAATATTCGAAAATAAAGTCCACTTTTTATATTTTTTAATAGTTATTGAATGGACAGTATCCGAAGACCAACAAGGCAGCTTTTATCCCCAGTGCCAGGTCTTTATACCTTACTAGTTTGAGTAGTTTTAGCTTCACAGCTGATCTCATATGAGCAAATTTCTTCTTGCAGTGTGTCAGCTGGCAAGGTCCGAAGAGTGATGGCTGTTGGTCACTAATGTAAAATCTGACATGAGTTAGTTTTAATCAATTCATAGGTAATCAGCTAGGTGTAATAAATCTGTATAAACTATGAAATCCAGTCTTCCACTGTCAGAACACCTTGCAAAAAAGTTTTCTCTCCTCTTGATTTTATTAGATTTTCTATGGACCAGTGAAGAGGGTAATACGTTTGATGCATTTTATGTATGTCAGCACTTTTTGGCTAGAATTGCAGAATTAAATACCCTCATAGAGAAAATTTGCTTCTGTGTTTTGGAGGTGTCCTCACAAATTGTTATTTCGGAGAAAAATTGAATGATGATAATTAGCAAAACGAGTAAAAAAATAGCAAAAATCAATTATGCAAACTAGCAAAAAAGCTTGTAAAAATGTTGCGTAGGTGCAGCAGTTTGCAAAGAAATCCTTGACTTTGTTATTTCTTTTCTGTCTCATGACTTAAAATACAAGTCATTGCTCCTACATTGATGGGAAAAGTCAAAACATATGCTTTTCAGCTAACAAAAAAATAACATACAAAGCATAGTGTTATTGCAAGTGTAAAACTAAATGGAACTTTTCCATAAGCCATATTCAGAGCAGTGTTGATGGCCACAAGGCCAGCTTCAGCTTGCTTTGGGGGTGCTGGAGCCCACATGGACCATAATCCAAACACAGCAGAAATACAATACAACAATGTTTTCCCCTCTTGATGCTTTTCATGAAACCACTAGAAGTCCTGCACCAGGATCACAATGTATCAGTCTAGCTCAGAAATTCGGACTCAGGAAAACAGCTGGTAAAACTGCTTCATGCATCATGCTTTACAAAACTTAACTACCTTGCATTTGAAGAGGCATAATTATCTGTGCTAAACATCACTGGTTAGAAGCCACACTGAAAAAGAAGTGACATTTGACAGGTTGTTCGGTCAGGGAGAGATTGAATACTTTTCAGTATTTTGACAAAAAATAACTGTGTAATTCAGTACTTCAAAATGCATTCTTTAGAATGACTGTGTGAAAACAGTATTTCTTACCCAACATACCTATTCTCAATGTGAATTTAGTCAATGTTGCCTTTATTAATTAAAAGAAATGTTTAACAGTTTTTAACATATGGAGACTCTGCTAAACCACAACCAAATGAGGAGGGAGAGCTGAAGGCTTTTGTGCTCCATGTCCATTAGTAGCACTGTGAAATAAGCAATGACTGACAGTGTCTCAGTCCTTCATCTACAGGCAGAATACATCCACAAATGAAATCCTGTGGAATAGAACGGAATGCAATGGCAAGGAGCATTCAGTGTGTAACATCGCCGCTGCTGGTGTTAATTAACAAGCCAGGCAAAACATGGCTGGGCTTTTGTCTCCTCATATGTGTTGACAGAGCTGACAGTTAAGAGTTCTCCTTTTTTTTTTTTTTCAACTTATGAAATGCATATTTTACCTGAAATCACTGAGTCACAACAAATATGGAAAAACCACTCCTGTGTAATTTCCCAGAGAAGAGCAGTCGTTTAATAATAGCATGTTTATACAATATTTATTTCCACTCTCCATGTTATACCCTTAAAGTACTTTGCAAATGTTAATAAAACTATTTGTAATTCTTTCTAGCTAAGCAATTTATTTCTGCTTTATTGAGCAGAGCCATGAAGACACTCTTAAGAGTTTTAAGCTGTTACATGCAGTACTTCTAAGCTGTGGCTTTCTATGTTCTTTGAAAAAAACCAAAACCAAACCATATTATCATTATGTCCATTTTATAGATGGAGAAAAAAATGTTTTAAAAAGCACCAAGACTAATTAGTGGACATATAACCAGTCTGTTGCCATACTAAATTTCTCTCCCCTCCATGTGTCGTGGAGGTAAATTATTTTCACTGGTCATGGGGGATTTCTGAGGCAGTGGGAAGAACTGGAGGGCCAATGGAGCAGAAGTAGTCCTCCTGTGGTCATGTCAGTGTGTTTTTTTAGGTTGCTTCCAAGAACTTTTTCCAGGAGCCCCTCCCAAACTGGAGAGATCTGTGTATGTCAACATAGCAGGCAGTTGCACACATTCACACTGCAGTGAAAGCCCCCATACATTGCACATATATACTATAGAACCTCTGGTGCTGCCCAAGCCCTGCAGCAATTTCTTCAGGGTTGATTTTCTTGCAGTATATCCATCTAAAAAAAATATATGCATACTTCAATCATATAGCCACATGTATCTTCTCTTTCTCCAGAGACTTTGGGAACAGGATTGCTTGGTGGACATAGGGAGCTCCCTCCATCTTTCTCTCTTTTGGCTCAAGGCTGAGTGTCTTCTCCTTGGCCCACAGAGCTGGTTTAGGATGTGTAGCATTCACCACAAGCCTAAGCACAGCCCAAAATTTGTGGAAGGCAGGTGTGAGGGCACTGTTCTTGGACTGAGGGATTGTAAGTGGGGGACTTTGGTCACTGAAACTTTTGCCTCAGGCATTGAGTCACAGGAAAAGTCCCTCATCATCAAGTGACACACACTTTATTCCTGGCAGGAGGCAAGAAATGTTGTCTTGGACAACACCATTGCTATTCCAGGCTGTGGGTAACGACCAGGTTTTTGAGCCAATGGCATTGGTGCCATGTGGTGGTCTAGACATCACCTGAAGCACCAGTCAGAGGTGGCTTTGCCTTCCCATTTTGAATTGCTCTCAGCCCATGTCTCGGTGCTATGGAAATGTGGGCTGCATGGTAGCTTCTTGGCTTACAGTTATTCAGGGATAAAATTGTCTCTTGAGCCACTACTGAGGAGGAGTTGGGAGCTGCAAGATACTGGGTGACACTCTGCTTCTTGCCAGTTCTAAGCCAGGGATGACCCAGGTAGCTTCAAGATGTGGCTGCAATGGGCTGGGATAGCTCTTAAACTTTCTTCCATGGTATTTCAGCTGGGTAACTCTCACAGTGGATTTTAATATGCTGCGAAGCAAAAATGTTGTGGTAGATAAGAGACTTGTACTTGATGGCTTTGCTAAAGATTGCACTGCTAATGTCACCAAATCAAAGCCATTTAGGGCAGCTTAAGTTTCCAGTTGTTCTGTACTTTCAGTTTGAGTGTTTCTGTGATATGTTACTGAGTTATCAATTTTTTTTTTTAAAGTCTGGTTTGCAGAAGTGGATTCTCACCAATGCTTATTCTTGCCATACTTGTACCTACACTGCTGTAGACATACTTGCATGGTCAATGCCTGTTGGAGAAAAGAAACCCTAACATGTGTGTGTGATTGGTTTTCTTGACACTCTGTAATGTACTTTGACCACTCTAACAGCACTGATGTGTAGGTATGCCTTGATTTTCTTATACTGACAATTCTCCTTAAAGTGTCTCTCTAAACTCATAGAATCATAGAATGGTTTGGTTTAAAAGGGACCTTAAAGATCACTTAGTTCCAACCTCCCTGATATTGGCAGGAATACCACCCACTAGACCAGGTTGCTCAAAGGCCCCATCCAACCTGGCCTTGAACACATCCAGGGATGGAGCTTCTCCATAACTTCTCCAGCCAACCTGTGCCAGTGCCTCACCACCCTCTGGGTAAAGAATTTCTTCCTAGTAGCTAATTTGAATCTCTCCCCCTATAATTTAAAACCATTCCTCCTTTTCCTATCACTATCTGCCTGTGTAAAAAGTAACTCATTAGACAACAGCAGAAATAATCTCTTGTTAAGTTTATGTTTTACTTGATTTTCATAGAGGGAGACTGTATTAATATCTCTTCCTTTACTGGAGAATCATGCTAAGCAGTCTTGAGACTGAAGTATCTTGAGCTCCTGGTTTCACCTTGGAGTGTTTCAAATGATACTGTCTCACAGCTGTTGCCTAAAACTGAGTTCAAAGAACAGCCTTTCAATTAGTACCTCTTAGAAAGAGCTGTTAGGTTTGGATCCAGGATATTTTCACAGAATCACCCCTCCACTATGAGCCTATGAGTCAAAAGATTGTTACTCATGGTCTATGAAAGTGGTCTCAAAATTGTGCAGAGAAATGTCAAAGTCCCAGATTGTGAAGTTCACATGACACTATTCAATCTACATCAAAAAAACCCCCCAAGCCCCAACCGCCCCCCCCCCCCAAACCATACGAAGGAACATTCAAAGATATACAGGTCAGATTTAAAAATTATATTACACTTCTAATTCAACTTCATTAATTGAATTTTTAGGTTGATACATGCAAAGACCACAGATGTAAAAAGAGGCATTGTAATGGAGGTGGAAAGGAGTGGTTGGCAAGATCTTCATGGGTACCTTTTATTCCTGCCCTTTGAAATATTTAATATTATATTTATATATTTATATATATATTTAATATTATATATTAAAGAGTAATTTTGCTTGCTAAAAACCCCCACAAGATGGCAGTGTTCAGTTCATAAACAAGCAAAAGCAGAACTACTTTGTTCTACAGAGAAAATGAAATAGAGAAAAAAAATATTATCACGCACAACAGCAGTGGGTTCTTAACCCTTTCTGCCCATCACACAATAAGACAGCTTCCCCCTAAAGTGTACAAGAATGTGTCAGTAAAATCCACAGTGAACACCCACAACCCTGAAGAACAGCCAAATCTTGCTTTGTTACCCAGAGATACAGAAGTATTTTGCTTACCCAGCTAATCTTCCAAACAGTGAAAGTGAAAATGACAATTGAATTTGTCCTAGTTTGTGATTTATATATATATACATTTCTTGTCTGTGCCTGAGGCTTAGAGCTTCTGAGATTACACATACCCAAATGGGAAGATTTTTTTTCTTTTTCCAAACAATATGTGAGATAACAAATAGATGGGTTTAGCCTCCTCTATACTTCTCTTTCCACTTGTTCGGTAATACAGTAAATGTAAGTATTTCCTGCATTATTGTACTATTGTGTTGCGGTATTTTTAAAGAGATTGTTTTTTTCTTAATTAATTTTCTCTCTGAATGCACAACATCTCTGTTAGAACATCTTCATTATTTAGCTTGGGAGCAGTTTGGAGCACGCCAAGCTAAATATCTAAAAATAGAGAGTATGACTTCTTATTCAGAGCATCCTTTCATAGAAGTAGCTAACTGCTGAGAAAACAAAACTCAGTCCAGGCTCCTAGACACCCAAGTCTCAGTACCAAAAGATCAATGCTTGGCTTTGTTCCCCATTTCTTAGGTTATACTCAGTGGCAGGTAAATGGACAGGGAAGCCAACAAAACTTCTGCCTGTCTTTGTGCTGAAAGGACATGTGTTCACCCCTGCCTCGCTGAAACTGCACTGTCCTATAAACCACGTCACCAAACCCTCCTGCCTATAGTGCACCCAAGACTCAGTAAGGTAGGCTGGTCCCTTTCCTGTTGGCATACCCACAAGTTTCATTGAGCAGTTGGCACATCCGATGCCTTCATCAGGGTCATTGGGAAGCCATCAAGGGACCACAGCACTGTCTCCTGGAAAGAGTGGACCAAGGTTTTGGGAAAAAAACCAAACAAATAAGGCACAAAGCCAACATAAAATGGTTGCAGTAACTCAGAGACTTCTGCCTCGTGCAGGAGAAAAAAAAGAGGCAGCAAAGCCATACGACAAAGTCCCAAGAGTGACCTGATTTCCCTAAATGACCATGCTCAAGTATGTGTGGGTATTCTTACCTTCTAGATGAGGAGAAGGCAAGGTATTCCTGGGCCTACAGGATATTTCTGGAGACATGAAACATTTAACTACTTAATGATAACCTCCCTTAGTTGAAAACACAACACTGGGAAGTGGGAAAATGCTATTCTTCAGTATCATCCATCTCCTCATGAAAGTCCTCACCTGGCAATGGGCTGCAGCCAGTAGGGCATTTTATTAGTGGTGCTCCTGACCTGACAATGTCCCCAAAGTCATCAGCTTTCCCCAACCTTTTCCTCCTGGCAGCAAGCCTATGCTTTCAATCTTCAGTGAGACATGGTAGCCAGACCTCCTTGCAGGTAGAGCCTGCTGCTCTCAACCCTATCTTTGCAGGGTGGAAAGAATCCCTCTGACTGTGGCAGTCTCTGCTCAGTGCCAGAGCAGAATTGGGGCAGGTTTTGAACCAGTGTCCTGGCAGAGGATCTCTCCAAATTATTTAACTTCTGTGCTACCTGGCTTTGCAGCAAATCCCAGCTCTTCAGGGAGGACAGAAGAGGACAGAAATGTGCTGCTCCCTTTTGCTGCACAACAGTTTGGAAGCAGTAGACAGATCCATCTGATACCCAGATGGATTGAGATCCAAAACCTTTCATCTTTGAATGATTAAAATAATTCTTTTTATACTGGAGCAGGACAAATGGTGTATCAAGAATAGCATAAAAATCTTTTGTTTGTCCTTTTTTTTTTTGCTGTGCTAACAAAAATGGAAATGGTTAAAATAAAAATAGCTCCTAGAACAAAATTATATTCTTTAAAAAGCCTACCAGACCTTTAACTTTTTCTAAAGTTTTATTAAATACATTTTGCTCACAAGATATTTCTTGTTCTATTCATATGCATTCAAAAGTGTTATGTTATTTCACTTTATCAAAAAGAAAGAAAAAAGAAAAAAAAAAGGAAAAAAAGGAGATTGAATTTCCTGGCATACTTACCGAACATTGGCAAAGTAGTAACAGATTCTAAAAATGAAAAGACAACTGTTCCAAAGTCAGTACCTGCTGCTGTGAGTTTGGTATTACTGTTTTTTGCTGGTAGTTCCATTTCTCACAGTTTGTCGAAGCAAACGTTGCCATTTGGAAATGTCTCTAGTTAACAAGACCACTCACAATCAATCACAGCATTTTTCCTTATGGTAAGGTATGCACTTGCACAGAATATTCACTACATGCGGAAGCAGAGCTGAAAGAATGTAACTTAGTTTCCCAACGCTTAAAGCAATAATACCAAATGACACAGTTAATGTGGTTCCTCATTAAGAAAATGCAATGACTGATTAACACTTCACTCCTTGGCATATGAGGTCATCCACATTCCCACAGGACAGCGTAGTATTTTCTTTTATCCTTGTCAAAACTGTACAGTGGGAAGGTAATATGGTTGTCTTGGCTACCCTGGTAACGTTTTAACACAAGAAGCCCTACTACTCATGACTCATGCTGCAGCACTTGTCTGTTCATAGTGTAGGATTATGATGTTCATTTTTTTGTGTTTAGAAACAACACAACAAATCAATGTTGGGACAAAGGGAAGCTGAATTTGAGGGAGCTCACAATGTCAATCTCTGTTGTGAGATTTTAGGTCTGCTTGATTGGGCTGCAAGGAAAGGTGCTGATCTTGCCTGGAAAATCCATGATTACACAGTGGAAATGAAACTCAGAAGAGTCGTTTGTGGTTCTTACCACTGTAGGTAAGCATGGTATGCTTAAAAATTACACCTTGCCATAGTAGTGGTTATTCAGGTATGACATTCATCAGAGTAGATTCAGGGCCAGACAATGTACTTGGAGATGGTAATGCAGTGTGTGCCTTGCTATACACCTTCTCCCACAGCCACAGCTCTTACACTGTTGTTTTGTAATAGCTGAAGCTCACGTAAGCTGAAGATGGTATGGTTCAGCTCTTCTTCCTGTGCCCTTGTATGCCCTTTCCCATCCATTTCCAGTGTTGATATTACTGAGTGTGAACCTATGGCAAATCAGTTCAGGAAGCTGATATAGCTAAAATCTGACCCATTAAAAAACCCCACCAAATTTATTTGTCTCAGCGTATATGTTTCATGAACCGGCACACCCTGTGATCACAAAGGTCACAGCCTGGGACACACCTGGTGGGGAGTCAGCCCTGCAATGTAACCTCCCAAACAAGACATAGACACAATTGTCCATGAGTGCATTCAATTGGGACAGCTGGGATAAGCTGATTTATTACTGTTCTGATTCCAGTTATTTCCAGTATAGCAGGATGGGCCTTATTTTAGATATAGGCAGAGAAGATAACTTGGGCAGTTCTTGTTCTTCCCGCTTTTGTCTCTGTCCTGGAAAGGTAGACATGCAGTTGAGGCATGTTGTGTGGCAACTTCTCCTTGTGTGGGACCCCCTACAAGTCATTATTTCATGTCTTGTTTCTCCTAAGCAGCAGCACATAGCCATATGGCCATGGAAGACTTTCCTCACCTCTGCCCCTTTCATACCAGTCTTCCTTTCCCTTATGGTGGCCGGACTGTCATGATACCGGCCAGGTACTAGGCTTAGCCTTACTATCAGTTTTCAACTCACAAAACTCAATTTTTCCTACTCTGCTGAAAGACTTAAGCTGATGTTGAAGCAAACTTGCAGAAATCCTAAAAAGGAGCATAAACAGAAGAAAATAAAAAAGATCTTAATGAATGTAGAGAGATGTGAGACAGTAGTAAACTGCTTGTCTAGGGAGGTGTTAATGTTTTATATCAAATGAGTTTCTTTTTACTGAATCCATCCTTTTCAAATTACTGTTCTCTCTATGGTGGTAGGAAATCTCTACTTTTCCTATTGATCCTAACTATTCAGAGCCACTTCTCTATTCTTTCCTTTTTTAAATGCCATTTTATTCAAGACAACACTGCTCCTAAACCTAAAATTAAAATCAAATGCTCAGTTTGCTACTTTTGGCCATGCTTCAGCATAAATTAATATGACCCAATTATGACCCTCACTGAGACGGTGGTCACTGGAACAGGCTCTCCAAGGAAGTGGTCATGATACAGCCTGTCAGAGTCAAGGAGTGTATAGATGATGCTCTTAGTCACATGGTTTAGTTTTAGGTAGTCCTGAGAGGAGCAGCGAGTTGAACTCAATGGTTGCCTTCCAACTTGAGATATTCTGTGATTCTGTTTCCACGAACTCTGGTTTAGACTTTTGTGGACAAATTTGGAAAGTATAAGAAACCAGACAAATCCAGTTTTAAATAACTAAGAGATGGCCACATATTATACTAACAGTGAACAAATGACCCTCATGGCCAGAAATAGACTGAGAAAAAGTACTCTACCAACCTGTATTGACAGAAATGCTGGGCTGGATCAACATTTTTTTCTGTTGAAATGACGCATTCCCAAACTATCTTCTTGTTTTGTTACCTGACACGTTAGCAACCCCAGGTCTGGATAAAAAAAAAGTCAGACTTGATGCTTTTCTGCCTTATGTATTTCCATCAAGACTGAAGATTGTTTGCCTGGGACTTGGCAATAACTGTATCCAGCAAGAAGAGAAGCCATAAACTTATTATATGTGTCAATAAAGTCAGCAAGTTAGTCTTGGAACACACACATGGAGGAAAATTACTGAGTAAGGGAGAGCGACTCTTCCAATTATAACAACACATTAACATGCAGGTCAGAGGTTGAAATATTAAAAAGCAGTTAACAGGTCTCTTGAGAAGCTCCAGTAATGCACAGCAGCTCTGCATACTTGCAGACAATTTACAAAGCCACAACATTATCCCTTAATACCACACACTTATGTGCAGAACTCAATTAGTAAAAGTTGTTCAGGAACTGAAATGCTACTTCTGCTGGGAGATGCCCTGCCCAGGAAAGGAAGTAACAGCACTGTGTACCCCCCAGGATCCAAAGGTGCACTTCATGGCTAGGACCCTGCTGAAGGCTGTCAGAAAGCCATCAGCTGCAGAAAAAAATTAATGGTGACGGTGCCTTTTAACATAGACAAACAACCTTACTCATGACTGGCCTTGGGTTTTTTATTGCCGCCCACCACTGTTTGATGCAGCAACACTTTGGTTTTGATAATATTGAACCCATTTTCAAGCATGTCATGCACCTTCAATTAGAGGTAGATTTTTTTTTTTATAGAGAGCTCTACCCCCAGTTAGTTGTTAAAACTATATCTCTTATGGCTCTTATGTAATTCATTGCTCTCAACCTTCGGACAGTTGTACCAAGTATCACTTAAAATTCAGTATTTGTCCTTCCCAACCTCTAGCTGAAATGTTCTCATCAAATATATCTTCTAACATGGGTGGCTTGGTGTAAGGGGGTACTAGAGCGGCCAAAAGTACCCCAGGCTCCCAGCATGACCTGCCTAAACTCAGGTGTCCCACCTAGTTCACAGTCCCATGTGATGGATGAGCCCATTGCCAGCTTCTCTGCCCTATGTAGTTTTATGATCTTTACATCTGACCAACGGGACTTGTGTTGATGGACTAAGTAAACCCATGATTGTTTCCAGCTTACCTGATCTACTATACACACAGGGGAAGAGAGAGATCAGGTTTTCTGTGTTGTGCTCTGAAGTTTGAGCCAGAGCTTAATTTCAGTCAGTTTGAAAATAGCTGGATTTGAGATCACTGTTGTATTGCACACGTGAAGTGAAGCTTTCCCAGCTATTCACTGGTTTAGGGGAGAAACTAAGTCTTTGCTAAAAAATATTTGCTTGCTAAGTATAATATTATAATTGCAGTTCAGTCACTGGAGAAGAGGTTTTAGTTTGTCTGTAAACTCCATGGCTTTTGTCGTTTTGTTGCAGTGATTTCATACTGTGAATTTAAATAAATTGGGAAATAAGAGTCTATTCTAGAGCTCAGCCAAAAAGTTGGTGGTCTTCCCAGTGCACTGATCAGGCAATATAATGGGAATGTAAAACTTACATCTGACCAAAACAACATGAAAGTTAAGTTTCTGCATGCACCACGTTAAACAAACAAATGCTGAGCCCAATCATTTTTGCCATCAATATGCTCCATCATCTACATGATAACTTTCTAGAGCAGTTAGATCAAAGATTTCCTTTCAGTCCCAAAGCAGAGGATGTTCTACGGTGAAATCATGACAGTTGCTTCTGCTAAGCAGAGTACCGTCTGACTCTGCCTGAGATAAAGCTCTGTCTGATGGAAGGAAAATCTCAGTCACTCTCTGGCAATGTCATCCTCTCTCTGGGTGGAAGATGTTTTGATGGGTAACATCTGTTATTTTCATTGAAATCTGAAAGACCTGTCTACATGTTTTGGTGTTGTTTTTTTCCCTTGGTATAGGATCTGAGGGAGGGAAAAATAACTAAATTGACCTTTCAGTTGACAGAGATGCAGTGTAAAAAGAACTCAAAGAAATGAATATCCTCAGAATTATGCATAGTAAGGCATTCTTACTCAGTTTTTCTCATGTAAAGAAAACCAAGAAAAACAGAGCTATTATGACTTTACCCACCTACAGACAAAGCCTGAGAAGATCCTATTTCTCAGACCTTTGTCAAATTTTCAGTGTATCTAGTGGGAATTCTTTTTCCTCCCTTAAAAGATAAATATGTTAAGTATTCTCAAAGGAAAATAACTTTTCATCTGAGAAAACAGATGTCATCACTCTCATTCTCAAACCTTGTCTTCCTTCCCCCACTCCATCTTATATCCCTATCCCTCTGGCCACAGGAATACATATTCTCCTTTGCCATTAATCTCTCTTTTCTTGAGATCTGATAACATTTGTGGACAATATATATTGAGACAGAAATTGCACTTTAGGAAAATTGATACCACTATAGCCTATCTTTCTGTTTGGTTTTAAGTAAAATGTAACAGAAAATATTAAAAGAGTAAGGGACTTGAAGCCATTTAAATAAAGACATAAACCACTGATAATGAAAACGTATTTTAATTTGTCATTGCAACCTCCTGAATTTGTCATCAAATTCATACGTGACACTGAACAAGGGAAAGAAAGGGAAGGGAAGGGAACAGGGAACAGGACCTCTAGGAGTCACAGCCAGGAGATATTCAGGGATCTGCTATCTCACTATGAAAAGGACTGGGTGCACAGCTGAGTTCCAGAGGACTGAAAAAATTGTGGAGGTACATTTCTGCCCACTT
Organism: Corapipo altera; assembly: GCF_003945725.1. Taxonomy (NCBI): domain Eukaryota; kingdom Metazoa; phylum Chordata; class Aves; order Passeriformes; family Pipridae; genus Corapipo; species Corapipo altera. The sequence continues at coordinate 59,027,030 of NW_020884872.1, read as the reverse complement.
CTATGGGGTCACACAGTATAGTTTCATTGTGGGAGCTGGTCTTGAATTGCTTGAGACTCTAGAGAGTGAGTTTGTCTGGTTCTGTACGATACTCTATCTTTTGAAGCCTTGCCCAAAATAATATCTCCAAATAAGGCTTACCAGAAAATAAACAATAAAAAATACTCTAATGATGAAAATTGCACATGATTCGATATATACAGAAAATTCTATAATGTGTATATACAAGTGCCATGTTTCTGAACTTCTTTTGCAATCTTGTATATGCTCTTAACAGGTTTGTGTGTCTCCTTCCTAGATTTTTAAAAAAGTAAAATGACAGGATAGAGTTCCCAGTGCTCAGCAGCATTGTGCAATGTGAATTTGAAGTACTAGAACATTTCAATCCAGTACATGGGCTTCTGCCATTTGAACTAAGGGAGAAACTGAGTTTGTGGGTAGTGTAACATAATTGCAGGGAAAATCCCTTTAAAGCCAGATGCCGAAACATCTGTAGTTCAGAATGACTTCTTGTCTGCCAGCTGCTAATATCTCGTTAACCATGTCCAAAATAAATGGTTTTGACTAGTGTTGGGGTTTTTTTTTAATTGTCCTTAAGTTTGCTACCTGTTACCTAAGATGGTCAAACTATGACTTCATATTCAAGAAACAAAAAGGAGATGTTACTGATGCACAGATCCCTATTGCAGGTACCTGACTTGGCAGTGACTTCACACTGAGATCCAGAAAATTGCAGCCTACACTTCATGTATTACTCTTTGGACCTTTGTTGTGCTGTAGACAAAGCTGATTTCTCCTTGCTGCCTGATAAATCAGCAAGCTCAAGGTGAGATATAAAAGAAAAGCTAAATCTGGGCATTTTAGGTGGTCAGTTGTCTTCCCACCATCCCTTCTTTGCCTTCTGGCTTGTGGTTGGAAAATGGGAACTTTCCTTCATACAATTCCTGTCTGCTGTCAGCTGTCTTTAAACTGACTCCTGCAGCTGTATTGCAATTCATGGTGGGTTGCAGGCTCATTGATACTATGCAAATTTACCCTGTAAGTAGATGACCTGTCACTGTGGGAACAGACTAACCTGCATCTGCTACATTACTTTCACTTTTACTGCACAAGGTTAGTGATGAAAATAAACTTAATCTTGTAAGAAGTTTGGCAGTTTCTTACGGAACAGAAAACTGAGTTACAAAGAACTACAACAACAAAACATGGTACTGCTGTCTTTACTTTTGTTCCTTCAGGGTTTCTTTCCAGTAATATTTCCTCATATTGGCAGATGGATATTCTTCATTTTGGCAGACAGATATTATATGCTAGTAAAAAACAGATTTGGCTAATTTCTATGATAAATGCCACTAATTTTAAATGTATTAGGGAAAATGAATTGTGCACTCCATCTTGTTTGTTGGTTTGGGGGTTTTGTTTGTTTTTTGTTTGTTTTGTTTGGTTTAGTATGTTGATTGTATCTTGTAGAACTACTTTCAGGTTAATTTTAAGCTTAATCGACCCCCAAATTCAACCAATAATGACTCCCATATAGACGATGTAGTGCAACCTCTAAAAACCATACCTGAAGCTTAAATTTTAACACAGTTTTAGAGTGAACAACACTTGACCTTTGGGAAACTCTTACCAGAATGGAGAGTTATGCTTGTTTTGTGATAACTAACTCCCCTGGTATTGAGGTCTAATACTGAAAATGGTGTATTGCAAGCAAATGAAAAGAGCAAATGGAAACTGCACAAACCAATTTGCACTTTTCACTTGGGCTTCAGAGCTCTGAATGTCATCTTGGGTGGAAAATGTCTTAGCAGTTTTCTCTAGTCATCTGAAACCATTCTAATATACTGAAAAATGGCAGTGACATTTCCCCAAGATATTTTCATGTGCAATACTTGGTCAGTCCTAAGTGAGAAGAGAAAAAAGGGCTCTGATTATAAACAACTGAAACAGTGTCCTCAGTAGAACCCCTCTTTTTTCTCTCTCCACGATATGTAGGTGGGTTTTTTTCCTAGAAGAATCCTCATTTTCATAAAAACATTGTATTTTTAATTCAGAAATATAACTGAAGTAATGAATCCCGTCCTCGCCTCTATTCTCTCTCCTTTTTTTTTTTCCTTACAACATGTAGACAAAACAGCAGCAGCTGCAATTATAATCCATTCGCTTGCCATTCTCTGGTCAGGCTGAGCACAGCCTCTGAGTGCAAGCTCTTCAACATCAGCAAAGGCATTTGGACTGGCAGATAAGGGTTTAATGACCTTTAAATTGATATTTCCTCTCTCCCCACATGATGGTGACTGAGCTTCAAACAAGCTAGTGAACTTTAGGTGAATTATAAAATTTAGATGCATATAGAAACTGGGAAATAGGTCCAAACCAGCCCTGAAGCAGCAGTTTACAAACACGCCAGGTTTTATAGTATCTTAGGCGTGTTGCCTTGTGGAAAGTGTGGAGGAATTTTTTACCCAGCACCAGACTGACTAAGTGTTAAGATGTCATGGATACAAAGTAAGGTCAGCAGGTGGGAGAATGTATCCACACCTGTAAAAAAAGTGTGTCTAACTGTAAGTAGTGTGCAGCCTTCTCTGAAAGTAGCAGTGAGAACTGGAATTCCAAATAGCCCACTTTGACACTCTCAGATGAGAGATTGTTCCTTGTTTGTTTAGGTGTGGGGTTTTGGGTTTGGTGTTTTTTTTTTTTTTTTTTTTTTTTTTTTTTTACCTTCAGGGATGTACATGATGGCTGGTGTTTATTCAGACAATCAGCTTCACAAAATCAACTTCACAGGCAAGATCGGGAGTGTGAGCTGGATTTTATCCTGGCTAATATGTTTTTGAGAGAATCACTAAAGTGATTGTAAGAAAGCACTGGAAACACGATTCCTGGAAATAATTCCCAGCTGTCATGTTGAATTATAGAGAGACTTAGAGCTGCTAAGTTTTTTCTAGGTCTCTGTTTAATCCTCTGTAAAGTGAGTAAAGTAAAACATATCTCAGAAGGATGTAGTAAGTTACCAAAATGATATTGTGAAAGATTTCCTCTCTCTTTCAAAGAGGTGAGCTGTCTAGAGTGAGGTATTACTGTTCTGCTGTGATGAAGCAATTCTCTCTCCTAGAGAAAACACAGCAAAATCCTATAACTTGATGCTTCATTACTGATGACTGACAGCTCACTTTCAATTCATAATTATAGTCAAAACCCACATCCATTTCTTCATAATAAGCATTTGGATTTGTGTAATTGTGGTGTAAGAAGAAAATGTTTAGACCACTTCTTTAATTTCTGTAAAGAGGAATAAGGTAATAGCATGAGACAATGCACCAGTTTCAAAGAAGAACCATCAAAAAATATTTGTATTTTACTTTCCTGTATGTTATGTATTTTCCAGGTTATGTTAGACATACATATTCACTTCCTATGTAACTTATTTGTTATTTTCTGGTTTTCTTCCAAGACATTTTGCCATTATTCTGCCAGGACTGTATGTTGTCTGACCACTTCCCCATTGCAATTAAGGATTGAAACCACTTGCTTACGCACAGTGGAGACCATCATACCTAACCCCAAAGGAGGCCAGAAACTCCTAGCACACTGCATTTCCCAGACCAACCAGGAGGCCCAGGGCACAGAAGGACAGCATACTATTTGCAACAAAGGCTGGCATACTGACAATCCACATGAGTGGAGCTATTCATAATAAATTAAAAAAAAAAACAACACCAAAACTGTGGGGGTAGGGGAAGGGGGGAATTCAACACATCTCATGAAGAGGTGTTGCCTGAATTTTAATAATAAAATGAGATAAACTGCTTCAAAATCAGTTGTTAAGAAGATACTACCGAAGAGCCAGCCTCAAGGAATGATGTTTAACCAGAAGGGTTTTTTTCAAATCACACAGTATATGTTTGGCAGTTAGTGTGCAGGACTGCAGGCTTGATCTGAACAGGCATCAGGACATGAAGCTTGCACAGGCAACATGGCCTTTCCTGGGAATTTCACTTTGTCCCTCCTCCCCCTTTCCTGCTTTTCCTCCTTTCTTCCTCCAGTGCCAAAGCCAAAGAGGAGGAGAGATGATGTCTCGGGGTGCTGGAGGTGGGGTATAAACAAGAAGAAGGAAGTCTCTGACTCTAAATGGAAATATTTCATTGAAGTCAGTGTATTTTGTACTCAAAAAACTTAAATGTGACCAGCAATAAAGTAAGATTCAGAATCTTACCATTGGGAAGATAAAAGTGATTGCTGAGTCCCGACTACAGTTTTCACATGTGTGTGTATGTGTATGTGTGCACACATATTTGGGGCCAGGGATAATACTAATAAATCATGTTTATCTTTAGTTTAGCTTAATCTTTAGTTTTCATAAGGCAAAGCTTGTCATGTCACAGAGCAATGGTGAAGTGTTTGTGAATCTGCTAGTCTGTGCTGAAAATAATCTTTGCAGCCATCTCTGCTTCAAGGCTAATATTTAAGAACTTCAAAATGAAAATCAGCTTGGATCACCAGAGAATCCATAAAAAACTGAGTAGGAACAAATTGTGTTTGGTATCTTAGTCCACGTGGCAACATTTTTGAAAAGCTCTTGCACAGTTATAATGTGAGAACATGGTGTTTTCTTAGAATGAGGAAATACTGGGAGAGGAAGAACCCTCTCAAATGACATACTGGCACAGACATGCATACATACGGAAAGACATGTGGGGAGTGCTTTGTCTACATGCATATTTAGTTTGAAAGTGGTTCTGTCAGAAAGTTCCAATTCAATAGTTAAGAGGGAAGACCCTGTTTTCCCTCTAAACTTTCATATTATTCTGAAGAGAGTCATGGATAGAAAATAAGAAGCTGTTTGGATTTATTGTGTTCTGGAGCCATTAATTACAGTGTGTCCCATTTCTGTTTATTTGTCTTAGTTCTTCTTGGTGTTGAAAGACTGACCCTGACCCTTTTTTATGGACATAAAAAAGATTATCTAGCTTCATCTGTCTCACCATCCTCTGCGGCTCAAGTCCTTGTGGTAGGGCACTTCCCCAGACTACATGACACAGCCAGATGTAGCAACCAGACACCAGGCTTTGAAATAGCACTAATTTCAAATGTCAGCCTTCACACTCCATAAAACAGGGAGCATATTACAGTGTATGTTAAGTTCCAGAGCAAATAATATTTAATATCTATGTGGATGTATTGTAGATTTGAATAATCTGGCAGACTGTATTTGGAAATATTCCCTAAATTTCCTCTGTCCCAGCCCTGAGACTGTGGTAAGTAACACAGAGACCAGCTGTCCAGCCTTGTTTTTCTAAGCCATTGACTAAACAGTGAGTTCATGTTCAAGATAACTGTGGGGAACCAGTTCATGAACTTCTTGAACTCTGCTGTCCATAAGTGTGGTGATGGGATTGAAAAGCTGCCATTTAATTAATGGTGAGCCTTGTAACTAGAAATGAACCTTGAGCCAAATTTTGTTTGTTGCTTTGCTTTGTTTGCCCTTTTTTTTTTTAATTAAAAGATGTCTGGAGACCAAAAATAAGGCAAAAGCACTAAGTTGGCTAAGCTGTTGACCTTTTGCCAGGGAAAGATGTTGTTCTGTAAAAGAAGGAGACAATACTATCACCTGAAAATACAGTCCAAGGACTTGCAGTGCATGTTGGCTGCAATGCCAGAGCATTTGTATGGAGCAGAGTTCTCCCTGTGCTCTTTCCAGACTGATTTCTCAATTTACGAAATTATTAATCTGGAGGTCTTTCTACCAGCAGTGTCTATTTTATTGCAAGAGTTTGAAATCTTTCCTTTTCTTTGTGAGATTCAGTTTTCTGCTGGCAGGCAGAATAGGTATTGGTCTCCAAGACAAGAAAGCCACATAGAACTTAGAATGGCAATCTTGTATTGCAGTTTCGTTCTCTAAATCTCTCCATTTGTGTTGATGAAAATGCCTAGATGATAAGCCTTTGTCTAATAAAACTCTTTCCTATTATGATTTTAAAACTGCATGAGAAACAGCCTTATTTTATAGATTCACATATTCTGTTCCCCTAAGCTAGAAACCACCTAATTCCCCTGTGCTTCAAGGTACATGCAACTTGTGCAAGCAAAGGAGTATCTTGCCCTTAGTATTCAAAAGTTCTTCATATCCAAAAGCAGAAGAAGGACTGGAAAAGGCCTTTTGAGGTAGACTCCTGCCATTGCAAGACTTATAAAACACTTAAATAATCTCTTTCTCAGAAAAAATCTATCTAGTGTGACTTCTAGAGAAGTTCTGTGCTTCATCTACTCTAAATGGTAAGTTATTCCAGAATATGACTCCTTAAATGCATAAAAAAAGAGCTATGAAGCTGGTGAAGAGTCTGAAGCACAAGCCTTAAGAGGAATGGCTGAGGGAGCTTTAGGTGTTTAGCCTGGAGAAAAGGAGGCCCTGGGTGACCTTATCACTCTCTACAACTACCCGAAAGGAGGCTGTAGAGAAGTGGGTGTTGGCCTCTTCTCTGAAGCAACTAATGATAGGACAAGAGGAGGTGGCCTCAAATTGCACCAGGGGATGTTTAGATCAGATATAAGGAAAAATTTCTTCACCAAAAGGATTGTCAAGCATTGGAACAGGCTGCCCGGGGAATGTTTGAGTCATCATTCCTGAAGGTATTGAAAAGACATGTTCTCATAGTGCTTAAGGACACGGCTTAGTGGAGGATTTGGCAGTGACAGGTTAATGGTTGAACTTGATGATCTTAACGGTCTTTTCAAACCTGAAATACTCTATGAATCTATGAAAGTCTTCTTCTGATTTCCTGCTTAAATAATCATTGACAATTAATATTCATTTGTTTGTCTGTAGACCTCTACTTTAAATAAGATCCCTTTCCACCCTCATATTTCTAATGTTTTTGTGGCTAGTAATTATGCTGCTTTAGCCTTGACTTTGAAATCTTTTCACTCCTCTGATATTCTGGTAGTATTTCTTCCTCCTGCTTCCAGTTAGAAATCTTTCTTCAATGTGGGTATGAGAATGGGACAGTTGCAAGCTCTCATTGGGACTTAAATCCCATCACCCTGTCATAATAGATCTGGAACAAGACCACTGTCTCACCCAATTTTACCAGCTTGCTGGCAATTGCCTTTGAGAAAATAAAGAAAATGCAAACATTTCAAACTATAATTAGTAGAAAGTTCTCAACTAGCAAAGTATCATTTTCGCACTTTGCCTTTATATGAGGCATCAAAGTATTTTATGATATGTAATTAGAACTGAGATCTTCAAAAGTGTGGTGGAATAAACAGCAGCATTCCCTGTTTCAGTTTGTTCTTTTATTGGGTTTTTGTATGATGAAGCAGAATAGGGTGTAATCATCTGCAAGTATTTATTTGTGAAGAAACTATCCTATTTCTTCAGTCTCCGAGCTAAATGATGCTGAGGGAGTTGCTTTCTACTTGAATATTTCCTGAAATCCTTGCTGATTCTGTGCAGTCCTGGTACATTGTTGAAGAAGTTATACAAATTTTAGCACTACAGACCTATTGATAACTGATAATACATAAAAAGGTAAAAAGTACAAGTGCATTTCTTTGCTATTGACTATGCTATAGTGACTATGCTATGGTAGGAGGCCTCATACTGTAAAACCTGTCTCTGCTTTATAATGCTCCTGGGCAGCTTTTACCACAGTCTTTGTTTGAATTGTTAAGTGGCACTGGCTGCAGGATCAAATGAGGTGATAAAGGAGGAAAAAATTCAGCTACTATGCAGGCTTTGATCACTTGCAGTGCATTGGGGCTGCCATGTTGAGCACTGTGACTCCAAACTTCATGCTGTCCTTACCAAAGCATTGGGACACCGTCCTGAGCTGGGTCTGTAGCCTGTTCTCCATAGCAGGTACTTGGAATGAAACCCCCAAGGACTGGTGCTGAGCAGGAAACACCTCAGCCCTGCACTGCTGCTTTCAGGATATACATTCAACATCACATCATAATTGACAGGAAACCTTTCTCTAATTCCTGCTGTTTCTTTTCTGCATTGAGCATCCTTTCTGCATCCTACTAAGTCAGAAAATCCCAATTTGTTTTTCTTCTAGTTATTCCAAGCAATGTGGAACAGCTCTGACAGGTGGGCTTACGCAAATGCGTTTGCTCGCACGTCAGAAGAGCAGATGATCATACTACTTTCCAGGGATGTGGGACATGCTTCTATGTCTTCCTTCATGGAGGTAGAATTGAATCCAGATGCTCTTGCCCCACGCTTTAACCACCAAAATATGTGGAGAATAGAGGAAGTGAGAGATGAAGACAGATGTTCCAGATAGATAGATATTATCTCTAAGGCAGATTTTGCCTTTTATGGGAACACACCCATACACCACCCGTCTCCCTCATATTCTTCTTTTCCTCATTTCCTTCCTCTTCCAAATTCCTAAAACTTCTGTGCAAACTGGGAGAGCCCATCCTTCAGCCAGCAAACAGATATGTGGTTAGAATTTCTTCTTAGGGATACTGGCATATTTGTGGGCTTGAAACCCACTAGCAAAAAGAGGAATGTGAAGGCAAGTCTCCCACATCCTGTGGAGTGACTGTGGGAGAGCCCAGCATCTCTTCCTCAATGGCTGTTCTGTTCCAAGCCCCATCCAGCACTCAGAGGGCACCAACTGACATGACCAGTGCCAGAGAGATGAGTGGGAATAAAGTAGTTTGTGAAATTTGATGGGATTTGATGAGAGCGTTGTCAAAGCTTTAATGGGAAGAGTAGAGGCATTGCCTTTTCCCTTCCAAAAGGACATCCTCTTTCCTCCTCCCGTATGGCCTGGAATTCCCTGTCCCCTTTGTAAGATGAAGATTTGTCTACATCAAGTGGACAGTTAATTTATCTCAATCAACTTTCTTTCCAATATCCCTTTGTACTTAGTACTAGATGATCTTTAAGGTTCCTTCCAACCCAAGCCTTCCTATGATTTAGGGATGTCACTTTTTAAGGAGTTTCTCTACTGTGTTGACCTCCAAGCGTTTCAGTCTTTCTCCGTTCCCATGGGTCTTCATCAGTACTTCATGTTTCCAGGTCTTCTTTGCTTAATATCCTCTTTAAAGGATATTTGCTACATCATCTGATACTCTGTGTCCCCTCTTGTGAGCCACAAGCGCTGCTGGGCATGTCTGACAGCTTCTGACTCATATTCTTTGTTGTAATCGCTGCTGTGTTATGCCTTTTCTTTTTGTGTCACATCTTTTTGTTCCTTCCCCATTCAAGACAGCTCCCACCAAGCCTCCATCACATGTACACACAACCATCAGAATCCTCAGACAGCTTCAGGCTCAGACTTAAACATAAAAAATACCACCACAGGGCAGCTCTGAGCCACAAGCTGCTGGAGTGTACTGGGAAGTATAATTACATGCTTGCCCTTTCTTTTATTTTTTTCCCGTGCATGGACTGTTGGCCTCTCCTACTTCTGAAATCAGAACATTATTCTCTTGTCTTATCTAGGTTAACTCCCTATTGATTTTGCGGCTATTGGTTTCTTGGGCAGCAAGAGAGACTGGATATTGAATGAGCATGCAATTGTTCTACTCCCTGTCACTGTGGATGGTGAACTGCAGGCTCTAGGGCATAATCCTGGGCTGGGATTTTTTTTTTTTTTGGCCCGAACCACTTTTCCAGACAGTTCAAGGGTCTCAGACCCAGAAATTCCAGCATGGTGGTTGGAGCTTCAGACCCCACTTAATTAACAAAACTGACTCTGTGAAGAACAGACTCCAGGCAACTGCAGTCTGGTTTCCAGGGCTTGGGCTAGCCACACTGCTTTCCACAGCTGGATATGGCTACTCCTATTCTGCAGCAGCTGCCACCCACACAGGCGAATGTGAGCTAGACGGATCTCCCTCTGACTTAGTACTGGTCTTATCCTCCTGTGTGAAAAAACTGTTCTGCGGCACAGATGCTATCAACAAATGGTTTGCTTTCAATTGCATATATCCTAACTAAATCTGATCAGTAATAACATCAACAGGTTCCTCCTTGGCATCAGAGCAATTCCACCATTTCTAGGTAGTGTTGAAAGAAGTAAATGTGTAGTAGCAGCTTGGAAGATGGCCAAAAAAAGGTAAAGTTATACAGTTCCTAGTTGTAAATTGAAATATTTAAATTTAGACAGATGGTCTTGACAAAAACTTAGGAATATTTCAACATAAAGTTGTATTTCAACATAAAGTTATGGATAAGGAAAGGCCACTCGGTGAAATTAGATAGAAAGTGTTCAACTAATTCTGACAATGTCATTTAATAAAAAATATTATTTCTGCAATACTTTTATCAGTTAATTGTACTGTAAGTTGTTTTGCTCTGTTTTATTTGGAAAAATAAAATTGAAACACTTGTAATGTATAGTTTGACCAGAGTGACTTTATCCAATATCAGACTCCTACGATCAAAGTGCTTCACTGCCTGTGATTATAATCACTAGGATGGACTCCCACTTGCCTTTTGACTCCATCTCAGGAGTCTCACAGCTCCATATGTCACCCATAACTTGGTCATGGAGTTTGTCTGGCTGAGGACGCTTGAAACTTAGGCACTACAAAGAAATGTGCTATGACAGTCAAGTGATGTTAAAGAAATATTTTATATTCAGAAATGTTTCAGCATATCTGGTTTTAAGAAATATGTAGAAAGTCCCTGTCCTGCAAAAGAGGCCTTGAGGTCATGTAATACTAATGTGTGAAAGCTGTACAATACAGAAATAAATTGTGCAAATCCATATAAGGTAACTCCAAACCTTCTTACGGGAGAAACCTGATCCAACACATATCAAAGTCCTGAAAAATGTATTCACCAATTTCTTTGAGCTTTTTAAGAGGCTCTGAGGGCTTTAACTACTGACAAGAGATGTAGGGCTTTTTTTTCGGTTTTACCAAATCCAGAGAGATGCAAACTGTTCTCTTACATATTGTCCAGTAATTCCCTCAACACCCTATTGCTGTCTTCAGCCTTAAAACAATGTAAGAACATCCCTACAATTTCATTTCAAGTAATTTTTTCCCGAACAGGGAAAAAAAGCTACTTCTATTATCTTAAATTAAGGGTTTATACATAAACATAAAAGACTTTAACTTACACTAATTATTTCTGTTGAGATTTCAAAATCAGTGTCATTGTTCTGACCTTTGTCATACACACTAGACTAGAAAGAAGCAGAATGGCAATTTGCTGGAAAATTTAAATGACATTTTAATGCATGTTTCCACTGTTTTAAAATATAGTAATTATTTCCTGGTACATCAGTTGCTGTTTCCCAGCCTTTTCTAGAATAGTATTTTAAATAAAAGTCTAAATTTTCAGTGAGGCGTTCTGTGTTATTGGTCATATTTTGTCATCCTTCTCATTACACTTACATATTTACTTACAGTAAACACTATATAGCATGTGGAAGTGAAAAAAAATGTTTAAGTCCAACTCATGACAATTTTGAAGATTGCAGAATTTCATTTCCTCCTAACATGCATGGAAAACACCTCTGCCTATTTTCACTGCTTGCATCAAAACATCCGCATCACACTCAGTAGATCAGAATTTCAGTACAGGATTTTCTTTACATCCCCTAAAGAGTCTGTGCTGTTCCTTGGAAACCCTACTGTATAAAATATGCTCAAAATTAATACATAATACATCACAATTAAACATTTGTGTCAGGTCTAAAACAACCTTCTGCTGATGAAACAATTTTGCTGACAATATTCCAACCAATAGTAATACCAGGCAGTATTAGTTACAAACGTTTGTCCACAGGAATAAAATCTTACTGGTGTAAGAATACAAACATGTTTAACTGCTTTACCAATATGGAATATTTCAGCTGCATAATCTGTCTCAAGGTAAAAAACACTGTCTCATTTGAAGTGAAGATCAGGAGAAGAACTTTTTGTGATTCTGCCTATATTGAAAGAGAAAAAACTAAAACAAACAAACAAACAAAAGCGGTTTTTCCCCCCTGATTTTTTACTTTGACCTGCAGACTTGTTGCTCTTTGACATTTTCAGATTTTTCAAGACTTTCAGTGTTGCAATGAGAATCAACGTTTCAATGAGAACAACTTTCAACACAGCCTTTTTATGTAAACACAGTTTCCTGTTTTGCTTCAAAGCAAAATGATGAAAAAAATCCTAGCACCTATGCACTCTTATCACAAGTAGGACATTTATGATCATCTCCTGTAACACAAGTATTCTGTAGACAATAGCAAAGAGCTGTGTTCTGCTCAGGGGCCAAGAGTTCACACCATGTAGTAGTTACTTGCATCTACAGTGACATTATCTGCAAGCAGAATCACAACGAGGTTCTAATGAAAGCCCATCCTTTACCATTTATAGAGCCAGGACTTAGTTCATGGGAACTTTTATATATGTTATTATTCCTCACACAATCCAAAGAATACCACTTTTTTTTAGAAGATATCTTTTATTAGGCCAACATAGACAACTGTGTAAAGGAGATATTAGATAAAGCAGATTCATTTTCATGTAGATGAAGTATTCTTTGGGTCCAAAGCATAGAGAAAATACAAATTGCTTTGAATTGCAATTAATTGTTTTAATCAGTCAGACATTTGAGAGAAAAGTGTTTTCTACTTTGGAAGCAGAGGGTGATCCCGACCCTGTTAAAAGTGTAAGTGGTGTGAGAGAAGCTGAATGAGCAAAGGAAACAGTAATTCCCATCAAAGATCAGCATGACTTAAGAAGTGGGGAAACTCAGAAGTCTTTCTCAAATTATTCTGATATGGAATCTCGTATCTGATAGAGTTGCACATTTTAGTTCTCTGGCCCATGTTCGGTCTTGCAGAGTCTTTACTGCAAGCTTAGAGACGGGGGAGTTGTTTTAGGAATATAATTTTCCAATGTGTAACTGGGTGTTGCTGTTCCTTCCTAATTAGGTAGCACGCGGTGATTGTTCGGTTTCACCCACAGAGTTCCCTAAGAGCAGTGAATGCATTGCACGATGCCTATGACATTTCAGGATGCTTATGTGTAGGATCTGTGTATTTTGGTGGTTCTGTTGTAGCAGATGTTTATCATGAGAGCCTAGCAATATTTGGATAATTTTCTTGAGCTATCCGACTCTAGCCACTATCTACTGGTCTGCCAAAATTTGCTTTCAGTGATGGAGCTCATGATAATAAGTGTGATTTGAAGGGAAGGAGGGGTGTTTCTAGGAAAAATAATTTCAAGGTATGATTTTCTTCCAATGTAAGCTACAACTTATTAACATTTTCCAGTATACGTTTCTTGCATGTCGTGGTATACGATACCCAGTAGGGGATTATCTCTCTGTATTGTTGTAAGTTTGGATAAGGTTTAGGTGGCTTCTTCAAATATGTGATCCCAGTGGAGTGTCACTCTTGGATAAGCATCATCTGTAGCTTTGTGAGGGTGTGTCATGAATGTTTTCCTCAGAGCAAACGAGGTGATGTCTGTGGGCTATATCAGTTTTTCTAGTGTGTTTTGGATAGCTGATGGTTTGTGGAAGGAGATGTGTTGGTCTGTGGATTTTCTGCATATGGTAGTTTGACAGTTGCTATTTTTTGTGTTGACCTTGGTGTCTAGAAAGTTGATGCTGATGTAAGTTTTCCAGAGAGAGTTTGCTGGACAATTCTGGTTGCTGAATTTGTGGTAGAAATCAATAAAGGAATCAAAGTTTTCAGTACAGATGTTATTTATGTACCTTAGTGTATCCTAGGAACCCATGTTGGTTTGGTGGGAAGGCTAATCTTGTACTAGAGGTGTTTCCTGAAGAGCCTGATATCCTGGCGCTTGGATACAAGTACCTAGTTGCTTCTGTAATTTTGTGAGAATGAAATTGTTGTGGATGAAGATGAAATAGGTGGGCTTGACTATTAAATTATTAAATATCAATAGATTGGCATATATAAGACACCAGTTAGAAGGCTGATATCACTCAGGCATTGGGTCAGGCATAATGCTTCCCTGGTGCAGCATTGAATGGTAATACTAAAGATGGTGCCAGTAAGAAGATAGTTTATGAAGCAGTGATCGTGGAGGAAGCATGTTTGTCTGGAGAAAGTTGTTTTCACAAAATATTTAAAGATGGTGTCTGTAGATCCTCATAGCTCTTCAGTGAAAGTCTCCTTTGGTTTCCTTCTGCAAGAATCTAAAAGAGTACCTTAAGGTGGTAGAAGTTAACACAATTTTTTCCTTCTTCATTAGGAAGAAATATAAACTCTATGGTGAAAAGAGCAGATGTCTTTTTTGAGTTCCTTCTCATATAAAAGCATAAAAAAATCATCTGCTAGCATCACTGATATTATCCTAACTTCTCCTTTATCACTTGTTTAATAACTAATTGATGACTGGATTTCAAAAACTATGTAGACTCTTAAAAACCCCAGTTGTATCTTCCAAAAAATTATTTCTGAAAGAATTGTTATTGTAGGCCAATGTAAAATTGATTTAGGAATGCCCAACTCATTATAATGTGAGATTATTTTCATGGTTATTTTAGAGGTGATGGTGGCTATTTTACCTTCATTTTGTTTTCAGAAAAGTTGAGACACACTTACAGGAACAATTCCTCTAATTGGACTACAGACCACAATGCTCCCAATGTTTCCGAGCATAAAAGTAAGCATTGAGAAAGAAGATATATGGGGAGCTATTCAAGGTTGGGGTATTTCTCCATGACTTCCTGGTGGGTGATGCTGGTATGCAGGTGCTGCCATCATCATTTCTCAGATGTCTCATTGTTGGCGAAGGAATTGCCATTGCACTATTTGGGTCCAGTGCTAAATGATATCAGCTTGTTTTGATAGTAATTTGTTGCATGGTGGTTTGGTGAGTTTTAGTTTCCTTTAATTTGTTGGAGCACATAATTTTGTCTGGTTCAGCCAAACTCTTTGAGAGGTAAAGTTTATCATCTTCTTAGATTAGGCAGATCTAAACAGGATATTCTGTTATGTATCCAGAATAAAATTAGACCTTTTTCTACAGACAGATGACCTACAAGATAGATCTGTGTCATTCTCCTGTGTTCTTTAAAGATTTAGCCATACTTCAACTCACTTGCTTTTGTGTCTGGACCACCTCCCTACTGAATTTTACAGGGCTGCAGACCTAATACACCTGCAGTGCCATTGCAATAAGCACTTTCATAGGAATTAAGAGAATGTTTTCCACAAAGTGAACTTGTCAGGCACATAAACTCTACCTATCAAAGAGATAGTAAATCCCAAAGTGTAGATAAACTGATGAGTCAAAGTCCAGACAGAGGAAAGCCTACTTGGAGGCAGGAAGGACTAGGAATAGGCAAACTTTAAATGAGTAAGTATACGAAGGTGACACTTGGCTTAAATGGAACCCCCAGAGGACCATAAGAAAGAACGTGCCTACAAACTGTAGCGTGGCTTTATGAAAAAGAGGTTTTGGTATGGAACGCAAGCTGAGACATGGGAAGTGCTGTAAGATGTTCCTAACCAAGGGTTCAGAAACGCATCTGTAGCAGACCAGCTGCATGTGGGGAGATGAGCTGGTTTCACGAGCAGCCACGTGCCAGCACACCTCTGCTGTTTCTTTACCCCATTCCTTTTACAAAACTGTGAACTAGAGGTGCCTCTTTTGGACAGTGCAAGTCAACACCTTTTGCGCTCATTTTAGCCTGGCCTGAGTGAGGAGAGAGCAAGACAGGGAGGAGTTGACAGGCCCTGAGGGCAAAGGGGCCAGGGGATGACTGATGGGACTCACTCGAGGTGCATGCTGATTCCAGGTACCTGGGAATTTAGAGGGAAAAGGACCTTCCAAATGCAACTAGGGGCTCAGAGAGGCCTCAGCTGACGGCGCTGCCTGGGTGCGGTGCAAACCTGAGCGGGGAAAGGGTGAGGAAGGGGCAGGAGCCGGCGGAGGCAGGTCTGCCAGCGCTGCTCATTCATGGAGGAGGGGAGGAGCAGCGCCGACCGCGACCGCCAGGCGACCTGCCCGGCGGGGGGGGGCAGGGACTCCAAGGGCAGGGGCGGGACAGACCCGGCCCGACCCGGGCCGGCAGGGGCCGGTCGGTGCTTGGGGAGGGGAGGCGAGGAGGGGGCGGCGGTGATGTGTGTGGCGACGGCGGGCGGGAGCAGGAGGAGGGCGGCAGGGGCGCGCCGCCCGGGGCTGATTGGCCGCCTAGTTTATAAGAGGTGCCTGGCCGGTTTTGTGGGGTTGTTTGCCGGCCCTGGGGAACTCCGTGAAGTCGTCTGTGGAGCCGTCGGAGCGGAGCGGAGCTGCCATGCGGCGCGCCAGCCGAGACTACACCAAGTACTTGCGCGGCTCGGAGGAGCTGGGCAGCGGCGCCGCCCACGAGAGCGCCCCGCCACCGCCGCCGCCGCCGCCGCTGCCGGCACACCCGCACCCGCCGCCCGCCTCCCGCTCCCTCCTGGCCGCCCTCGTCCTCCTGGGGTTAGGGCAGGTGGTCTGCAGCGTCGCCCTCTTCCTCTACTTCCGAGCTCAGGTAAGCGGCGCCTCCGCCGGCGCCCACGGGCGGCGGCAGGAGAGGGTGCGGGGGCCGGCGCGGGCGCTTCGCGCCGTGGGAAGTGCGACCGCCTCGCACCTTTCAGAAGAGGGGAAGGCCCTCGTGTCTGTGCGATTGAAGCGGTTAATTAAACAAACAAACAAACAAACTCGGAGAACATATTTATCTGCTTCTGAAATTGGTCCAGCTTTGAGGGAGGTCGGGCTGAGGGATTGCCAGTGCCCTGCCCCGCCTGTGGTGTCCCCTGGTCACTGAAGATGCTCAGCCCGAGGTGTTCTAGATAGTGCTGTGGGTTGCGGATGCATGTTGGGGTACAGGGATTCTCAGCGGATATGAGGGGTGCCCGACTCGGGAAACAGCTTAATATTGATCCTTCACTTGAAGTCTTACAGGGCTTTGGTTTTTAATGATTCGACTTTTCCACTGGAGAGGAGTTTGACAAGTTTGAGGTCTTTGGCTGCCATGAATGTTTCATCAGTAGGAGAAGTGTCTTTAAAGAAAGAAAAGGTCACCACGCAACACCTCTTTGGGATGGTTTGTCTCTCAGGCTGCAGAGGGGCACCGCAGAGGAACGGGATCAGTGCTCTCGCGGGTATCGGCCAGAGCTGCCCGCTGCAGCTCAGGAGCTTTTTCTGGGATTCTGGGAATCTGGGGGAGAGCTGCCCCTCACCTGCCAGGCCGCAAGCCCGACGGGGGATGCTTCAGAAGAGGCAGCGATGCGTGCAGAAGGGAGCACGGGGAGGTCTCGCTGTGGGGGGAGATAAGGTGATGAGCGGTTAGGGTTTCAGAGAGAAGAGGAGCCTGCTTCTTGGAAATAGCTCGGCTGCCTGGATTCTCTCGCTGCTGCATCTCTTACCCGCAAGGCTGAGCCCTTTCAGAGGAAGTGGGGAGCTGCCAGCTAGTTACTTCTCGGGGCTAGGTGTTAGATTTCTGCTTGGCTTTATTGTTGGATGCTAATTAGTTCTGTTAGTGTGGGTCTTGCTGCCTTCATGGAAGTGGCACTTCTGTTGCGAGTACTTTTCATTTGAAGTCAGCAGAGAGTGGAAACCTGTTTCTTTCAGTTTACTTTCTAGGTAGAGGTGCTTGATCTTGATGTAGCAGGCTGGATTTCTTAACAAAGTGCACTCTGAAAACAAATGTTGCACCACTTAAACAGATAAATGACTATCAAATATACAGTAGCACTGCTGATCATTTATTAGGCAAACCATTTCTTATTTTCTCATCAACAATGGCTTTGTGTTTTCCATTTTTACAAAAATAAAATGGAACAGCAATGCAGTACTTAGTTAATCATAACCTGTATACTTCAGAAGAGTGACATTTAATTTCTGGGACTCATTGTAAAATCTTAAAGCTGTTTGTTTGCTTCACAGTTAAATAAATAAATGCGTACTTCAACTTCTGACAGGGAGTGTTTTTCACTTCAGATGTTCATGAACTTGAAAAGACATTCTTGTCAAAACATAGTTCAGAGATGCACAGCTGTACATTGATTAGTGTCCTAGAGAGCCATTGCAATCTAAACAACTAATCAAAGTTATTAAGGCCCTTATTAAGGACTCTTTTTGATAAATGCATGCCAGTGCTTCACATGTGCCTAACAAAGGCTAAAAAGGAATATTTTTCTTCTGCTTCCTTGATTTAAAAAATTGCATCATCCAGCAATGATTCTGCATTTGGCAGCTTAATTCTCTTGCTGGTTTCTTGTTCCTGCAGATTTGGAGTAATACTGTTGAATAGAGTCCTTTGTAAACTTGAATTTCCAAAACATCTAAAAGAGGTGATCTAGCTCAGTGTAGGCTTGACTGAAGTTGTTGCCTGAAAACTTTGTAATGGAGAAAATAGATTAATAGGTATACCTTTGAAGTAAGTACGTGATTCACAATAATAAGATATAATAATCCATAGTTGTTCACCATTTCTAATTATGAAATAAGATAGATGAAAAAATATAGTAGGCCCCGCAAAATGTAATTCTGATTTCACACTCTTAGAGATTGTTTTATTTATACTGGACATGATTGGACCTCTTTCTTTTGAAAAGATTTCTGTCATGTTTGGTTGAATTAAGCTATCTCAATTTGGCCTTTTTGATGCAAATTTCAGCTATCTGAATTTGTGCTTTAATAAGAGAACTTAAATTTTTTGGTTTATTTTGTTAAAATGATGAGAAGTTAGTAGTAGAAGCTGTACATCAAAAGATTTGAATAGTTTGATTGGTGAATTAGCCAAATGTGAATTAAAAAGATTTGACTGTTTAGGCTGATATTAAGAAATTATACATTTTGTGAGCTCTCTAAAACCCTACCTAAGAGTCTGAATAAACTCTGACTCAGTTTTACCATACACATTTTGTCTGTATTTGCATAAAATCATTTGGGCTGGATCATGACACAGTATAAGCTGAGACAATAGTTGAGGTTTTGGTTTTTCCTTAGTTTTGTTTATTTTGTGGTTTGAGTGTTTGGAATTTCATAAGACACATAATGAAGACTGACACTAAGTTTTCACGGGTAAACACATGTTTGTGGACAAGAAACAATGCAGTGCAATGCTAGTGAGACAATGAGCTGGTATGTTGAAAAAGAAAGAAAAAAAGCAAAAAATTGAATTTTACCCATATTGTCATAGTAGTGTTCTGAAATGTAAAAACATTAGGATGTTCTGACTTTGCTTTTTGGTCCATCCTGTGCAGTGTACTGAATCCAAGAAATTAAACAATATCAGATTTTATTGGTCTGGAGCATTTATTTTGCTTATACTTTATGAGGAATATTTGCTCATTATCTATAAAAATGCCATGAAAATTTAGTTAAATACTCAGAGCAGCTGGAAATCATCGCTCAATAGAGACTCATGCACAGCACAAGGTAAGAGAGCAAAGTGTTTTATTTAACTTCCGCTGGTAAATGCTGAAGTATATCTCCAAAGGATTAGCTTTTAAGCTTTTATTTCTGACCCATTTTCTTAGTGCATTTATATCATAAAAGTAGGAATTTCGTCTAACGCTGACTGAACTGGAGGGCAGTGGAACAAACTAGAAGTTCTCAAATTTAAATGTGGGGGCTGAGTGTTTAACTCCCATAGTTAAACATAGAACTCCAAGAGTATACATTTTTCCCATTTAAAAAAAGGCTAGAAGTCAGATTTTTTTGTCATTTCATTCTGATTGCATTCTGTGTGTTTTTAGACAATTACCTTTCAAGACTTCAAGTTCTGCGAGCATTACAGAGCAGTGGCTAACAGAAAAAACAGCCTGATTGTGATTATTAGCATTTTTTTTGGAAGCCTAGAGGAACACCCTTTTGGTGCTTAAGAAAGATCATGGAGTGCAAAGGGATATTTGATAGTCTGGAAAGTGGCTTAAGTTTTGAAAATAACTACAGGTATAAATGTTAAAGGAATAAGTGTTTAGTGTGATATTGTAACATCACATAATTGATGCAAAATTGAATAGTAAAGGTGGCTGGTATGTATTGTATCTTTTAAAGCCAGACTGAATCTTTTTATGGAAGAAAACTGGTTCTTAATTCTGTAATTTCATTTGACCTCACCCACTGTGCTGGAGTTCATTTTATCTGCCCTGAATCAGGTGAAACGAGTACAGAAATGCAACTAGAATTATGAGAGGTGATGAAAATCAAGTGGCAATGAACAGTCTGGTCTGACTTCAAGGTCAGACACAATGGATAGAAAAAAATAATCTAGACACTCCTCTCTTTAAATAGTTTAATTCCTCTAGGGCATTTAGGGTACTTCACGTGTTATAAAGCTTTTTCCATTATTTTTGTTTTCATCTGGATGTTTCTTCCAAGTATTAGATCTTTAGGACTTTATGCTGAAGGTCTCTGCCCTGCAAGTTAGCAAAGTGCTTCCTGTAGATCATTCTGGTATTTCATAATCATTTTCTTGTTCTTTAGAAGTTCTTCTCAAAACATGTCCTTGAAAGTTTTTCTGCGCATCACTTTGTGCCCACAATTTTGATCTCAGTGCTTGGTAATGCTTGTTTGCTGCCATGGCAGTTCAGAACACATTCTTAGTAAAGATACAAGACGCAGAATTTCTGAGAATGCCTTTTCAGACAAGAGAGTTAATTTTCGTACTTAAATAAGGTGAAGACTGTGTATTCTTTGAAAAAGTTAAGGGCAACAGATAGGTTAGTCCCAAGATCAGAGTTTCAGTTTATCAAACAGTAAATCTCTAGAGACTTGTACTTTTTGTCAGGATGGGCTGCACAGCTCTAAATTGCTGAAGATGTCAGTTACAGTGTTTCCATTGAGCTTTCAGTCTTTTACCTCTCGGTGCAGAGATGCTGGCTTTGCTTTCTGTCTTAGGCCTTCAGCAGATAAACTATAATCTGAGCAAGTGACTCTGTACAATCTGCCATTACTATTCTGGCACAGTGTTGTGTGACACATTTGATGTGACTGTTGGTGGGTGATAGCTATAAGTCTATGGTGGCATGATTTGTCATGGTAGATGATCAGGCCTTTACAAATGGCATGATGTTTAGGCTGTAAAACCTAGTTTTCTTGTCTGCTTTTGTGCTTTGCATGTTTTCATAAATCCAAAACTGGGACAGTAGTCTGACTAGTAGAATTACTGATAAAAATTAGTATCTATTGGCAGTTATTTTCTGTAGCTTTCTATCTTCTATCCTGTGATCTGTGTGGAGGGGAAAAGACTCAGGTGCCCAGATCTGGGTGGGGACCCTAATTCCCTCAGGTCTCTAACAATGCCAACATGAGAGGTTACATCTGAAATAATGGGTCCTATTTTGAGTCTCTCAGTACCATATCAGAGGCATATCAACAAACTAGAAAGAGTCCAGCAGAAGACCACAGTGATAGGTAGGGACCGTGATATATAAAAGAATGGAGAACTGTATTCTTTGAACCTAACAAAGAATGGACTAAAGTGAGGGAAGCTAATCACTGTTTTTAGCTGCCTAAAGACAGGCTCTTCAGAAGTGCTCAGCAAAAACAAGAGGCACAATCATAAATTGCAGCAAGGAGAACTGTAGCAAGGCATCAAACCCAGGGTTTTTTACACACTAGAAGTGGTGAAGTTTTAGGATAGTTTGCCCAGAGAGGTTGAAAGTCTCCATTGATGGAAATTCCCCAAAGCTTGTCTAGGCAAGGCCTTAACCCACCTGACCTAAATTACAAGTTGATCCTGCTTCAAGCAGGAGACTGGACTCCAAAGGTATCTTCCAACCCAAGTCATTCTGCATTAACTACCTTCTAGCAGCTATTGATAAACATTTTGTGCTTCTTATTTATTTATTTATTTTAGTTTACAGTTGATTTTCTGAGTTCTGAATACTAGTGGAACATACTGTGAGAGATGCTTTTAGGTTGCAGTGTTACAGTTGTTTAAAGCTAGTACTGCCTTCCTGCTATTTCATTCCTATACCTATCCCTGTACTGGCTCTGATGCTTGTCTGACACCTGGAGCGAGTTGTTTTTGAGGTGCTAATATTTCAGGAAATTAGGTCAGCAAAATTTCATCCCTGTTTATTAATTTAGAAGAGGAGACTGAAATTCAGGAATTAAAATCTGTGGTGAAGGTGGTGAGAGCACAGAGGTGCTGGTTTAGATCTGCTTAAGCAGTTAATGAATCTGCACTGCACTAGCTGACTTCAGAAGGTATTAGTGTAGTTTTTAGCACTTAATTCATAGAGCTGCAATGGCTGTACACAGATTTTCTTTTGAGCTTAGCTGTGTCAGGCCATGACAGGAGGATGTTACTGCCTCTAAGCCATTCTGTAACTTATTGCTACCCCTTTGCTCAAAGCCGTGGTATATTCTGATCTTCAGGTGAACCTTTTATGACCTGTTTCATTCCAAAGCTGCAGGGGTGACTAGGACAGATAAACGAGGTCACAGGGGCTGGCATTGGTCTGAATGAATGAGGCAAACACCTTCCATCTGGAGACTTCAGCAGAAGAATGGCAGCATTTGGTGCTGCTGTCTGTGCAACAAATGTTTCTCTGCTGTATGTGCCTGTTGGATGGCTGCCTGGCTGGCATAGACTTCAATTCAGCTCTGTAATCCTAACCTTATGCTTTTTGACTTGGTTATTTTTTGGGGTTAGGGAGTCAAATTTATGTTCCTGTGAACAAGTGATATAACATGTTTGATTCACTGTGGCTGCTCTGTGTTCTGCAAAACTTCCTTTTGATGTTCTGTTTTGTTCAGCACAATGTTAAAGGAAACTGAACACATGACAGGCACTATCCATAAAGTCTTGGTATTCCTGCATTGGGATTACAAATAATGTATTACCTTTTGAAATTCTTGGGCAAAATTGTTTCTTCCACCTAATCAGAAAGGTAAATGTTCTTTAACAGGCCAGCTGATACAGTTAAAGAACTTAGACAAGAGTTTAGGGGCATAAAACCTATTTCAAGCCTGAAGTAAAAGTCGAATAAGTACAACTTCAGAACAACTGTTGAGAGTCTTAGGCCATCTCTGAAAGGTAGTGGTTGATATCTCTTGACTGTAAAGGATATGAAGTATACGAAGAGAGGGTGAAATGGTTTAACTAGTATTTATGTAATTAAACAAGGTACAGTCCTAATTCTTGTAATATTCTTCCAATTTATCTAACTGATAGAATTCAGGGTTTTAAAGCATACTTGTTTCAGTCATAAAGACTGCTAAAAATGTCTTGCAGATACTCTAAGCTAATCAGTCTTGGTCCAATGAAGCAAAGGTGTTTTGGAATGTGGTTTAATCACCTCTTGGTCTTTCTAACTTTTGCTTTCTTAGTGACTGTTTCACGTAGCAATACCTCTTACGACTGTCATGGCTTTATCCTAGCCAGCAGCTAAACCCCATGCAGCCACTCGCTAACTCCCCTGGTGGGGCTGGGGAGAGAACTGGAAGAGTATAAGTGAGAAAACTCATGGGTGGAGATAAAGAAAGTTTAATAGGTAAAGCAAAAGCTGCACACACAAGGAAAGCAGAACAAGGAATCCATTCACCACTTCCCGTAGACAGGCAGGTGTTCAGCCATCTCCAGAAAAGCAGGGCTCCGTCACACGAAACGATGACTTGGGAAGACAAATGCCCTCACTCCAAATGTCATCCCCTTCTTTCTTCTTACCCCAGCTTTATATGCTATATGCTGTTTGGTCAGTTGGGGTCAGCTGTTCCAGACTGTCCACTCCCAGCTCCATGCGCACTCCCAGTCCAGTGACTGGTGGGGTATGGTGAGAGTCAGAAAAGACCATGACTCTGTGTCAGCACTGCTCAACAGTAACAAAAACATCTGGTATCAACACTGTTTTCAGCACAAATCCAAAACACAACCCTGTACCAGCTACTGTGAAGAAAATTAACTCTCTCCCAGCCACAATCAGTACACCCACAAAAGAGTTTCTGTGATAGATGGCTGATAGCTTCAGTGATATATTTTCAGAGAAAACTTCTGTTTCTCCTCTTGAAAATGATGCGCTAGGTGTTGTACATACTTCCCCCAAGTTCCTCTACTTGCCATTTTACAAACAATAGCTCTTAGAGGTAGGATGACTGTTTCCTGTTAAAATAACTGTGATATTGCTCTGAGTGGTTGAAAAATTGAATTCAGGATAATTGATTTTACTGTAAGAGTGGGGTTTATCTTTAACTTTTGAAAGTCGGGTATCCTGTCTCACATGTTTGTTGAATGAAATAAACCTCAATGTTGGGAACTTCTTCTCTCTTCATTGTTTATGAAGAAAATTTAGATAATAAACTTAGCCAGGTGCCAAACTTTTAGATGGTTGAAAAGTGTCCCTGACACTGTGGTTGTGCTTATGTTTTTGTTTCAGATGGACCCTACTAGAATTTCAAAAGAACATGCACACTGTGTCAGAACACTTTTTGGTCATCAAGACAGTACAGATTTACATGATGCGTCCTTTGAAAGTCAGGAAATGAAGTTAATGCCAGAATCATGTAGAAATATGAAACAGGCTCTCCAAAGGGCTGTGCAGAAGGTAAGTGGCACAGACTTTGTGTTCCTTTTTTTCATAGTCCTGTTGAACTTCTTCCAACATCTATATTCGGATGTAAGTTCTATAAATTGTTTTCTGGTGTTCAAATAACACCTGATGTTTCATCCAAGATCGTATTGTGTTTACTCATGAATCTGGTAGTGCCTAATCAATTCTGTATTCAAACATGTTTTATTTCTCTTATTTTTTTTTAAAAAAGGAAGACTTGAAGTTTTACTAAGAAAACTGATTGCAGTTAGTTGGTTAGCCATTCTGACTTTTGGATGGGCCTGAATGGTAGTAATTTATGCAATATTTGTATAGATTTGCCAACACTTTGGATGCACATAAAACCCAAGTTACGCACTTTTTTTCAAAGCAGTCTTCCTGTCTGTTTCTGACAAGACTCTCCTAAGTCAAGATCATCAGCAAGCAAAATATTCTCTGAAGGACAAAGAACATAGCATTTGCTTGTGTTTGCTCATTTCTTACTCTTTCTGCAGCCCCCAATGAGGGATAATATTCCCTATTTTTTTTCCTCCCTTTGCCAGTTCACTGTTCTATACAGATTGTTCTTACACTGGCAGAAGACCTACTTTGCCATAGCACGATAACTGAGCAGTCTTACGATTAACACGAATAACAAAAGTGGTCAGCTGAAGAAGTCAGCCCTAATGAGGAAGTTACTGCCGTTGATCTCTTTTTATGTTCATGATGGTGTTTAGAGTTTAATTATGGACTGTTTAACAGATGAATGTCTGCTATGGATTGATTTTCCTGGCTTATCAGGTCCATTACAACTTTACTACTTTACATCTGCATAAAACTAGCAGTTTTTGATTAAGGGTACTACTTTAGATTTGAGCTGAACTCACATACACTTCAGTGTGAACTGTACTTGAGTTAAATTTATAGCATTTTAATTGTGCTAATGTAATGTTTGCTTTTAACAGAGAACCCTGAGTGACAGATCTTTTTGAGAACAAAACACAAAGAAACATAGGAGCCCATGTCTTGTCCATTTTGCTAGCCATCTCCTTCAAAAGCTTAAGGGACAGACAAAGGGCTAAGTCTGTGGAATTAGTTCTTTCCTCCTGCTGCACCTACATCTGTGCTGTGTGCTGGTACTGGCTGCTTTTTCATGTGACTCCCATGACAGAGTAAGGAGCCTGTTACTGTAAGTCAATGGGAAGCCCTGTATTCTGGTCATTTGCTGCTGGTTACTCAACAAAGGCATTGGCTTTAGTTGAGGCTGCATATCCTGCCAGTCTGGATGGAAGTTAAATGCTGCAATGTCCGTGGCCAGGATAAATAGTGAGTAGGGATAACTTTTCTGGCTGTTGACCATTAGTTTGAGAACAATAAAATTTCCTTTGCCAAAGTAGACTCTGAATTTCCTTTGAGTGTAACAGAATGTATTAAGCAGCTGCACCAGTGTTCTAGATGCTTTGTCATCTTATATCAATGATAGAGAAAAAAATAGGTAGGAAAATGATTGCCTGAGGCTATGTTTGCATCTTTTCGGTATATCAGAGAAGTGAAAGTAACAGTGTCAAGGCAGAATTATACTTTATCATGATCTGTAAACTCTGCCTTTCATTCACCCTCTGCAATGAAGAGCAGAGATGCAGCCAAAGCTTACTTGCAGTTGTGCTAGTCTTTTGTATATGGGAATGCAGCAAATGTGACTTTAAATAGGATTCTTGTTGTCTGTGCTTTCTTCACTTTCCTGAAGGAGAATTTAACCTGTGTGTGTTTTAAGAACGAGTATCCCTATTTGAACTGGCAGCATGTTCAGTGACTAAAATGGAATACTTTAAAATACCATTTATCTTTTGTGATTTTTAAAATATATTGTCTTTTGCAAATCAAGCTGTTCAGGAAATGAAAATAGACAACTTACTTTTGCTGAGGTTTATGGTTTGGTTACAGCTTCTAGCTTACTGCACCGGTTCTCATCTATTTTCTTTGCACACCTGTAGACCTAGTACTTAAATTTAAAGCAGGGTTTGATGTAGAAAACGAAAGTGCTCTTAGGAAAGCCAGTGTAGTAGGGCTGCAAGGTCAGGTCTAGAAATATTTGTCTCCTGAAAAAATAATAATTGAAGATTTTTCTTTTAATCAAAATCTAATGACCAATTCCTTAACATATTCCAGGATAAAAATTCTACTTAAGTAGCAGCTTACTAAGTAGAAAGCACATTTTCAATACTGCATATAAACTTTCAAACAGACAAATAGTATACTTTCTTAGCCTGTCTGTTTGCTTAATTTTTTTTCCATGCAACCCTAAAAACCTTTTGGCAGTCCAGATGCACTAACCACAGTCCTTATGAAGTCTGTTATGAGCATGAAGTAGAAAGGACTACAAACATATCTTTGGTCAATCCATAAGTAACTTTTCTTGGCAATACTCCCAGCTTCTAGCAGCTTGGGGAGTTCAGGCATAAGCTAGTCTACCCACATGGCAACAGAGTGCTTTGCTAGACCTCCAGGGCGGCACTTATAAAGATATCTATATACTTAGCAGACATTTAAAGTGCACATAGTTATGGACCAAGTAAAGGTTTCACAAGTGATTACTATAAGTTATTAAAATTTCACTGTTTCCATCCTACAATCTTACATGCCTTTTTTTTTCTACAAGCAATAGACTACTCATTTGGGTAGAGGTTGTGTTGCTGGTCTCCAGACTGTAGTCTGATGAGTATTGGTTCATGTACTTTCTATTTCACTTCCTTCCTGATTAACATTCTTCATATTGCTGAATTTCCGGCAAGAGAATCAGATGCTTCTTCCTGGTACTTAGCTGTACTTAAAGCACTTGGGTAGTAAAAGAAAAAAGTGCATAAAGAAGCTTTAAGATCACAGATGAAAAAGCACATGAATGTCCAAAGGACTTCTTGTTGGCCTCAAAAGGCTCCTTATAGCTGCTCAAAGTAGATACTGAGATATTGTAAAAGCCAAAGGAGATGAAAAACCTTTCACAAATATCATATGTTCGAGTGTAGCCTTGTCTCTGCATCCTCAACATTGGATATAACTTGTATAGCAAGAGTTATTTTTGCTTTGAACATGCTGAGATGCTAAGGGTAAAACCTGCAACCTGCTGTGGATTAGGAAAAGACTAGTTCCCAACTTTCCAGACACTTAAAGCATGATTTTTAGCTTTAAAATGTGAACATTTCAGAGCTTCTTAATGGCATCTTAAAATTTTTGGTTGAAGGGAAGACATGTTTTTCATTTTTGTGACTAACTGCTTGTCTGTTGTTTAAACAGTGACTGTATGAAGGAGGCTGGAATGTGGGAAGCAGGTCAGCAGAGCTGATATGGTTGACGGTGGGCAAATTACACAAAGGTGTACAAGAGTAGCTTATCATAAGACTAACAGAGTGGTGTGACTTTTTTGTACAGTTTTGCTAAAAATAACTAAACAGCTTGGTATCACAGTTCTGTGGACAGCAGCCTTAGGAGAAGTCGCTGGTAATATTTTGTCAGTAGTTCTTGTGCCCTTATAGCAGTTTCTTAGTCACAGGTTCTGTTGAGCTGTTTCTGCTTCCTTAATGGGAGTCTACATTGTGATTAAGTATGAGATGCTTAAAGACGTTCAGGTGCTAAAAAATGCAGTTGATACTTCAAAAATTTGAAGATTCATAGCTTTTAATTCCTTGCAGTATGAATACCAGGGGACTTTTTATAATCCCATTAAAGGACTATCTTTAGACATCTGGATTTCTTCAGATACTCAGTGAAAAATTTCCTTCAGGGTCAGAAAGAAGTACGTGGTAAAATGCTTTTCTAAGGTAGTTTGTGTATCAGCACCTTGGAACTGTAGAAACATGAAATAAAAAATCAAGAAATGTTGAACTACTTATTCTTCAGGAGGAAACTCACAACTCCATATCTGTTTTCTAGGGACTAGTTAATTTGTTTCATCTCCCTTTTGGAAACCTGGGCAACATAACAGAAAGGAATATCAAAATTTTATGAGGCTGGCCAGAATCAAGTAAAGAACTTGACACTAGTCCAGAGCTTAGAGAACTGATGGAGGATTTCTGTTTTCAGGCCACAGTCTTGCCACTTCTAATCCAGTGACAAGCACGCAGAAGAGTCAGAGAACATAAGCCAGCCTCCAACTCTTCTCAATGTGTTAGTGGTGAACTCATGCTTATAATTTCCTTTTTTGATGTAATGATACCTTCATTCCTAATTGCATACTAGTATAGCTTCAAGAGGAGTACAGGAGAGTGTTCCTGTCAGAGAGACATGCTCCTAGGAAACAGGAAAGTAGGTTTGAGACCATCAGGACAAGGAGACTTGTGGACCCCAGTGTACTTGGGTAGCTGTTCTGCTTACCAGGTGGTGATGCTGCAGAGAAACAGCACCACCAACAGTTAGAAAGCTCAGACCGCATTTCATGAGGGTCAGAGCCTTTCCACAAGGAAGATGAGCTGGATCAGGCTGCAGGATCTCTCACTGCTTAAGCTAGAACATCTTTGGAAATTTGCAGGAGCAGAACTCTATGCTTCTAGGAAAAATTTAAGTTAAGAGTAGAATAGCAATTGACCAGTTCAGGGATTTCAAAGGCTGAGCAGCTACCAACCATGGGATTTTTTTTTTTTAGTACCAATTTAGATAATAGGAGATTAAAGTGTACATAGTTCTTTTTGGATATGCCCAGTAGACTCTCCGGGCAAGAACATTATCACATGCCCCAGAAGGAAAGGATATGAAAGCAAACTTGACATTTGAGAAGTTTCCATTAAGAAAGCAAAAAAACAAAGAAGTTTCCCCTTCAAAGGAAAGGGTTGGGGATAGGTGTGTTGCAGTAATCTCTGAGTGTGGTCTTTCGCCCAGACTCTTCTTACCTTATGTCCTGTTCTCTTCAGAGTCTTTTGCCATCTTTCACAGTACCTGGTACTTGCAATTTCTTGTCACCTTCCTATTTTCTACTTAAGTGTGGTTAGCGGCTGATGGTGGTGTGCAGCTCCTAGAATTAAACCTCATTTTCATGCTTCTAGAACTGACATTGAAGTAGGAAGATCAGAGAATTAAAGTGAATGTAAGTAGGGGAGGTGAATACGAGTTTTACTTCTGAAGTTGTGATTCTGGTGCATCTCTTCTTGTCTCTACTGCAAAAAGCATCTTCGTGATTCTTATCTACAAAATCAGCATATCTCTGCTGAAGTATTATGCTTTGATAGTCATAATACAACTTCCATACTGCTGTGGCTTTTCGTTTTGGTTTAACATTTAAATACCTACTGAAAGGGGAAAGTGAGAGTAATAAATGCACTGGCTAAGGCATTATAGACTTCACTGTGGTTGCAAAATTACATAAAAGCAGGACTTCAGGTGTTTTTAAAGCAGGATTTCAAATTCTAAAACACTGCAGTGATTGAGAGCACAGTGTAACATTGCTGATGTGGCCAAATCTGAGACATATTGCATATACATGGTTTGAATCAGGCAAACAACAGTATGCGTTCTATAAAGATGAAACAAGGACCACTCTTAGGTTTCAAAGAGGACATGACTTGCTATCATCAGCAAAATGTTCCTTTTTACTGAAAATCTTCTTGATGGCTCCATGGTATAAGGTATTGTGAATAACAAAGATACTACCCCTGTTTTTTCGAAAACATATGGAGAGTCATGGAGAAAAAGGGGACCAAACTGAGGATTGAACTTAATATTACCAAGACTCAGTCCATGCTTGTAAGAAGAAGAGGCTGCTTAGATTTTTGGAAACTGCTGTTTGTATCTTTTTCTCAAGAGGAAGACAGGTGTGGGTTATTTAAACCAAAGCTTTTTGTAGTGCCTGATGTCTGCAATTTGTGCTGTTCTTGGGTTTATGTAACATGGGTCTCATTCATGTTAAAATTCATCTGTAGTTTTGAAGAATTGCATTGAATTATGGTACCCAGTCCATTTGGCCCAGTCCAGATGGGGAGGATGCTTAATCCTTCAGTTCCTGCATACCTTGTTAGAGCCTTGACTGTAGAACCTTGCAGTCCTGCAACTTTCCCTGTTAGCAGTCAAGTGTGAAGAATGGAAGTTTTCATTTACCTCATCACAAATGAAATTCAGAGCTTACTTTCCTTAGTTCTTAGAGTGATTGCACACTAATTCCTATGTAGAACTGTCTCTTTCATTACTTTTGGACACCAAGTAATTAAATCAGTTCATAAACTCCATAGTTTGATGTGATGCCTTCTTATTAGTCATTGTTCCATTATACTTGGAGAAATAATCCGAGTACTGTAAGTAAGAAAGGTTGTAAATGTTCTGTCACCACTAATTCAGTAAATAATGCAGTGATCGTACACACCATTGTTCCTATCCACCTTTATCAGAAGATTGGACAGAGGAAGTAATTTGATTGTGGCAGCTAAACCGTGTGTGATCATATTACACATTCTCATATTTATATTATGCATATCCCAGGCATCTGAATATAATGTAGGTGGAACAATATCCCCAGATATATGCACAGAGTATTGTAAGTGTACAAACTAAACGATATTACAAAATCAAGAAAATATCAAAGCCATGGCTCTTTCTCATTTTAGGAAGTCCAGCGTGTCATGGGAAGAACATCACCAAGACCAGAAAAAGGTAGGTGATGCTTTATGAATAAAAAGTATTTTGGTTCCACTAAACGTGTCTTTGGATAATGGATAATGAAATTCTTTTATCTCTAGCTGCAATGGAGGCATTAGGAATTGAACTGTACAAGAGAAACAAACCTGAGAAGCAGCCATTTGCCCATCTCATTATTGATGATAAGAATATTCCATCTGGTAAGTTTAGTTTTAAGTGAATACTTCCTAAATGCATTAAACAGTGAATAAAGATATGAAAATAGTTCAGCAAAACCAGCAACAGACTGGGATTTCAGAAATGGCTTTTGATAGCAAGAATAAATTGGATGCATTAAAGGATTTCAGAAGCAACAGGGACAATGTTAAAAGGAGGATGGCTCCCCTTTGTATTAGTCATGTGCTGAATGTCATTTCAAATTACCAGTTTTCATGATTAACCTTTGAGGGCTTGGCCTGCCCCTTTGTGCTGTCAGGTGAGGAAGGAAGATCTTGTGTTGAATGCTCTCCTCTGAAGTTTCTTGTTTTCTTTGGCCTGTAGGGCCCATCCAGAGTTTTTCATTCATACTGGACTTCATCCATAGGTATATACACACACACACACAGAGATGTGTTCATATATCCTTGTCTGCGTATGTGTTTATACCAGCACAAAGATCGGCCAGAATACAGATCATACAGTTTGGAAGATGTTTCCCTTCTACTGAGTCAAAGTCAGGAGTTTTTTTTTATCCTGTTGTCAGCTGAATAAATGTATTGTTTTCTGTTGTAAAATTCAAGCATGTGTTGTGTCCACCTATTCAACCCTTAGCAGCAACACTCCTTTTGAGTGCTGAAGTGTAATGGGGTTTGTACTAGGTGACACAGCATTTGTCTTCAGGGTGGATCTGGAAGCTGAGAATCTTATATGAGTCCACAGTGCACATGCATATCAGGTGCCCATCAGTGAAAGAATTTGCGATAAAGGAAGCACACCTCTCATTTGGAGGTGCAGAAAATCTAGAATTGTAGTCGCAGTGGCATTATTATAACTTGCCTGCTAGTTCGCTGCTCTCTGTGGGTATGTTGCACTCTGATAGCAAAGGGCTGAGTTTGTTTCCTTCTGCTGATGGCACGTTGGAAAGGTTTTATCATATTCCATTCACTTTTATGTTGCAGGGCTGGTGTAGACTTTTTCACATGACTCCAGGGCCCTCATGACATTCCGACATGCCAAAGCTTCAGAAGGGTCTGTTGTGCATCCGTCTAGTCCAGTGGTAGGAAGATAAAAATCATAGCATTGTACTGTGAGCAACAGTGTGTTGACTTGGATGCAGTATGTTTTTGAGCAATTGAGTAGGGGGAAAAAATGTTCTTGTGGCTTTTATCTGCCCCTGTGGTAAGAGGATGGCATTCTTTTATATTACCAAAGCTCTTATTTTCTACGCAGAGGTATTCAGATGGCTTTGGGAATATCCTTGCTAGTACAATATCTGGGAACAAGACACGAGTCTGCCTTGGAACACTCTCCAGAGGAAAAGATTCAGTCCTACAATTTTAAGATATGTTAGAATGGTTTTATTTTTTGCCCTGGAGCACTGTCAGTTGAGATTGTTCTCTCTGTATTCTCAACACAACAATTGGTGTGGTAGAAATAAACCAGAGTTTTTTCTGAAGCTATCAGATGGAGGATCTTAAGATAGGAGGGTGCATTGATCACTCTGTTCTTTCTCTGAAGATTTATACATTCTGCAGAGCTGAACTCCTTGTTAATTAAGCTGTGCACATTGCTCTTCTGTTTTATATAACCAAACCAAAGGGGAATGCTGTGTTGAGACTTGAAATCTGAGATTTTAGCAGCCTGCATAGTAATACCTTGCTCTTACTCTATTTAAAGACAAAGCAATTCTGTACAGCTTCTTACCTGGAGGGATAGGATTCTTTCAAGTGCATTGGCATTGCCAAGATCCAGAGCTTTATAAGCAGAGAGCTTAAACAGCTTGTCAGATGGCAGTCAGAACTTCCAAAAGCTTTCTTGTTAGCTCAAATGCCTCCTAACAAGCTTCTATTTTAGTCAGATTTTGGCTTTGAGCTACTTTTACCATAGGTCCATAGTAGAAGATTCAGTATCAGTAAACTTGTCTTAGCATTTTGTCTTTGGAAGGTTTCAATTAATTTGCTAATCATAGAGACAGATGACTTACATCTGCAGAAGTGGAGTGTGTCAGTGTCACAGTCTGTGAAATCTACTTTTTCCTGTGGGGAGCTTATTTTCTGTTTACCTGGATATTGCTGTAAACTGTGTTTTTATCCAGGCTAGCAGCTGATAATTTTTACTGTTGTGCATTGCTGCTTTAACCTTCAAGGGAGTGATACAGCGCATCTATGGGTAATGGAAAGGGAGACATTGCTCTTTCTTGTTCTCTTCACTTTTTTTTTTTTTTCAAAAGCACGAGCTGCAGGAACTCTCAGAAACACATTGCCTGTGACAGCAATCTTTGTTTCTCCTTGGAGCAGATCTACTCCTTACCAATATTATGAGCTGGACATACTCTCTTCTGATCTGGCACATATGGCTTCTGCCTCTTTTGGAAGGATGTTAATCATGAGCACAGCTTCTGCAGTCCTCGTGGGCATTGTAACAGTGAGGGGTTGTATCCTTATAGATAGCTGGAACCCTGAACCTACTGGTGATGAGGCACTTTAGTATTATGCTTACTGGTATGAGGCAGTACCCACTTGGCTGGGTAGCATAGAGGTTAGTGACAGGCATAAAGAAAGAAAAATTTGCATAAAGGTCACCAGGAGATTTTCCTCTCCCATCTTGTTTTCTCTGACTGCAGATGGCAATATTTATGTTCTTACCCTGATTCTTTACCCTCCATGTCTGAAACCCTTCTAAATTGTTTTCTGCCATCCATGAGCCTGGACAGATCTTTTCTTAGTATTTTAAAGTTCTCTACTGTCATCACTCTGACCCAGAATAACCAGAGTTGGAAAAAAAAAGTCTTCTCTGTCAAACAGGATTTTAAGTAGTTTGCTACTGAACACCCTTCATGGAGGGGCACTGAACAGTGTCTGTGAGAGAACATTTTCCTTTGAGCTGGTTCACAATAATATCAAGCCTCAAATGGACTTTTGCAGCTGGAGGATAGTGTGAGGGAGGGGGGAAAATAACCCTTCCCAAATCTTGGTGTCTCCACCCATCATTTGGTGGCAGAAGCTGTAGTGGTTTGGCTTGCTCTGTGTATTTTTTAGGTTTGCTGCCTTAGGTTAGAGCTGGACGCTTGCTGGCTGGTTTTTACCAGAGCTCACTATAAATGCTACCTAGGTTTTAAATGAAAACCGTGAATTTTGGTTTATAAATTGATTACAGAAATAGTCACCGTTTAAAGGAGAAAATCACAAACAGAAATAAATATAAATGTTAAATATATCATTTGGGGTGTGAATTAATACCTTTAGCTGTCTAAGGAAACGCTGTAGTATTCTGAGCTATTTACAGCTACAGGTTCGACTTAGCTGCCCTTTGCCTCCAAAAGAGTTTTTCAGAGCAAACAGTGCTTTGGTCCTTTCTTCAGGCTTTATTTATACCTGAACATTACTACAATGCAAACAAATTATCAAAACAGGGCTAACTAATTTTATTGAACCCATTTGTAGTAGTCTTAGTTCATGCTCACAGATACACAAGACACTGTTTTTATTTGTCTTTAGTTTTCAGAAAGGCTGTATATTATTTTGAATTTTTAAATAATGCTTTTTTCCTTGTCTAGAAGACTATCTTATTCATTATCTCCTCGACTGTTTCCTTCTCTGTCAACTTGACTTGCCTTGTGCTATTTTTTTCATGATTCCAAAGTAAATTATTTCACAGTAAGAAGATACTGTACTGCAGCATTTCTGACTAGACCATGGCTTGGGTTATGTGTCAGAGTTTCTGATATGTGGACTGCTGATTTGGCACTAATGTGTGTGCTCCAGTTTTCTCCACTTCCTGTGTTTTGGGGTACTGATTGTTTTGATGTCTCCAGATCTGGGTGTATTACCACCAGAAGCGCTGAGAACCTGCTTGCTCCTTCCATTAAAGATTTCATGACAGAACTCCAAGACCATCTTTGTGCCGTGTTGCTAGCTGTGGCATGCTTCTTCTGGAGCTCTGAATTGTGGCAAAATGCCCATCTGCCTCAGCTAATACAATCATAGCATTATAATTTAATGCTTTATAATTTAATCCTCTTTTAATAAGGGATTTCTAGGAGTTGCCTCTGCAAATCCTCTGCTCAAAACAGATAGTGTCATCCCATCATCTCTTGGCCTGTCCCTCTATCTGTCCATGGGTGAATGATGTGCATTTACTTGAACATCAAAATAGCATAAACAAACTTCACCCAGCGCCCATCTCTCAATTACGAGCCACTGTAGCACTTATTTGCCCTCTTTTCCCTTCCTTCTTTTCAGCAGGAAGTTGTGCCTTCCTGCTAAAGATTTCTTCAAAAGTGCAGCTTAAGACTGAAAACTAAAAAATTTACTTGTCACGTAAATAAAAGCTGCTTAGCAACTACCCAGTGTGCCACCAGGCAGTCACAGCATGCATTTCTGTTACATCACAGATATACATTCCTGTCCCATATCTAAGTGCCTCTCCTCTGATCTAAGCAGTGATTTCTAGCCTGTCCTCCTCATCTTGAAGGTAACCAACCTCCTTAGGGCAGTATTTCTTCAGACTTGATGCTGTGCACGAGAAGTTCTACAACTGCCTCAACTACCCCCAGTGCTTCAGAGGTGCAATCTGGTACCTCTATCTTAGCACTTCTTGCAGGTGAATAACTCCAGGCTAAGAGACTTAAGATCTTGGTGTCTTTTCCAGTTAATTGATGGTTTTCAGAGGTTTTTTTGAGTCACTGCACAGAAGATGGCTTCTCTGTATAATTTTGCTAGCATGATTTCTACCTGGCTGCACTAGAGCCATAGGGGAACAACTATTTATGATCTGCCTTTGAGAACCTGTGCTTTGCTTAAGTCTTGGTGGAAGAATGCCAGAAGGTTTTTGTTCTGGACTGCTGTTAAAGTATTCCTCTTGAGTGCAAAAGTTGCTCGCCCTTGGCAGTTAGGCAAGGCTCATCTCTCTCAAATTCCCCTGTCCCCACTTACCCTCGCTTTCTGCACAGACAGATGCAAGAGGCATCTTTTGAACCAATCGAATATACCTGAGGCTTTACCCCAGCATGCTTGTGAGCACTGGTTGGAGGGGAGGGCACTGGGCCCTGCTGTGTGCCATGGAAAGTTTGGTAGGGATAGACTGTTTTGATTTGATGCTGGGAGAATAAGGAACTGCACATTCCAAGCAGGCATTTAGATGCTTTTGGAGGCTAAGGCGTAAAGTCTTCTGGTACATATGTGAACCCACTGCTCTGGGAGGGAGCAAATGAAGTTATTCTGTTGTGCTGAAAATTGCTAGTGGTTAGGAGGACAAGTTGGCCAATTCCCATCTGTTGTGTTATGCCTTATGTATTACATTGAATAATAGAGTGTTAGTGGCTTGTGCCTATAAGGAAGGCTCATGGAGCTCTCAGGACAGTGTTATTTCCTCTGTGTGGGTGTGCCTTTGGGCTTTGCCAGGATCTTCTTTTCCCACTGTTGCCTATTCTACTGTTTTTGCAGGCATGGGCTGTGAGATGAGGTGGGTGCTATAATGGGATAGTGGTGAAGCTAGGGACGTGGAGGGACTGTGGGATGTGTGCTTCAGAGCACGCTCCTCAGCACAAAATACTGTGATAAACCTCTACATGATACATTTGCTGTAGTAGCAATGCTGTCTGAGCTGGTGTTACAGGCTGGTCTTACCACTGTGCCACCAAAAACAATCTGAAGTGTCAAATGTGACCAGGTTTGGAAGGAAGACTCAAATTTTCTCTCTCAGTGCCTCTCTGACCTCCTGCCAGGCCATCTCTCAGCACAGCCTCCATAGTAGGATATAGATGAAATGACATCTGAGATGTTATTTGACATCAAGCTGATGACATCAGCTTGAAACATCCAAGAGATGATGCAATGTGGCTCCCTGATGATAGTGCCTGGGAGCTGTGTTTTGGTCCGGGTAACCTGTATGTGTGTACCTGTATGTACAAAGTTAGCTTTCAGTGACAGTGCTAAGCTGGCAGACTAATCAAACATCTCCAATCTCTCACCTCTTTTTCATTCTCTTTGTAAAGTATTGATTCAGCCTCCTGTTTCCCAGGCCACCATCATGTGGGCAGAACTGAAAAGGCTTATGTGTACCTGTTAGAAGGAATTCAGTAATGGTTCTTTGCATATGATAATTCATTTAAACCACCCTTTTCGGTAGTCAGATTTGGTAGCTGTTATGTGTATATTTTGATTCCCTCATGCATGATGTTCTGTGGAGAGACTGAGAATATTATCATCATTTTCCTTCCTAATTTGTGGATCTCCATCCTAAGACAACTTGAAGGGGAATGTTCTCCTCCAAGCATGGAATATCAGCTCATTGTTTCTAGTTTGAAACTTAAGATACTGTAATAAATAAAAATAAGAAAAAAAGAGCAGTGTATCCAGTCAAATCTGTCTTTCACGAGCTTGTCTCCTAAGACCTTCTGCTAGATATTAAAGAATCCAAGCTTACCTCCTGAATTGTTATAGTTGTCCAGCTATAATTATTTGTAAAATTATGAAAGAATTAGGATGGTGATGTAGACCACTATCCTAGATATCTAGGTTTTAGAGCCTTATTCTGGTATATGCAACCACTGGGTTAAGTCTAAACATTGTTTTTTCATAAAAAGGTTTGTTATGTCATAAATAGTTGAAGTGCTACGTAAAGCCTAGGCAACTTAGTGTGTAATACTAAAAATGCACAATTGTACTGATTTATCTGCATTTTTGGTGTTGTCACATGAAAATGTTTACCTTTGTACTGCTACAGTCACAAGAACATAAAATATGGGAAGGTTTCATAAACTTTCTCTTTGGGGAATTATCAGTTTAACTTGTGTTCAGAATTTTAGTTATCCCTTGCAAACACTTACAAGTTAGAGACTGATAGCAAGTTTTTCATTTCAAATTCGTCTCAACAATCTATTAGTTGAATAAAATTTTAGATGCACTGTCTTAGCAGAGCTTGTTGCATGACTGCTTAGCATAATCAAATTATAGGCCAAGCAAGTGTTTTGTACCAGCAATGGTACAGGCCAGCAGGCATTTCTGGTGGGAGGGCAGACAGTTACAAATAGCAAGCCAAGTATGGGAGTGCATTAAAAAAAGAAAATTTCATAAGAATTTTTGCCCTAATTGTCTAATACTCACTGTAGCCTATAGAACTCTAGTTGATTGTAAAAACCTAGAGATTGCTTACTAAATGTTGGGGTTTGTTAAATGTTTATAAATCTCTCTTTTTTTTCTCTTCAGGAACCCGCAAAGTGAACCTCACATCCTGGCATCATGACA
Source organism: Corapipo altera (assembly GCF_003945725.1). NCBI lineage: Eukaryota > Metazoa > Chordata > Aves > Passeriformes > Pipridae > Corapipo > Corapipo altera. The sequence continues at coordinate 58,988,515 of NW_020884872.1, read as the reverse complement.
AAGGCCAGGCAAACCTATCGAATATGACATTCAGTGATGGAAAACTAATTGTTAATCAAGATGGCTTTTACTACCTTTATGCCAATATCTGTTTTAGACATCATGAGACTTCAGGAAATTTGACTAAAAGAGGGCTTCAGCTGATGGTATATATGATTAAGACAAATCTTAAAATAAGGCGCTCTGACGTGTTGATGAAGGGAGGGAGCACCAAATACTGGTCAGGAAATTCAGAATTTCATTTTTATTCTGTAAATGTAGGAGGATTTTTTAAATTAAAATCTGGTGAAATGATAGGTATCCAGGTATCAAACCCATTGCTACTGGATTCATCACAAGAAGCAACTTATTTTGGAGCATTTAAAGTTAGGGATTTAGATTGAATCTTTCTTTAGTGTGCTGAAAAGTGTTTGAGTTTGGAGTTGTCCAGAAACAACTTGAAGACAGAACTGAAATCTTCTGGAACTCAATTACATCTGTATAAGCCATATATCTCTAAACACATGTTTTTGTCCTGTACTGACTCCAGTGGGAGTTCCACAAATGCACAGAAGGGCAAAATTACAGTTCTCCTGATTTAGTCTTATAACCGTTTTACTTCATTTGTTTCCACTGGCTTTGGTAGTCATTATGTATTTTACATTGGTGTAGTTGAAATCAAAAAAATTAATATTATTGAACTTCTGTTTCCAAGTTCTGCTCTGACTTTTTAACCTGTGCTGTCCTTATTAGTTCTGGTGCAAACATAGGGCAGGGCAGACCTTGGCTCCCAGCTTGCCTTTAGGACTCCATTTTGCTTGGGGTTGAGTGTTCTGAACCTGAGATGGCAATTATGAAAGTATAACTAATCCCATTGCATTTGATGTGACTTTTCACATGCTGAGTTAGGCCTTTTTTTGCATTGCTGGGTCAGGGTTGGAGAGCTCAGACCATGGCAGAAATGAGTTGCAGAACACCTAAACAGTTCAACTTAAGTTTTGCCTGATAAAAAGGGCCATTCCAGGAAGAAGGAAGATCATCTGGCCTTGCAGTTCTAAAAGGTTAATTACAGGTCATTTTATTATTGTTGCACAGTTAATTGCAAATATAGATTGCCAAAATACAATGTGCCTTTTAAAGTATTACATTGTGCCAGAACCTGCAAAGACATTTTTTAAACAAAAATTATGTATTTTTATATTCTGTAAAATCTAAAGTTATATTTCAGGTGTAATGTTTTGTGTTAAAAAAAATGTAAATTATATTGTCCTATAGTATTTGATACAAAATATTTAAAATCTCTTGCTGTTTGTATATTTAATGTTTTAAACTGTTTTTATGTACAGACATGTTAAACTGGTGCACTTTTTGATCCCAATGGGAAAAAATGCAGCTATAAGAGGTTGTTTGCAATTAGCAAATGTAATATATATCTTTGTTCTTCTTAACTTAATAGATTTCTTTTAAACTTGTCAGTATTATTGGAAAGGGGGGGTGAAATCACACCAATGCCATGAGTAATTATACCAGAATGCTGGTCACTGGGTGCCTTTCAAACCTGGGGGGTAATTGACATTACAAAGCTGGCATTGTGTAAAATAAAATAAAAAAATTAATACATAAGCCCCAGAAATGTATTAGGAGTATTTGTAGTTACTGAACAGGCATATTTTCCTACAACAAAATCTGCAAGTGGTAAATTCTGCAATTGAATTTTTTTAGCTTAGTTTCCTGAAAAAGTGAAGGTTATGTAATTGCACTGCCTGTTCTTGTCTCCCCTTGTAGCTTTTAAAATTCTGCACACTTCTGCCAGATTTGACAAATGAATGGCAGAGTTAAGAAGTATTCTTGCAGGTTTTACAAGGATAGACAGCTGAGAACAACTCAGCCATTTATACATTATTTAACAGTGGCTGGCCACTGTTTGTATTAGCCAACAGATTATATGAGGAGACTCCTTGCTAGCTGCAACGTGTGTTGTCGCTTGTATAGTTGCTTGGGCAGAAGAGGTCTGGAATCTGAGGGAGGGTATGGGGGCCATAGAGGGGAGCTGCAAATACTAAGGTGATGTTTAGAGCACATTTGGACAGGGGACAGCAACTTGTTGGGGAAGGGATGAGAGAGGTTTTTTAAGTGCTTGTCTGTGTGCTTTAAGATGTGGGAAAACCCCACTATTTAATTAAGTCAGAATCAAAGAAGGCAAAAGACTCAAGTCTGTAGGAACTGGGGCTTGATACAAATCCTCAGCCTTTTTTATTTTGTTGTAAGTAACTGAGTTGAATCCAAGCAATTATTTTATACTGTATAATAAACATTTCTTCTTAATGTTAATATTGTTTTCTTACAAAATATATTTCTAAGAAAAAAATCAACTTTGTGATTTCTTTATTTGCATGTGTACCTGTATTTCTTGTGCAGCTTTGGTAATTTTATTCAGATTTCAGAACATGCAGGCTGGGTATGGTATAACTCACTAAAGAAAACCAAGTCACAAATCAACTATTTTGAGACAATTAACAATTAATTTTATGGAGTTTTGATTTGGCTCCAGACATGCATCCACCACTTTCAAGTTGGGTTACATCTTTAGGGGTTGGAAGTTTAGCTGAAAATTAGGACTCCCATTTATGTTATACACCAAAGAGTTGTCAGTTCAAAACCAGTAATGACTGAGGAATCTGGAACTTCTTTTTTTTTTTTTTATTTCAAGAGCTACACGTCACACTCGATCATTTTTTCCACTATAAAGATGTCCAGTGACAGGCCGGGAGAAAATGTCTTCTCTGTCTGTCCTGAGGGTTACGTCACCCTCTGGGGAGGCAGAGATGGGAGTTAAGTGATTTGAAAGTAAAGTTAGACTTAGTTGCTGACCTTAGCAAATCCTCTGCCTACATATAGTGTTATATGAAGGAGAGAAGCCACCAGCACTAAATGTCGTCTGAATGACTCTGGCTGTAGGCTGTGTGTGTGCTGGAGAAGGTCTCAGAACCTGTAGTGTCTGTTGAGCCCCTGAGCTTGGTTAATTGCCTGTGCACCCCAAGCCACCAGAGCTTAGAAGAGGGCTTTTGAGGCTCAGCTTAGCATAGCTGTGCTCAGGGCCGTAGGCATCTGAATTTCACAATACAATATGGGGCTTTAAATTTCCCTTGTGTGACAACTTTGAAGCCTAAATGGTTTGGGGGTTGTGGTGATTTTTGGGTGGTGTTTTTTTTGTGTTTTTTTTTGTTTTGTTTTGTTTGTTTGTTTGTTTTTTCCCTTACCATCTTTTGGCTGCAAATTGTTCAGTTGCTTGATGAACAGGTCTGGGAGGGATGTGATAATGACCTCATGGGGCTATATAGGCTACTGTGGGGATAATAATTAGAAGCCAAGCCCTGACTCCTCTCTTTACTAAATAAAATCAAATAGGAGGTCCTATTCTGCCTGTCTTGCACTGGTCTCCTCTTACTCTTACATGCGTTTAAAAGGAAGCAGGAAGCTCCACGTAGAGCTGTAGGTACAGTTTGATTTTGCTTTTTATATCAGAGCAGCCACAGATTGAAAAGCTTCAATTGTGTCATTTGAGGCAGGTATTCTAAGATGATGAAGTAAACCCAGCTGCTCTACCACTGACCTTCCTAAAACCAAGTCTTCTCCTAGAAGTGTCTGTTCATTTGCGTCTGCTTCATTTTATTTGATTGCTTCATCAGGACTCAATTAATGAAAAGAATGGATGAATCAATTAATGGAGAGAGTTACCTTGAGAAGAAGGTCATGTGTTCTTGGCTAGGAAAGGTACATGTGACTCTTATTTTATAACCTTCAAAAGATAATTTTGGTCTGTGGATACAGGATGATTATTTGCTGAAAATTGAAGTTAAAAAAATCTTACATGGAAATAGTTTATTTGCAATTCAAGATATTTGTGTGCATGTAAGCATCTGTATATTCTTACTGTGTTCTTGCTAAGTTAATTTTTATACATGGGGTTATGACTGCATATTTTGGCACCTGAATACTCCTCCCCCCGCCTTTCCAAGCTTGCTCCAGTCAGTGGCTGTTTCTTTTTCTGTCTATCCCACTTCCTTTCTCTGGCTCCTTCCAGCTGCCAGTGTGTCCTGCTCACCCCACTCTTAGTAACTTACAGCTCCTTTTCCTGGTGGTAGCAACAGCCTTAGATCAGATCTACGTATATTCCCCCTTATTTGGCCCACTTTTATGTGTCTTTGTTGTGCCTTTAGGTGGAAAGGAACAAGAATTCTGTTTGTCAGAAATATTTTTTGACTATTTGACTTTCTATCCAGCTCCAGGACTGAGCTGGATAGAAACAAAGAAAAGTAGTTGAGGAATAAGGAACCAGCAGTTTGGACACATGAAGCAGTCCATACTGCCCTTTGATCTGATATACTAGCTTTGGAGGGCTCCAAACAGTTATCGCATGCTTGTATTTTGGTGTTACAAAGTTAGTCTCCAGCAGAACTTCACAAACATGGCTGTATGCAGCATTTTGCTGCAGTGATTGAAGAAAACTCACACCTAAACCAGGAAGTGCTCTTGCACATATACACAGGCAATTTCTTGTTCTTTCTCCCTCTCTGTATTGGTGTCTTGTCCACTAGTTCCTGGTTGCTGTATTTGGGATCACGACCTGTGGACTTTGCCAACAGTTTATTTTTTTTAGCTCACTGGGTTTTGACCCTGTAGATCCATACCTTTGGCTAATGTTTCCATTTGTGATTAGCTCCAAAGCAAAGCTCAGTCATGGAAAGCTGAGAAACCTGTGTCAGCTTTAGGTTGTTGAAATTAGATTTCAAAAACTTCTTAGCAACTTTGATGTTTCTTTTTTCTGCATTTTTTTTAGCCTTAAGTCTGAATGTGCTGGGGTTTCTAGCTGGGTTTCCTAGGAGATATTTTTGCTGGGGTGGAGGTGAGGGGCTGGGTATCTTTGATTTACTGCTGTCTGTTCACAGTCCATTTTATGAAGTTTTGGAGAGGGCATATTTTCCTTCCATTTGTTCAGCATTTGAGCCATGTACTGTTTATCACCCACCCTCTTGCATCACATTGCTTTTCCCCAGACTGCACATCACCAAACACCAATCAATTTATGTTTGGCTGTGACAGAAGACAAGCAGGAACTACAATTGCTTTCAGCTCCTTACATGCTGCAAGTCACAAAATGATAGATTCATTTTTCCAGCCTTCTGGATCTTGATTCATTCAGTGCATTAGAGATTCTTGGTTGTTCTTTTAACAGAGTATGCCAGAATCCTCCCTTGACTACTGAGCTCACATTTCAAGTACTATTATGCCTTCATAACATAGCTCCTTCCTCATCCCGTAGGTTCCAAACTCACTCATTCCCTAAGTCTGTATTGTCAGACATCCGTAAGGATGCTAGGTGGGCAGTTTTGGGGACCCCAGCTCCTTAAGGGGAAGATTCACAAACAGGATCTCCTTCCCTTGTCCCCTTCCCCACAAATTCTGGATTTTAGAGCACTGAAACATGACCACATGGATAACTTTTTGGGAAGTTCAGATACTCTCTTGTACAAAATATTTTTACCTCATGTCCCACCAATTTGAAGGATTTTAACTCTGTTAATTGGGTTGAGTGGAATGTTTGGAATGATTTTTTTTCTTTACTGTGTCACAAAAGAGCACCAGATGCCGCAATCACAACCTTCCGTGAACAAAGATAAAATCAGTTCACCACAGATGTTGGCTATGAATGCAGAGTGGAGCAAACCTTCATTGCTTGTTACTTGTTTACTGCTGTGCCTGCTCTAACCCCAGCATGAGCTCTCCACCCTGCTGACATCCAAGGGAACTGATGTACGGTGAGTGGTATAACCTGTACATACTTATTCTGCCCTCTGGGAACTAATAACTAATTACACTGCTTTAGTTAGCAACCTTTTGCAGACTGGCTACTCTTTTTTACATAAACATCTCCCAGCTATAATCCTATGTTACACATAAGTTCTACCAGCTCCCTGCTTACCTGTAGCTTTTTGCAATGTTAGTGTCACCAAATGTTTTTTCTCTAGTGCAGTAACACATGAAGTAACACATCTTAAACAAAACAAGGTCCATCTGATGTAATGTTTTATCACTCATCATGGCTTCAGATCTTTGCTCTGGGAAAACATCTGCAGTTCTGGAAATGGATAGTTAGGTTATTTCTGTCCCGCTAACTGGAAGAGGGCTGGAGTTACAAGGCACTGAGTGGTGTACAGCCTTGAAGCTTAAGCCAGCTTCCCTCTTATGCAGAAGATCCTACTGACTTTCAACCCACTAAGTTGTGTTTTTATCACATGAAACTGAGCATATGTGCTGCATGCCCCAGAGCTTGACAGAGAGGCCTCCTCCAAGCAGGTCAAACAGGGCCAGAAAGAGAGCTATAATAAACCCATGTGGGCAGCAAAGGTCCAGGACTAAGCTTATGCCTTTTTCTTTTTTGATCCATTACTGTCAATAGAGAGTAATAAATTAGAGAATAATCTGGTAGCAGAAAACATTTTTATTTTGTTTACTATTCCCTGAAAGCAGCTGTTGAATTTACCACCTATTGACACCTATAAATGTATAATTGGATTACTACTTATATGAGTCTGCATTTTCTCTCAAATCTAACAGTCCTATTACACCATTATGAATAAAAAGAGATAATTTAATTTAAAACTCATTAGTCTTATATATAAAAAGTAGTATTATGATTAGTATCAAAGTGTGTTGGACTTTAGTCCAGCATTCTGCTGTCTGTGGGTTAGTAGCAATTTATTCTATTCTTACTTTGTTACCTGGCTATTTTTTTTCAATTTGTCTGAAAATCACATTAAAAAAACCATTTTCCCCAAAAATATGAGCCAGATAAAAATGTCCCATGATTTATTTGAAAATATCCGAACAAATTTCCTCAATTTTGCTCTTATCCTCTGGTATATGCCATCTGCACACTTGCAGAATTTTGCTGATGTGTGAGATTGTGAAACAAAGAAGCTCACATAAAAAAGCTAATTGAGAAATCTATTGGCCCAGCTGCTCTGTGAGACTTGCTGAATGTGAAAAATTCCTCCCAAATATGTAAATTTATTGTTACAATTCATTCAGTTTTATTAATCTTTGTTAATATTCTACTGGTAAGAAAGGGTTTAGCTTCCCACTTTGAAATGAGTGGATGTTTTCATGCTGACATCAATAAGATTATTATAGATAGTTTTGTGTGATACAGTTTCTTTCTAAGCCTTTTTCAGGAGGTAGCTATTTTAATACATCACAGAATCACAGAATATGTTGAGTTGGAAAGGATCCACAAGGATCATAGGGTCCAACTCTTAGCCCTTCACAGGAACATCCCCAAGAGTCACACCATGTGCCTGAGATTATTGTCCAAATGCTTCTTGAACTCTGTCAGGCTTGGTGCTGTGATCACTTCCCTGGGGAACCTGTTCCAGTGCTCAGCCACTCTCTGGGTGAAGAACCTTTTTCTAATATCCAGCCTAAACCTCCTCTGACTCAACTTCAGGCCATTCCCTCAGATCCTGTCACTGGTCACCACAAGATCAGTGCCTGCCCCTCCGCTTCCCCTCATGAGGAAGTTGTAACTGCAATGAAGTCTCTACTCAGTCTCCTCCAGGCTGAACAGACCAAGTGCCCTCAGATGCTCCTCGTATGGCTTCCCCTCAAGGCCCTTCACTGTCTTCATTGCCCTCATTTGGATACTCTCTAGCAGCCTAATATCTTTCTTATATTTTGGTGACCAAAACTGTACACAATATTCAAGGTGAGTTTATATGATGGTATTTGTCACTCTGTGCAGTATAGAGGGGTTTAAAACAAAGCAACAATGCAAATAGCATTTCTTCTACATATATCCACAAGTTTTATCTATTTCAAATATAGCATATGCAGTCTACATGTAACCGAGAATAACATAGCCCTGGGAATAATACTTGCTCATTGGTGACATATCTTATTTTTGTATCTCCTGTGAGATCTGTCATGAATAAATATTATAAATTGTTTGAGCATTTTTGTGCCTATGTAAAAGGATGATACCGAGTGACTTTGACAGCATCAACAACAAATGATGGAAATGCTGTCTTTGCTCACCAAATATCCAGAATGACCCATCTTTTGTCAGCATCCCAGCCAGGAACAGGCCAGGAACAGGAACAAGGGCTTATAGTTGCCCCATCCTAAGTTTTGAGGCCATAATCTGGTGAAGGAGAAGAGATATGGCGCACCTAACTTCAAAGGTGCTTGTGGAATGTCTGTAAACTGAGATACAAGCAGAAATTCTGCCCTAGTAGTATGGAGGCTTTTGTTTTACTTTTGTTGTTTTTTCCAGGTATTGATAATGCTTATAAAACTGAAAGGTGGCCAGCAGAGGAGGGTCCAGTCAGCATCTGCTGTCCTCCTCTTGCAAGCCAAATGCCCAGGAGCACAGATGGCCTTTATGATCATTATGGGCTGGAGACACATTCAATGAAAAGTAATTTAAGTTCTTACAGAAAAAGTATATGAATGTGGGTTTGTTCCCAACACGAGACAGTCTGAATCAACAATGGGAATGGGCCGGTTACCAAAGAGTCTGCTGGAGCAAGTTCCTGCTGCCAGGCCAGGATCTCCTCTCCCTCTTGGCCATTAGAGGGAGGAAAAAATAACAGACTATAAGAGCCACTAAAATAAGGACCAACACCAAGAATGTACCATGGGTTTAATACCAGCTCCTCCTCTCAAAGTAATTATAGTTGATGTTGCCCAACTGTTACCGATCAACTGTCTTTCATCGTGGTCTTTTGTTTGGAGTCAGTAGTTTGGGTTGAACATCAAGACCAGCACACGCCAGTCAGCTTCTCACGGAGAGTAAAATAGGACTGAAGGTGACAGGGAGTGTCGTGCTGCCTCAGCCATGAAACAGGCAACTGAGTTTGGGCTAGACCAAAACCCTTCCTAGGTATTTGTTTCACATTATATAACCTTTACCCAAAAGTTCACGACAGCACTAATTTTAAAGTGAGAAAAGTCCAGGCTAAACGAAATACTGGTATTTCTCATACTATCAACTCCTGTGTACTCGGAAATGTGGTATTTGCTAAAAATGTAAACTCAGAAGTTTTCTTCGAATTTCATGATATGACCTAGATTTAGGTGGTGCAAATAACCCTTGCAATACCATTCTCACCTAACTCATTTCTATGTTTGTGCAAAGTATATGACATATAACCATTACCATGACTCCCCCATACTTGTGTTTGTAGGGAAATTATTTTTTGTTAAGGGAAAAATTAACTCAGTATGTGCCTCTGAAGGCCCAAGTTCTGCATCATTCCTAAATTTCAGTGCTGCATGTTTTGGTATTTTCTTCTGCTATGGAAGTGAGCTGTTTGTTAAAAGTCTGGCTCATTGCTCCCAAGCCACTGATGTGATGGATGCGATCAATCGTGTAGTTTCAACATAAGGGAACCTCCATTTTAATTACAACAGAGCTACCTTGGTTATACAATACAAACTTTTCTCTCTAATATTATTCCTCTTCTTGTTCATCTGTTTGTATGTGACAATGAGCAGTGCTGTCAGTTATTTACAGTGTTTAAGGCAGAATCTTATTTAATGCAGTGAAAAGTTTGGAAAAGTAGTGGAAGACCACATGGAGATCTCTGCAAGTTAGGACAAACTCCTTAATGTTTTGATGGCTTTGCTAGAACTGTGACATGCTCTGCTAGAATCAGAGCATTTAAGAGAAAAACTGTTTACAGAAAAGCTGCCAGACCATTTATTTCTGTGTAGAAAGACCTACCCTCACCATCTGTCTTTGCTTTTAAGGGTGCAAATTCTTCTATTTTGCACATGTTCAGAACTTCCCCCATTTGAGCAATGCCTCCTAATCCAAGTAGAGATGTAAAGAGAAAGCACACCAATGTGCTCTGCCCTGGAGGAAATAAGCCAACTGCTGCGCTACCATCAAAGCCACAAAAAAGTCCAGGCTTTCTATAAAACAGTGTATTTGCCCAGTGTTTAGAGGTACTCAAGCATCCAGCCATGAAGTAGGGAGGCCAGAAAAGCAAGGAATGTTTTCCTCCCTAATTGCATAGTTTGTGTGAGAAGTTAAAAACTCGCAGCTGTGCTCTCCCCACCATGTTTCTCCCAGGTTGTTCCCATGTCAGCAGTGCCGGTCATTCATTCTGTCCAAACTTCTCAACCACTGGGCTAACCAGCTGTGTCTTCAGTAGTGAAGTGGTCTTAAACTGTGACCTTCAGATGACGATCCTTTGCAGGGATCTACAGAAGAGCCCTCAGGCCTTTTTTTATCATTGGGGCTGGGTAGCAAAATATTTCTGAAGACCTGAATCTTGGACATCAAGTACCTCTAAATTGTTTTTTGTCCTGAGCTTTCTAAATTAGGCAATACCATTAATTTTCAGGGGCCAGATTAAAAGGAACAATGATTCAAAGTGACAGTTCAGCTGACTTTTTATGAAGTAAAGATTTCCAGATTTTACAATGAGTTCAATGGGTGCAGGCTACCTGCAAAACTAGGTCACATCTTCAAGCTGTAACTTAAACTAGGTCATACTTTCTGACTTGTGAAGAGGGGGAGTATGAGTTTCAAAAGCTTGTAAATTATCATTTCCTGGAAAAGACCCAATGTGATTAGGTGCTATCCAAAAAAATCAACCAAGCCAGCCTGACACATAAGAGTAAGTTCATAAAACATCACTTTATCTTTCTCCGCTTCATGAAGATGGAAATGTATTTCCTTCTCAAAATAATTGGTGGTGCAGACACTAATGCTGCTTGTGGTTTGAGCTGCTTGTGAGTAATTTAAAGTTTTGTGAGCAGGAACATTCAAAGCAGACTTTTCTGGGTCCATTCCTATAAATTGCATAAGTAAGGGGGAGGTTTGCTCTTCCAAGCTTGAAAGTCATTTGGGTTTGCAGAAGTCAGAGAAGAAATTTAGGACTTCACTTTCTAAATTCATCAACAAAACATTTTAATGTTATTAATCCTCACAATGCCATGCAATGTAGGTAGCTCCTGGAAATTATACATCAAAAATTAGGATACCTGGTGGGTTCTTTAGACTCACTAGTGGGAGAATCAGCCTCAGAGACTCACTGCATCTGTGGAATTGATTGACCAAAACTAACTCGTCTGACAATTTGAAATATCTGTGCTGATTCTTGCAAGCATTGATTTCTGTGTAACAAAGTGTTGTTATCTGCAGGTTCTTTACATTCCCAGTGAGTCCTAACTCAGTGTCATAGCAAACAGTAACTGGGACATTATTTAGGATCATAAATAATGTGGTTGGCCAAAAGTGTCTGAATACAGAATAACTACTGCAATGAATGATCTAGCTGAGATTTTTGAAGCTAAGCTCAAGGGTTTAGCGACTAATTTTGCTGACAGCTGAGCACTGACATTCTTCCACTGTTCCAGAAAAACCCAGGCTATGCGTTTCTTCTCTGAATCTTCCTGTCTGCTGTGTGGAAAGAGAAGTGTCAGGACTATTGTCTGTAAAGAAGGATGAACAATCCTGGGATGGCTGTTGGGGAGAGATAAAACAGGGCCACATTTTCCCCAAATAGTACCTTCCCTTCAGCCCCAGCCTGGTGGGGTGAGACCCCTCTTGAGTCTAAATCCTCTCTGACTTGCATGACAACACACATCTTTCAGTATCCTGGGGAAACCCTGTGGCCAGCAGACTTGAGAAGGCATGCCCAGGGCTTTTGCTCTCCCTATGTTGTTCATTTGCTCTCCCTATGTTGACTGTCTACTTGCTCACATCCTACTCGTTGCGACATCTCTGCCACCCCATTGTTTCACCTCTGCTCAGCTCAAGGTCCTCCTTTTCTCCATACCCTGTCCCTCTTCCTCTTTCTTAACTTGTTTTTTGGTTTGCATCTGCTGTGAGTTCAACATGCCTCCACCAATGCCCATTTTGGGTACAGGCTTTAAAGACTGCTTCCTTGTGTCTGTATAACCTCTGAATCCTTGAACTTCACTGTAATAATTGTGATTAAAACTAAACTGTGTTCTACATGGAGCTGAAATAACTTGTCTCAGTGGGTCAGTCGATAAGACAAATGAGGGGTTTTTGACTCCTGTATCTATGCACTAAAAAGCTTCTCCTTTTTGCAGCACAGACAGGACAGCACACATCCCTCCAAGGGAGGTGGGGGTTATTCATCTTCTCCTTCTCTTGCCCAGCATTAGTGCACTGGCTTAGAGGACTAAGAACATGTGTCCTCTCAGGGTCCCTCTATCTCTAAGATTTAGGAGTTGTTAGCCCTGTTTCCTCCAGTGACTCTTCCTGGGAAGACTTTTTCTCCTTCTGTTGTTTTGTCTCTAACATCTAAATACTCTAAGATCCAAGCAGAATTTTATTTCCTATCAATCTCCTCCTCATGCCAAAACATCCAAGTTCCCCAAATGAGATGTACCATAAAGGGACCAGATTTAGAGATCTTTTTTTGCACAGTGCATTAGCAGTTACTTCTTAGCAAGCAAGAGGTAGATATTGAGATATTTGTGTTATCTGATTTGGCCTCAGTTGCAGAACCAAAGGAAGTATATGCATTAACCAGGATCTGTGCTGCTTATCGTACCCTGAGCCATCATCCACAGCACTAAAACTACACGAGAAATCAGCCATTGGCGGACTGGAGTCGTATAACACAGCAAGGCAGCTGCACTACCTAGAATTTCCTCTTCATTTGAAATACATAATAAAAATCTGAAGCAGGAAATGGGTTATCTGGTAAAATTTCGAATGATGCTGTTATCTGATATAACCTCAGCACATGCTGGAATTCATCACCTGTCTTCCCGTCCTTGAAAATTCAATTGTATTGAGATGTTATCAATTTAATTTCTCCCAGTAAAGGTGCAGACATTCACACTCTGCTCTACTTTGTTATCTGTGGGTTATTTCTCCAAAATGCTACTTTCAGTTAGAAGCTGAAAGTCACAGTGTCAGTGCAAAGTAGGCAGTGGGGTTATGATGAAATACATGTATATACATGTGTGTCCTCAAATAGTTTCTAGATATGCATTCACAAATAGAAATTTTCACTTCTGAACTAACTGCTAATTTTGTTTCCTTGGAACCTGAGCAGCATGAATGGGTCCAAGAAAGTTCTTGTGCTGGCTGATAAAGCACATCCCTTAATAAATGTTTAAACATTATAGATGTCAAAGAAACACTGCTGTTAACTGACTAAATAAAATGGACTGCCATCAGAAGGGCACAATGATCCTTAGCCTTTCAAGTGCCAGTGAGGATTAGTTTCCGAGATGTTTTTAAATCCCGCGTAAAGGCATAAACAAGACCAGAAGATGTAAGAATTGACGTACCTGGAGAGTTAAATAGGCTTTGTGCTGTCCATCTAAAAGGGGGTGAATTTTAACACAAATCAGAGTAAAGAGATATGATGGCAGCTTAGTATTGGAGCCACCTCAGTTTCAGCCATCGAAATGAGGCCCTAAGTCCTGAAAGAGCCTGGATTACCAAATCTACTGTAAAAGAGGAGGTGGAAAGGTGGGAATATGCTGCTTGTGAAGGTGTCCATCTCACTGGTTCATGGAGGCTCCACAGACCAAAGTTTTAGACACTTCCAGGAGAGTTTTAATCCCACCATAGCTGTCCAGATAGACCTATTTGTTCCTGGTGAGTACAGCTTTTAGTATCACTGGCAAATCCCAGATTTCTGGGGTCACCCCACAGAAGCCTTCCAGGACAGCCATATGATTCCCTGAGCAGGTGGATGAGTTGTCAAGAGTAGGGAAAAACAGGCTACTTCTGAGCTCCCAGAAGATGAGAGCCCAGAGGGAGACATCACCTTTTCCAGTGTCCAAAGGAATAAGGAGGGCTCAGAAGATGCTGTAAGATCCCCCTGGTCAATAGGCATATCTTGGAGTGGTCTGAAGCAAGGTCTTGGTCTGTGCCAAAGGGTGTGGCTGTGCTACTAAGTAAAGAGAAGCAGGAAGAAAGTTTGAGCACAGACTCTCACACTTTATGTGCTGCATAGCTGTGGCCTGTTCTTTTCTGCTGCAGCCCTGCTCTGACTCAGAGGCCAAGCCCACAGGTGGGCTCCAGACCATCCTGCAGAGAGCTGTGCCCTGTGCAGACCAAAATTGAAAATTTTCTCATGCAAAATTGTGGGTTTTTTTGTGAGGACAGTGTTATTTTCCCACTAAAATAATTTGAGCCATCTCTGTTCTATGGGTACAAGGCTGATATAATAAAATGTGAAGCAACAGCTCTGTGTGTGGTGCATCTCTGAAGGATGTAGAAGTCCAGAGAGTCATGACCATGAAAGATGTTTCACTCCTTTTTGCCTTTCACACCAGTTTCAACCATATTTCCTCTGTCATGTTATCATAGTGTGTTTATATTCTTTTCTGACAGTCTATCTCTGCTTCTGCCTTCTCTATATACCGTTTCGTCATTTGAGCTCACTCAGCATTTCCCTGTTCAACCAAGCTGGCCTCCTGCTATATCAATGGCACGTGCTCTGTCTTGCACATTGAGGTGGACTATTATTGTGCATTAAAGTGATTTCACAGCCAACTCTCCTGGGCTCTTTAAACAGCCTCCCACAAGATCCTGTCTACTACTACCCTAAAATAAATTGTTGTCCACTCTACTGAAATTCATAATAAGTTTTTGCACCAATTATTTTCCTCACTTCCCTCAGGATGTAAGGCTCCACCATCTCATGGCCCCAACAGCCAAGAGTGCTATCAGTTATCACATCCTTGGTTAGTCATTCATTATCCATGAGCAGCTGAATTGGCTGAATTCCTCCCTTGATGTCCTGCCAGTACCTGTGTAAAAATTGCTCTCAACACATTCCAGAAATCTCCTGGCTTGCCTGAGCCCCACAGCAGATGCTGGAGTGGGTAAACCCCACCCTGAGAATCAGAGTTTGAGATCAAGAGACTTCATTCAGTTGTTTAAAGAAGTCATCACCTCTTCTTGACCAGAAAAATCTATATGATTAATGCAGCATACCTCTGGCTGACCCTGGGCTTTCAACATAACAAAAATATAGACAAGAACAGCTTGAAAATATATCCATGCCACACGGTGTCAAACAGTGTATTCTTGTCACACAAAAGCAGCTGGATACAACATTTATAATTGAGAACCAATTTAAACAAAAGACTTTCCACACAGAAACAATGCATGTGAATGAAGAGTCTGCAGATGAGAAAGCTAATGATTTATTCCCGAGTGTACACTTCAGTTCTAATGAAATTTTGATTCCATTGGCTACAAACTCAAGCCAGGTTGTCAAACACACAAAACCTGAATTTAATCAGGCCTTTTACTGTTTGCAAAGCAGCAAATGATATGCTTGGTAAGCAGAGTAGACAGATCTGTATGCTGATCTCTCTGCAATGTGTGATGTATGCCATACACAACTGGGCTGTGGCTACTGCTGCCAAACTCCTCTGAGTAAATGAACAGAGCATATCAATTTGCAGATAGAAAAAGAGTAGATCAGATCTCAAAATTCTGTATTCTTGGAAAAATATTAACTAATTCAGTAACTGGTGAGAAGATAAATGTAGAGCAGAAGAGTGTTAGCTGGAGAAAGCTAATCTGAAAAGAGAATCGTCACCCAGAACATAGCCCAAGTAAAGAACTGCAGTGGGAATCTGGAGATGTCAAAATTAAATGTGTTAGTTTTGGACTCCTGTCCAATTCATGGTGCTTTATATTCTAATTCTCCATTCCCCAAAATATCACTTTCTGTGTAGGCCTTCCCAAGAGAGATGTTAAGGAATACTACCTTTATCCGGAAATGTAACAGAGTACAATTGCATTTCCATCACAAAGCTGTGCAGGAAAAAGAAAGGAGAGAGAGCACGGAGACAGGAGATGAACAAGAATGTGTCTGTCAAAGAAATCTGGGTGCTGTACAGCTGAACTTCAGAGACAACAAACCCTGCTGATTTCTAAAGCTTCAGGAGCCTGAACATGTTTAAAAATCTGTGCCACAGAAGAAGTTATTTTGTTTCCCCCTGCAACCTGAGCTCAGGCTTTGTCTGCTTGTCTGTGTTTCTGCAGCTCCTGACTGCAACAGTGAATGTTTCAAGCATCAAGATTTCTTCTATCTCTGAATATTCTGCCTTATTGTCCTCACTAACTCTGGTGGATCCAGGGGCAGGACTGTGGAGTCTTCACAACACTGTGGGATTTAGTGCTGTGTCTCCAAGGAGTGAGGTCAGAGAAGGAACCCCCAAGGCTTTACCTTCTGATCTCCATAATGTACTCAATTTATGCAGATCATTGAATATTAAGTCTTTGAGAGGTTATGTTAATCAGGACTAAACACCATGATCAATGATCACACTGCCCAATTTGGTTACAAATTGTTATTTTACATTTACCTGGAAGCTGCTTGACTGGTGTCCTGTATCCTTATACAGTCCCTTCTTGGCCAGAGTGCTCCTTCATATTTCAAGAACTGCTTAATCCCTTGTTATGATCCAACAAATTGATTGCTTGCTTACAACCAACCATAATGCTGTCCACCATAATGGTGGTGACAGTAATGCATGTATTACTGATAAAGGCAACACTTTTCTATCATCCTGTAATTAACCCTTAACCTTGTATAACTCTTTCTGTGGGTACCTTTTCAGTAAAGTGTGGCTGAAAATCCAGTCTCCTTTCAAGGTTGGATCAGATTCTCAGAGGAGTTTTGAGTATCCACCTCCTATCTAAATTGTAATTACACCTGAAAACCTGTGAAATTTGTTGTGGCATTCAGAAGGTGTTAAGGCAGTGCCTGGGGCACAGAGATAATGATGTTTATGGCTTAGAAGACTCATTTCGATGGGACTGGAGCTCATTCTAGGCCCACCTTCTGGTCACAGTTGCAACGTGTTGTAATAGTCACTCCCAACAGTGGTGGAAGTGTGGTTCACAGTGAGAAAGCCTGTATCAGTCAGGGGGACTGTTACTCATGCAGCTACCATTGAAAAACCTGTCCCAGAAGTTTGCAGTCTGAGATTGCATGTAATCCATTTGGACATCATGTTGGTAAAATATGAAGCTGCTCTTCCCCCATGCAGAAATGAAAACACTACGTTTCCACCTTACTCTCACATTTCTTGTGTTTCAAAACACAGAACTTTCCAAGGAATACTCAGCCATCCATCTGCTCCTTGATAGGACTTACATCCACCACGGAGATGTCACAGGCACCCTCGGAAACAGTCGTTGCTCTACACCCCACGCTGCTGGAGCCTGGGATGCCACAGCAGAAAAGTGGTCAGCTGCAGGATGGAGACTTTCAGGCTTTAAGTCGCTATCTCTCAAGAGACAATAAAGCTAATACCCTAGAATCACCTGCCACAGGGATAAGTGTGTGTGCACATTCCTGTACAACATCCATATCTTACTTGTATCTGGAATTTAGTATATGTGGATTTTAACTGGTGCCCAAAAGATGGCACTGTTTATTTGTGGTTATTTTTGTTCTTAATTGCACATCCTCTAGGTTGGCATATCATCTGACAAAATTAAGACAGGACTTACATACTCTATAGAGAAAAGCAGTACAAATCAAACTGTTGCCACACTGTGGCCTTTTCTATAACCTTTAATGTGCAATATTTTAATGGAAATGGGCATATTGATGCTGCTTCATACTATAGCTACAAAGCAGTTTATCTTTTATTTCCACCTAGTATTTTCACCGTAGATGTTTCAAACTCATACATTTCATTTAATGCCTGGTGAATGAAGAATGTGCTTCAATTATTTAAAATGATGAAGAACTATTGACAAGAGAAACAGAACTAGAGTTTTACCTTGAAAGTCCCTGAAAGTTAGCCTACACATCTCTGCCTGTGCAGTAATTATCTGTGTGCACTGAAAAAAACCAACGAATGCCAAATAGCCTGACAGCCAAATTACAGTGAATCAGTTGCCCACATTTTTGTTGAAACAGCCAAATCCCAAGTCCTACCTTAACAGCTTGCTGCACTCCTAGAGCAAGAGCAAATGTGGAAATACAGTTTACCTTGAAGCAATGAAATTAATGAAAGGTTTGCTGATAACCATAGCAATGACAACATTAATCACCATATCAACTGTCAGGTTTCTCCAGGCCTTTAAAACGAGAAGGTGTGCCAATCAAGTAATAATAATAATAATAATAATAATAATAATACCACCTATGATAATGCCTTACTTTATTCAAGCTTTTCATGATCTCAGTATGGGAGTTACTTCATCTAGCACTGACATCCAACCATTTCCAAGGTAACAAACTTCAGGTGTCAGAATACCTGACAGATGGCTATGGTGGCTTTGGACACTGTATTTTCTCCAATCCAGCTCTACATTATGTTACTTGTGGTTGCTGTCTGAAACCAGAGTGTACCAAACAGTGAGGGCCCAATGGGAAAACAAACTCCATTGTTTCCATTTGTTGCCAGAACCTCCCCTAGACCTTGTACCTCCTTCACTGGATATAGCTAATCAATGGAGGTAAAGACAGGGAAAATCTGCATTACTGTTGCTCCTCAGATTGCACAGCACCAGTCCAGTAGGCAGCTGAACAGACATAAAGTTTGAGAGTTGACAGGTCATAGTTACAGCTGCACAAACATCTTTCTGGTCTCTCAGACCTCCATTGGGTTTCCATGGGGAGCAGTCTCTCTGTCCTAAATATATGTCTTCGTCATCTATATTGTCTTCTGCACTCCTGTCCGTAATATTTCCTGCTTTCCTTCCCTTCTAACTCCACTCTTTTTCAGCGCTATATCTTAACAAAGTGTGGTGGACTCAGATGTGCAGGACTAAGACACTTTACTGCTTAAAACCAGCCTCCTCTGAAGCAGTGTGTGAACAGAGTGATGGCTTGTGCTCTGATGGATGGGCCTTGCTTTTCAAGACAAAGTGCCCATGAGGCCTTGTGTGAAGGGGAAGATGCCAGAGAGGCCAGACAGGTAGCAGAGGCAGGTTGCTCTTAAACTGCACCTTCCTTCTGACTGTGGGAACTTGTGAGCATTTCTGAGACAAGGTAGATGGGGATTCCATTTGAGCGCCTGAGGAAAACTTGCTTCTGGATCCATCCTCAGCATGAAAAACTCTGAGGCCATCCTTCCTCAGGAAGAGTCCTGGCCACTAAGCCAGGAGCTGGAGACAACCACTCTGCTGAAAAGCCTTTAAAAAAGAAGATCCACTCAAGCCCCAGGTATTAGCTCTCATTCCCAGTGAACCGTGAACTCATTCTGGCAGCTCATAACTCAGTAAGCCCCCAAACACCAAACTCTGGGTCCTAGAAGCCATGTCAGCAAAACATACAGGATGGATTATTCAGACTTTAGTTCCAAGACTCCTTGTACTGCATGCATTTGGTTTTGAGCATCTGTTTTGTTTTGTTTGTTTGTTTTAACCAGATCTTTTTTAATCAGGTGTCCCTGGCCTGTCCTATAATGCTTGCATCCATTGTGGGAGTACCTGGCTATTCCAAAGAACAGTCATTGCCATGTTTATTTGTACTTTCAGTTAAGTACACAGGGGATGCCAAAAGAGTTGAAGTACAGGTTACATCTGGATGTTCAGTTATTAACTACCTACAATCATGGGTGGCAAAATTTGTGCTCATAATACTGACAGTTGTTTTTGAGAATTTAATTCCATGTGCAGTTAAAGTAAAACATCACCTACTGGTTCTTCCTTATCTAGTTTATTCTTCTGTTGAGAAGCTCATTTACCATTCAGGAAAAATACATTCATTTTTGGGGGGGTAGTGGGGGTGAGTATTTTTTCTTTCAATGACAGTTTCAAGAATCAGGTGAGTATTGGAAATGAAATGTGTGGGGTTTTTTTTCTTGCTCCTTGTATCGTCACTGCAATAACAAGGCATCAGAACTCAAAATTTAGCTGGCAATTTTGATGATGCTGCAGGAAGTAGATATAGCTCGCTGTTCAGCTGTACGGGCTCTGCAGAACTGGAAACAGTAAGCATTTGACTGTGTCAGTAAACTGAGCTGTTAGATCTTGGAAGACACATATGGGCAAATTTTCAAAGTAATACATGGAGATGGAGCTGCAGAATTCAGTACTAACGGGAAGTGAATGTCAGTATTGAAAATTTCAGCCACACGCAGCAGATCCATGCAGCAGTGTGGTGGCATTTTAAAATCATCGCTATTTAAGGAGGTATTTTTCTTGGAATGATTTTTTTACAGGTTAGTGTAGCTAGACAGCTATGAGCTGGCTGCATACAGAGCAGGATATGCAAAGGTGGCTCTGGCACTGCTCCCATCCCCATGCCTGTAAGAGGGTAAATTTCCCTGCCCAGAGGCAGCTTCCCCAAGGCAGGCCTGAGAGCTCAGTATGGGGAAAACTTCTGGAGGTGGCTGATTTTGGAGCTAGACACATGCATAGGCAGACTGACTCGCGGGTGGTGTGTAGCAGCAGAGGAAAAACAAGGGATGTTGGCCTCAGGAAATGCAAGCGCCAGGAGCTGGCATCTGCCTGCTCCCGCCCCTGCAGCATGGCTTTCTTGGCTTTCCCAGTCGCCTTCTCCTCTCTGAGGCTCCCCTCTTGTCGTCCCAGGGCCTGGAGCTGGAAACAGGACTTGAACAGCGTTGGTGGTGGGGATGTGTCTTCAACCTTGCTGTTTCATGGCAATAGCCTTGATTCCTGTTTAAACACCCCCTTCCGAGGAGCACTGTTGCTTGACAGGCTAAATTATATTTAAACACAGATTCTCAGCTGGTCTCTTTTACTTATTCAACTGACAAAGGCATAGAGTGAAAATAACTTGATATGTATTAGCTGAATCTAACTAAAATCTTGTCACAGGCATTGCCAGCCCTGAGAGGAAGGTTGGCTCACTCTGGGTTAGGTTTGGTACATAGGCTGGACACAGGAACATGGCCAGCACAGATGAATTTGAGGCAGGGCGGGTGTGTGGTTTGCCACATGTAGCCAATTTTTACTGGGCACTGCCTTCATTTAGAGTATGTGCTTCAGTGACTCACCTTGTAAACCAGCTGTGGTCATAAACTACTTTCTGATGAAATCCATCTTTTTTTGGGTTACCATGTGCCATAGGGGCGTATAAGGTGCCCCCTATTAAATCTGTGCTTCATTTTCAGACAAGTCTCTCTTTCTTTCTTTTAAGAGTGTCTTTTTCTGTTGATATCAGATTTTAAAAGGATTGTCTTGTGCCATATCTACCGTCTCCAAGTAAACAGCTGTACTTATGTGACTGCTCAGCTCCAGTCAGATAGCAAAACCATTCCCTCCTGCAAACCCTCTCTCTTAGTGAAGAGCAAGGCATAAGACCTGCACTGAGACCTCCACCAGTGTCCTAGTGGCTGTCTGACAGTAAGAAGTTACAAAATTCCCTCACCTGACGCCATTCCTGTTGAGGAAATTAATATCATGAAAATGCATCCTATTTGCACGCACTAGGGCATCAGGCATCCAAAAATTGCTGCTAAATCTGGATTACAAAGAAAAAGAAAAAAGAAGAGGTATTAGACTGTCTTCTATCTCTGTTTGCTATTTAACTACTATTTAACACTTCAATCCTCCTGAGGCTTTTTTTTTTTTTAATTTTACTATAATCCCTTAATATAGTCTGCACTGTTTATAATCATTCTCCTTTCTCACCATTTTAAGTTCCCGTTTAAGCTACTTTCTTTACCCTAATTACTTGGCTAACTGTAATCTGTCAGAAATCATAGACACATGAGAGGGCAAGCCCTTATGATGAGGCTGTCCTCTTGCTGAGGAAAAGCTATTCACAGCGGTCTGTTTTTTTAAGCTTTATTCACCAGGTAAGACTTAATTGCCTAAGTCAAGAAGCTTCTACCATTTCCTTTGAGATATTAGACTCCAACAGAAGTCAGTGTCAGCAAAATTTTCTCTGAAAATTTGCAAGATTGGTGTTGTGTATCTTCACTGCATTTACAATTGGCAAGTAGTCCCAGCTGCTTGGCCCATATACCTCAGCTCTTGGACCTGAAAGCAATCCCCATATCCAGTAGGCACTCATATGATTATGTTGTATCATCCCTTGGCTGAACAGCTGAACAGAGATAACAAATTAATCCAGGAAAGAGCAGTCCATTGTCTTGGAAGCATGGAGGCAGAGAGGAGAACTGACAGCAGTCAGCAGAAGGGTGGTGAGGCTGCTAAGTGGACCCTCTGGCTCAGTTCATACTAATTTGGTCTGGTCCTTTTAGGTGATAAAGTCTCTGATCTGGGAGAGCTTTGGTGAATATTCACTGTAGTGGTGTAAGGAGAAAGAATCTCACTGTGTGCCAGCATAAGACAGTATCTTCAGCATCTGCTGAGTGAGCTATAATTTGTTGTTTTGTTTATTGGTCTTTGTTAAATGATGCTTTGGATAGTCTTCATGGGATGGAGCCGTGCCTGTCATTGCAAAGTCGTGGGCTGGAGTAGGCAGTGCTTTTCTGCAAAAACAGAACAGAAATGAGCCTAATAACCACAAAATACTTCCTAGAGCACATAACTCATAGAAGTTTCCATTCCAGAATAATATTTTGAAGTAACTGGAGATCATTTCCTATAATGTTCATCACCTTTTCTGGTGCTCAGAATGACTCAGAACCAGCTGCAAGGCTTCTGTGGTACTGGAAACACTTGAAAATGTATGCTTTGCACGAGCAGCCACTACACAGTCACAAAATTACTTGTATGCTCTCAGTATCTCTTTCTGTGATCCAGCCTGCACAGCTCAGAAGACATTTGTTGCTAAGGTCTCAATGATTGACGGTCCAGGATATGCAGGGCTTCTGTTTATGTGTGTTTAATGTTATCTCTAACACTCATGCCCAGATCCAAAAAGACACAGGTACTTCAAATGCCTCATAGGTGTAACTGAGGCACAAGTAATGTGCCTAACCCCTCGGTAGAAGTGAATGCTCAAGTGCTTGCACTTCGGTCTGATCTTGACAGTCATGGTTGTATCCATCTTCAGAGCTGCTACCTTCTCAGCTGAGTGTGGGATTAGTCTGAGGTTCCTGTAGGATCCACAAAGCCTATCTAGGCTTAAGTTCCTGAGCAGTCAGGTTTGGTAGGTTTGTTCTTAGCACACCTGATTCACATGGGGGAGTTTGATCTCAGTTTGAAGCAGAGAAACCACTGCTACATTTTCATTTTTTGAGCTCACAGAACGATGAGCCATCAAAGAAGTTTTTGTTCAGAAGAAAGGGAAGGTGACATCCACCTTCTGTAACTGACTGAGGTGGTAAAATCAAGTTTCTGGCATCCTCATCTGAGAAAGGGTTGTACTTTCTTCTCCCACAGTCCAGGGTACTATGAGAAGTTTCCTGCCAGGAGGCAGGCAGGCGGAAGATGAAAACTGGATCATTTTACAATTGAAACAAAAAGAGTGTGAGACTGGAGGGACCCCCTGCAAAATCATCTTATAATAAGGGCATTCACTGGCAAGTGTTTTTTATCTCATTCCCAAAATAGTTAATGTATTTTTATTGTAAGAGTATGTAAAATAAAATTAATGCCCAGGAACTTGGGTATTCCCTTAGCAAGTGATCTCTGTGAGCACTAGGCTTTAGAGTGTTCTGCATTCTATGAACGTCCCATTCTTGCCTACATGATGGTCGAGTTTCAAGAGAGGGAAGAGCAATGCTGTTAGTGTTGTGGTTATGGGCTCTCTCCCTGCAGTTGATGTGAGCTCCTGTTGGGTGCAATTCCTTAGTCTATAATCCTCTCAGTGCACTATTTGATGTTTCGGGCATGTCTTTCACGTGCAATGAAGTGTGGCACAGAGACATGGAAGCTCAGCGGTGTGGAGGCTGGCGGACCAATAGCTGGTCCCAGCACAGTACTGTACCTGAATGAGAGAGAGGACTTCTCTGCTCAGATGTAGCACCTATGGATGCACAACGTTAATGCACCAGGTAATGGACCAGCTAGCTCTGTAGCAGCTCTGCACTGCACTATTAATGGCTGGTTTAGGTTTTTTTCTTCCATGTGTCTACCTAGTAGGCAACTATTGCTTTTTAACTCCTCTTCTGTTATCTTTGGTTGATGCACTACGGTTTTGGCCTGTTCGTGCTCATTTGTAGATACTTTAATTCGTGTGAACTCCAGGGAGAACAACAAAAAAAAAAGCCCTTCATTAGTTGGTGTCTGTACAATGCCTTGAAAATATAAATTCTTGCACAAATGATGAGTGCTTTTTACTTCAGAGCTAATTTGCCAACCTTTCCTTTATTTCAGGACCCTTTGGGTTTAGCTGTTCACTTGCTTAATTGTATTTCAAGGTTCCAGTTAAAAATGCTACATATATAGCAGTTATACCATACCCCAGGAAGAAAACATTACAGATGATGTTACTGACTATGCCATTTCCACTCCTATGTCACTATGCCATTTCCACTCCTGTTAGGTATTTCTCCACCCATTTAAAAACCCCTTCTCCTCAGTTCTTCCCACCATCACCCATGTGTATAGCTGATATAACCATTGAAATCCTAGATTTACACAGAGCCTAATAATACTTTCTTCTCTCATGTGACTTACTCTTCTACCTACTCACTACTTGTCTGCTTGGTGCCTTTTGTAATTATCTCTGCCATATCCTTGAATATGCTTTTGCCTCATTTCAGTGTGCTGTAAATGATAAGGTTTTGATAAATTAAACAATAATCAGAAAAAATTTTCAATATTCTGTAGATTTCCTTCAAGTTACAGTTATAGTGACAAAATTTGGTCTGCTGCAGTTCACACTGAGTTAGCCTTGTTTTCATTAAAAACCTCATTATTTAGAGATTTATAACTCATCCATAGAAATTTGCCCTGGGGTGAAACTTGACTATGTTTTTAGCTCAAAAGGAAACTTTAAAAAACTAATTTGATTTGTATTTTGTGATTTTTAAAAGAAAATAATTCCATCTGTTCCAAGCTTTTTGTATTATATAACTCCAAATAACCTCAATTTAAGAAATGTGCTGTTAGTTATAGTAATAATAATAATTACTGTTAATAAATATTATACTTAGGTAGAGAAGATAGCTCTAAAGGCTGCAGAAAAGAATAAAATCAGGTTATTTACTCACAAGGGTGTATAACCCCTCCACATTTGGTAGGTGAATAAGATTAATTGTTCCAACCTCACTATACTTCTCTATGGAATATTGCAAGAAACATACAAGGAATCAAGCCACGAAGGTTCACACATTATTTGCCATAATGATTTCTCATAACTTCTCCTGAAGATTTGGATCACTGTCTGCACTAACTAGTGCCTTTGCCACTCTTCATTCCTTTAGTCGTATTTAGGTAATTCAACAGAATAGAGAAGTTTTGAAACATGAACAGCCAATTATTAAAGAATGATCAGGCTAAAGGTGTTTGAGCTGTTCTGGTAGGCAGCTTATAAACACAGAAACAGCATAACATGAAAACCAAAACTATAAATGCCCAGTGCAGTGATGCAAGTATATTTTTGGGATTATGATTTAATTTATCAGTAGCCTATTCTGTCTAGTTTTTATAGACACCCTGGTTCACAGGGATTTATAGACCTCCTTCATGAATAGACTGAAGGAACTCCAGCAATGGAATCCTAGATCCTGCAAGGCTGAAGCAGTGACTACATCATGATATCATGGTATCTATTTTGCACCAAAAATAATTTTGCAGTGTTTCATATGAGTTTGTTGACTGTAGTTTCAGAGCCTGCCATACTTAATATTATGTATATAGCAGACCGACAGTACTTTTGTTTGAGGACACACAAATGTGAGCTCACAAATATGAGTTTTGTGTTCCCACTTGGGTGTGTAAAGTCATTTGTGCATAACAAAATTAGACCACTAATTACAGAGACTATTTTAAAATTGCATGAAAATTTGCTACAAAGCACTTATCCCATATGCAAAGAACTTACCAGGCTTTGTGAGTTTTGAACATTGAACCTGCAGGAGAAAATTGATCTTACACAACATAAGACTTACTGCTTTGTTGTATCAAGTTTAAAATAAAGAAGCTGTAGTTTTACCATCCACCATATTTCCAGACCTTTAAGAACAAAAGCAAAAAGGCTTAACATTTTGCATAGATGCATTGACTAATCCTGAGGCTTGTATCTTTATGTTCCTAAGATACTCATGTCAGCTTTTTGGGTCAAAGTAGCTCAAAAAAACCCTTGTCAGCAGTAATTGAGGAACTAGTTATCTTAGTGAATAATGGAAATGTCTTGCCTCCGTCTGTGGAGCAGATTAATGCTACCTGGGTGGATTGGACTTGGTGACTGTGAGAAGTAATGCTTGAGACTGAAATTTCAGTACTGAACCTTTTAAAAATGGTTGTTTACCGAGAAGTTTGTTCTATGTACATGTGTGATATAAGACTGATAACACTGGGATATAAACTTAATTTTAGTGCTATATAAATAGTAGTAAAACAGCTTTTTCTGAAATCAGGACAAGGAGTAGTTTACTTTTAAGTAATGTTTGGGATTGATGCTAGGGAAAAAAAATACTCAAATGAAAATTATTGATGCAGCGAAAAGAAATTCAGATATTATTTTCTATCTCAGTCTATTTTCAAGGCAAAGTTAGAAGTCAGGATTCTCTGGGCAAGTGAACATAAACTGTATATTTGGGCTTCAGTTTTCAAATGGGCGTTTTCTGTCCCTACCCCTTTCCACTGAAGTCAATGCCTTTGTTTTACTGAATACCATTGACTTAAGGGTAACACTTTTGCAATGTTAAATTCTCTCACAAATACTGCTTTTCAGGGGTGGAAATTCAGTTTTCTGAAGGTGTGTAAGAATGTAATTCTCCCTAATCACCTGCACATTTCTGAGGATCTGGACTAGACCTACCTATCTGCATATGTAAATTATTCACTACAAATATTGTGCCATCTGAAACAAGGGAGCAATATCTACATCCCAAGGGGAGAAAAGAAGATTTCATATCTGAAATACACAGATACAAGGAAACTGTGTGAATATGGCTTCAGTACCCAGTTCCTCACAGCATTAGAAACTTGCTAAAGTCACAGAGAGCTAATACTGGACATTAAAGCAGCAGAAGGAGAGCAAAGAAAGAGAACAATTTGACTTCTTTCGCTGTTATCATAAAGATTTTCAAGTTAATTTAAATAGAGGCATGCAGCAATCAGCTTCTTCTCAGAATTGTATCTGCACTGTTTTGGCTCTTGATTAGAAGAAAATAGTGAAGACTCTCACTTTTGTCAAAGGCAGGCAGCTTTGGAAATGCAAACTGCAATGCTGTAATTAAGATGGATGCAAAATGGTACTCTGTTTTTGCAGGCAGAGACAAGAAGGGAGCAAAGAATTCCTCCAAACACACATACTTCTCATACAAAATAGGTCAGGAGAGCTTAGGATGTCCAGTTCCTGATGAATCCTCTGGATAAAACTTCTCCCTCACATGAATCACTGGCCAGATTTGTACAGTGTTAAAGCATAGCTACCTCTTATAAGCAGGGTGGTCTGCCTTGGCAGTCTGTTCCTCTCTGAGGTCTCACAGTCACAAATGGGATATACATTTTCAGAAGCTGCCACAAGTCTTCTTAATGTGTATAAATCCATCTGTGGTAAACTGTGATTTCCATACATACCAACAAGAACTCATGTGTGGGAATTTCTGTAGTTTTGTTCCCAACAGAATGTTTTTAGGGAGAGAAAATGAGACTATTGCAGAATCCCTGAATCCCCCTGCTAGTACAGCTGCTTCAAGCACAATACAAGAGGGCAACTGCAGTTTTGGTGCCATCTTTCCCCATGATGGGACCCATATTAGTCAAATGGCAATGTGTCTGGCTCTTACTGTCACAGGAAGAGCAGTACATTTGGATGGGCTTCTGTCCACTGGGGATGGTGGATGCCCTCACTGCAGTAGCAACACTGCCCTCTTTGTCCTCTCTGTGCTGTATGGGGGCTGGCTCATCCTCCAGGCTTGCCAGCTCCATGTGGCATCCAGAGCCAGCTTTAAGTCTCTTTGCTCTTCTAAGCAAATAAAGTGTCCTCCCATGCCACCCACTACTCAGGGCAGCTCTGCTCACCTCCATACACAAGAGGAGGATGACAGTTCAAGGACTGATGCATCTGGGAGTCAGACAATACAGGACTGACGAAGTGTTATATTTTTTTTCTGAGTAGATAGGAAATTGATGATTTTAAAAAAAATTGCTTCAATTGTTGATCAGGATGATGAAATGGGAAAATATATTACCAGGCAGCTGTTACATGATTTGCTGATGAAGGAGAATGTTTTCTGATGGCACTTCAGTTAAAAATTTGACCATAAATTGCATATTAGATGAGAAATGAGATAATTCAGATAGAAGGCAAAACACCTTGTCATATTTATATGAAGTGTCAAAATATAGATCAGTGACTTGAGTGTCTAAGCCCTGCTATGCGGCTGATCACGGTTTATTCCAAAGAACCATTTCAAGGTCTGTGTGCCACAAAACTTTCCAACTGATGAGACATACATAGGATCTCCTTGTGGCATATGGCTTGCAATGAGTCTGCTGTGGAGGGAATCTCCTAGGTAAAAAGAAGACATTATGTTCACCTGCCATATGGGACTTGTGACAGCACCACTGCTGTGTAGTATTGTTACCTGGGTATGTCTTAATGCCCCCTCACCCAACCTGGGAGAGCAGATTCCAGCAGAATTAGCTAACAAAAAACCAGAAACAAAACCAAACCAAAACAAAAAACCCCAAAGAACCTCTCTCCCCCACTTTCACCCGGCCAAAAGAAAAAAAAAGTGCATAAGAAAAGTTTTGAGGGGAATCACAGCTCAGTTATTCTTAACTAAGCAAGGTATTGCTCTGTTAAATTTTTTGTGACAGCCTGGAAGTTGAAACAGCTAAGTCAGGGTGGTTATAACAGCCAAATATTGCTGTTAGTGAAAGAGGACCTTGAAGAATCCTGTCATATTAACTGTGTGGAATAGAAGTATAGCTGTCAGGGTGGAGTGGAGGCTGCTGGCTCCATGGGGCCAGGTGCTCTGGGGGCTTCCTTCCAGGGCAGGGCCTGGCACCCAAGTCTTGTCCTATTGCCTCAGTCAGGACCAGGGCAGGCAGGGGTATCAGGGTAGCCCCAACTCCAGGCACCAGGCAAATCCCTGGGGATGGGCTGAGAACAGGCCTGGACATGGGCCAATGGGTGAGCCTGGCTCAGCCGTGCCTATGGTCAGGCACGGCTGTGTGGAGCTGGAGACCAGCCCTGCTTGGAGTTTATGCGGCAAGGGCTGACAGCCCTGGGGGCTGACATGGTATCCTGGACCCTGGGCAGGGTCAGAGGAGCCCTTGAGGGGTGGGCAGGGACAATCAGGTCATCAGTGTCCCCAGGGTCCTGGCAGGGATTTAAAGCAGGCTGTGAGCACAGCAGTAATAGGAAAATTTAGTTGTTCTTGTACCTCTACCAGTCCCCACCCACATACATGCTTTAGTCTCATGTATGTAAACATTTGCCCAAGAAGCAGAAATGTTGGTATGCTACAGGCTATTTTGGTCCTGGCTTGCCACAGAAAGGCTGTTTAACCCATACAACTGAAAAAGCCAGATGTCAATCTGCTTGTTAGACATCACCAAGCCAAAGTGTGTATCTGCATTTAGACCTTTTCACTTGTCCTGTGAATATTTCTCTTCAGACCATTCATCATCCTGGTACTTTTTCCCTGGATGCCTGCTTGTTGTTGACATTTTTGACAGTGATAGACATCTGTGTTCCAGGGATTTGCTTTTACTAGGCAAGTTCATTAAGTGTGAATGAGAGCTCCAGAAATGCCTTGCTGGGTTACCACTTTTCAACTACAGCCTGATAGACGAGCCTTGCCCTCTCCTCCTACCTGATGAACTTGCTTACCAGTGAGTGGAGATCTAATGGTGAATTTCTGCTTGTAAAATGTAACATACTATACTGTATTAATACATGTTTTCAGAAAGAGAGTGGGAAATTTCTTCTTGGAGGCTCCTCCATCCATCAGTTGAAGAAATGGTGAGATACAGGGTTGGAAATTAAAGAAAGTAATAAGCAACTTATCAAGGCCTGCGGTGCATTCATTTTTTTGGAGGTGAAGATAGTATTTTTATTTTAAAAATTTTGTTTTACTTCAAAGAGAAATTGAAGCTGGGCACGCACAACAGAGCTAAGACTGCGATGCTTTCCAGAATGAATACAAGAAAATAGAAATAGAGAAAGAGAAATGGAAAGAGCTTTGACAGTACATAAATGAAGGTCACTGTTTCAGTATTATTTGAAGAATTTTGGTATAAATGAAGCTCATCCATTAGAGATGAGGAAAATTTGACTGGATAAAATCCTGGACAGCCTGGACTGCTCTAATAGCTCATGCAGTACAAAGTAGACCCTACTTCGAATAGAAGGCTGGACAAAAGATCTCCCAAGATCCCTTCCTCTCTGAATTACTCTCTGATTTGTACAATTCTATGATTCTAAGAAAGAAAAGACATTGATATATTAGCTGGTTATGTGGTGTAAAGTGGATGTGTGGATTCAGACACCTGAATCTAAGCATCTGCAAGGTATGTGCCTAAATGTGAGCTAAATTGCTGAGATCCCAAGACAGTCAACAAAGATCAAGTCATTACAGAAAATGGAGTCTGCAGAGGCTCATTTAAGGTTGAGATGAATAGCTGGCTAGGTGCTATTGACTATAATATAGACACACATATACAGACACATAAATTTTGTTGACCAGTTCTGGAGCTACATCCCATCAGTCAGGACTATGATATGGCCATGAAAAAGACAAATGCACCCTTGAGTATGTTGCACAAAATGTGCTTTGTAGAGGTAGAACACTGATGTTATTTTACTGGGTCTTGCTACCATTTCTGTTTTAATTGCAGTTTATCATATTCAAAATAAATGACAGAAGAGGTAAAGGCTACTGAAATGAAGGCTGGTAAAATTTCACAAAAACCTTACTGTCCGTAAGGAATTGAGGCTTTATTAGAACTTCTTTATTATAGCAAAATGAAGACTGTAGTTTCTCTCCCTAAGTACTTCGGAAGTTAGAACCACAAAAAACAATGAGGGAACAGTGCTGACATGAAATGATTTAGCCATCAGATTTGTTTTGGATTAGATAAAACTTAATTACCAATTAATATTCTTGTTAATGTCACTCTGGCACAGGCTTACAAAAATCCTTACCAACTCTGCTTATCTAAGAAGTGATTAAGAGTTAAAATTCTTTGGCATTAATATAAAAAAGACACACCAAAATCTTGGTTGTAATTGCTAACATTCCTCCACTCACACCTTTCTTGCCTTGGAAAAGCAAGAAAATTTATGGATTGCAAAGGTCATTTTTGAGAAAAGCTCCAAAGTGTCTTTAGTTTGGTCACTTAATGCCCCAGCTGATATTAATTACGTATTTATTACATACATATCAAAATATGTGTATCCTCTTCTACCCATCAAACATAATTTCCATGTATTCAGCATATTTATGAAAAAGTGACCTTACTAATATATCTAAAAAATCCTTTCCAACTGATAAATATCTTAATATAAACTTATCATCAACCATCCTCCTCAGTTTCTAAACTCATTCCAGTACAGCAAATTAATGGATTTCAGGTATTATTTTTTTAATCCTTTATATGAATAACAAAAAATAAATGTCATCTTCTCTGACCAAAAAAAAAAAAAAAAAGAGTAAAATGTGGTATCTGTACTGTTTTTCCAGTTTAGGTACTTTCATTTTTTTTTTCACAGTTAATAACCACAGCTTCCTGGTTATTCCTATGTTGGTTTTGCTCTGCAATGGAATGCTCTTTTTGGCTGTTCTTCTCATTCATCATGGATAATTAACCAAAATTCTTCCCATTTGTTTCTGTGGTCATTGCCTTGCTCTTAACCATACTGTACCTCAATTGTAAACTTTGTCCACATCTACAAACATGTGAGGTCCAAGTTAAGCCTTGTAAATCATGTGTTGGTCTTTAAGATGTTTATATCTTCGTAATATATTAAAGGTTGCACTGTACTTGTACACAGTTTGTGGAGGTTCTGCTTTTAGTGAGACCACTAAATAGTCAGTTGACAGTTACATTAAAATACCTGTATTTGGGCCAAACATTGGTAAAGACATTGTGAATGACGCATATAGGGCTTTTTAGTTTAAACAACAACAATCGTTGTTGGGACAGGGTGTAACAGCTCCCAGACTCCAAAACATTCTTCAGAATGTTTTTCTTTTAATGGTATGCTTTTAATTATCATTCTTTTTTTATGCATATATGTATTTATATGTATTTTGTTAATTCTTATCCTTATTATCTCATTAAGCTGACGGGCTATTTAAAACAAAATTAAACTCTGAAAGCTTTACTTGCCATCAATACAAGCTGCACCCCTGCTCTTGTGCATTCTTTCATTAGGTGGTCTAAAACATTTACCTCCTAGTGTTAAATTTTAATTGTAGGTCTAGTTTGGTGTGAAACTGCACAAACCAATGCTATGTTGTTCCTATTGACCAAACATGTATTTTAAGGTTTCTTATGCAAAATTTTTGAGTACTTTAATAAGGGAGATAGCTTTTCCCACTTTCAGCTATGGGAATACGGGAATATAGCTAAGTTAGCGAAATCAGACCTGTGAAAACTGCAATGTAAGTTTTTGTGGCTTGGCCCCAAGCTTTTGAGAGTCTGAACTGCAAGTATAGCCTGACCTCTAAGGAAATTCTCACAAAAAACTCTCTTTCCTAGTTCAGAAACTTGCGGTGAGTCTTCAAATGTATGGAGACTGAAATAAGACAAATAAATTTTGAGTTGGAATTTTTCTTACTTTTCTGAATGACAGAGCTATAGGGCCCTGAAACAGATTTCCAGAAGAAATGGTGAGGAGCGACAAGGTTTACTTAGAAATAGAATCTGATAAGTTTTTAATGAAGATATTTGGTTCAATTGTCCACAAAAACAAGGTTGACTCATCAGCTCAACATACCTCACCTAGTTCTGTATTCTCTGAATTCAGAAAAAAGCCATTGGTTCAGTTCTATACAAGTCAGGCTCACACACTGGTCCCTCTGGCCTAGCAGGTTATGAATTGTGCTAAATAGCAACATCTTGCACTGTCATATTACTTTACTTCTAAACGACTTTGCTTTACTTTCTAGTATGGACAGATGTCCATGAAGTCAGTCCTTTAAAAGCAGTGGAAAAATCCACAGTGAAAAAGAATTGCTAAAGGGGATCTAACAATCTTCGCCTTGACACTATGAAAGTAAGTCAAGGAAATGAGAAAATTGCATGAATATTAAAAAAGGTTTTCCAGGAGCTAGATTTTATTAGATTGTGGAAGAGACTAAAGATGTCAATTATACCTAGGCTTAACACTAATTCTTGTGGCATCCCACTAATTGCCTTCCCACAATTTGATGAATGTCTGGTTATCATTACCATTTGTTTATAGGCCTCCATAAGAAGGAGGTTGTTTCGAGAGAATAAATGTTTTATTCCATTCCTGACCCTAAGAGAAACTACACCAGTGAGAACTGCTCTCAAAGAAGGAAATTGTTTGTGCCAGTTATAGCCAGTCAGGAAGGAAGCCAGCTAAAACCTCTTATAAACACCAATGAGACTAAGTATAACTGGTTTATTCTGCTTACTATAGTGAGGTCAACTTTTCCTGTCCCATTTTTGAAGAACTTCTTGTCTATTGGGCAGAATGGCAAGATTTCACCTAACTAGACTGCAAAATGCTATCTGATAATTTAACATATAGTAACAGTCTTTGTCTGTTGTAATTTTTTTTTAGTCAGTGAAAGAAATTGACCCTATGAAAGGGTCCACAAGGATTAGCAAACACTTAAAATCCTCCTTTCTTCTGATGTTGAGAACCGATGTGGCTCCTGCTTCAAATAGTTATTTGAGTCTTTATCATGCAATGGAAGACTGCTTAGTTATAAATAGCAAACAATGACAAAATATCTAAATAGATGGGTAGGATGGTGGGAAGAAGTTTACCTGTATTTAAGAATTCCCAGAGCAGACCCTTGTTGCATAGGGCATTGTACACCAGCTCTGCTATAGGCTGGAGGTTTGATTCAGTATGAATAAAGTCTGAGTGAATAAGTGGGAACTTTGAAATTTTAGTTTCAGAACTAAAATCAAGGGAGCTAACTGATTTAGATAATGCTAAAAAGAAAACAGTCAGGTTTTGTCAAGAAACAGAATGAAAAACAAAAAGAAAAAGGGGAAAAAAGCAGGGGTTTTTTCAGATAAAATAGTTTCATTTGGTTTTTAATAAAGGCAAACCAATCCAGAGCCTCATCTACAAAAGCAGCACAGAAGTAGCTATCACCACCCTCTTTAATCACTGCTGTGGGCATTCATCAAGGCTTCAGGATGCCTAATAGAAATACGTTTGCTGTCTGATAGGTTTATATCTGAGCATCCCATCTCTAAGAACAATGCCTAAATGTTATATTATGGGCACACTGGGGCAGGCACTATTTGAATAAAGAAGAATGCTTACTTGGAAACCGGGTTTGAAATCCGATTTGTTTCTTTGGCAGTTTGTGCACCAGGTTATGGGTTTGTTCATGCAAACAGAATGTATTTTTTTCCTTTTCTTTCCCCTCCAGCCCAGTGAATAAAGTTCTTGAGCCAAGATTCATCAATTTTCACAGGAGAAAGCAAGAAATAGGTCAACCTGGAATAAAAGACAGCAGGGCTGTCTTAGAAAGAGCAAAGGACTCTGGCCTTTTTGGAAGAAGGAGCAATCCAAATCCAGTTATGCATACTAAATGAGTTCTTTAACTCTTGAGTAAATGGGAGAAGAAGAGGCTTAAATCCCAATGGATAGAAATGCTCTACTTATCCACAGTTTTGATCCATCCCAAGTTTATACATACTTTTTTGGGTTGATTTCGGGTTGCATACATTTTTGTGTTTATGTTTCGAACGGTACCTGATACTTATTTATGAGGATTAGTAAAGTTATTATTTTTTTCTTGTAAAGGTACTTTCGTTAATTTGTTTGTTCATTGAATTGCATGATTCTGTTCCTGCACTTGTTTTTACAACTGCTTTTCTCCATTCTAAACACAGTAAGAGGACACAGATGCAATTTTACAATCAAAGGCCCAGAGCATTGCAATATAATCAACGGCATCAAACACAAGGCTTTTATTTAGTAGAGGAAACACAGGGAGTGTTGTCCTGAATAATGACAGTGGCGATGAGGTAATACAGGTGGCTTGGAGATTGCCAGACTTAAAGGAAGAAAGTCAAGCCTTGGTAAAAATGAGTATGAGGCATTTGTTTCATTAATGATTTTACAATAATATAGCAAGATTTGAATAAGTCTTTCTTCCTAAAGATGCTGATCTGTTCCTCTAACTTCAGGATTTGGACCATAGCCCAAGTCTTTTCTTCTCTAGAAAGCAATTCCCACCCACTTTTAATGCAGAATGTTTTAAAGCCAACTGTTTCCTTGAATTAGAGAGCTTACTCCCCTTCCCAGCAGGGTCAAAGCTCTTGGGGTCAGGAAAAGATTTTGCTCTGTTGTTTTTACCAGTATCTTGCACCATCAGGCTCTCAACTTTGCTTTGTGCCTTTGAATGTTACTGTAATAAAATTAATTATTTATAACATATAATTTGCCGAAGTCACTTGGGAAATTGCTTGTAAGCATTTCAAGGGTAATTCATTATATTCCTTCTCTTTCCTCTTTCTGTCATTTCACTCAGAGCTTCCCCTCAGCTTTTAGAGGAAGTTTGGCGTGGGATAAGATTCAGATCGTTGGAAGTGACTGAACAACTGAAAAAGGAGCTTTCAGAAAACAAAGTTAATAAAACTGTAGTAGAATAGGTATTTTTAGGAAGTAGTTTTTGAAAATACTTTCAAGATACAGACAGAAAAACAATTGCAAATATTTAGTAATTTTCTATAGATATTTATTTTGTTGTACCCAAATCCTAGATGAACAACTGGATGAATTATTCCACTCTTAATTATCATTCAAATTTGACTAAGATGCAGAGTGGTTAGAGTAAAAACTATGAAGTCATTTACTGAATCATGGCAGAGAGGGAAACAGTAAAATTCCCTATTTCCATGTTTTAAGTTTTTATTTTCTTTTTGTCATTGGGGTTTTTTGTGTCTTGTTGTTTGGGTTACTTTTTGTGTGTATGTGTCTTTTAAAAGATTGCAGAAGCTCACCACCACATGAAATAGTGTGTTTTATCAGGAGAACTGTGATCACAAGGGGAATGAAGTTGTTTCATTCCATTCAAATGCTCTTCAGAGAGTTAAAAGGAGAATGTACAAAGCTGAGGCAGGCAGGATGAGTAAAGTTTGGAAGCATCAGGCTATGGGTGAATGGAGTATTTGCATGCATTTTAAGTACCCACAAGTGGAGACCTCAAACCCCTCCAGTCAGGGAATCTTCACCTCATACCACTTGCTTGTGAGGATGTTGCATTCCCTTTCCACCCTCCCTAGGCAAAATACAGCCTGCTTCTTTACTGCCTATCTATCTACAAAATGATGTGAAGCACAAAACACACACAGCCGTACTGGGGGCTTGCTCCTCAGCATG
Organism: Corapipo altera; assembly: GCF_003945725.1. Lineage (NCBI taxonomy): Eukaryota > Metazoa > Chordata > Aves > Passeriformes > Pipridae > Corapipo > Corapipo altera. Next base: position 58,951,946 of record NW_020884872.1, on the reverse strand, counting down.
CTGAAATCAATGAACATCTTTTGTGTGTAAGCACTGTTCTTCTTTGGCCAGGCAGAAATGCGACTCTGAGGGAAATAAAAGAACGTGAAAGCTGAGATGCTCCACTACTGAACTATAAAACTTCATTTCATTTTATAATCCTTTATATGTAGACAGATTTTTAGCAACAGCTGCTTTCATCAGCTCCTTTAGTGTGTTAGAGAGAATTGAAAAAAGTTATCCACAGAGAATCTAGTGCAAGATTAGTTGTCTAAACGTAGACACCAGATGTCATTTTAGGGTCCCATGCTTGTTGTCCAGCTGTGGCTCCAGAAAATTAGAGATGTCACCTAAATCTCCTGTGACGTCTGCCAGTCATGTGCAGATGTGTCAGGTGCTGTAGGAATTCTAGAATATCACTGGACTTCTGCATGTAAGCAGCTGAAGTCATCTTTGTGCTGAGCTGTTCTTTTAAAAATTTGCACTTATTCATTTTTATTTAATCATCACATAAAAGATGCGCTTTTACGGGTTCAGCAAAAAATGTGCACTTACTGTATGGAGGGTGAAAAAAACCCCAAAACCAATCCTATTTGGTTGTTCATATTTCCTCATGAAAAACTATTTGTAGCTTCCAGTGGTCGGTTGCTGTTATTTCTCCCCACAGCCTAAAGAAGCCAGATTTCCCCTATGACAAGGCCTGGTAACCTTCTCATCATTTGAATGAACAAGTGACTTTGTCATCTCCTGAAGAAGCTTGGTCTGATGCTTACGCTCAAAAAACAAAGTTTCAGCACAAAGTTCAAGTGGTATTTGGTTTCCAGGGTCAAGGTAGTACCTGGGAAGCTGTGGAAATGATGGGTCATAACTGTCATGGTGAAACAATATAAAGTAAGGGCAGGTTCTGGTCTCAATGACTTGGGAAATGTGCTGTGAGGGAGGGTAACTGCTCCTTATTTTTTTATTCCAGAAATGTTTTTTGTAGTTTATTGAATTTCATATGGCAAAAGCTTAAGAAAAATTCTCTTCTCCTATTTTTTTTTTTGTCTGAACCAAGAATCACAGAATATTCTGAGTTGAAAGGGACACACAAGGATCATGGAGTGCAACTCTTAAGTGAATGGTCCATACCAGGGATTGAACCCATGACCTCAGTGTTATTAGCACTCAGTTTTAACCAGCTGAGCCAATCTCAGGGAGCTCTGATGAACTCTGCATTATTGGATGCCTCTGCATGCAAGTTATGCTCATTATTCTATTTTCTTTTAATTTCCAAATGAAGATCCAATTGCAGTTAGAAAAAGCTTTTTTTTCCTCCCTTATGCATAACTGTTATATGGTCAGGGAACGATCTTCCATTTGTGTCAAAATTAATTCTTTTAGTTACTTTAAATTGTCCTCTCTGGCTGCAATTACAGCATTGCATAATGAACCCTTCAGATTTTGATATCCAAAGGGAGGTGCTTCAATAAACATTTTTAATTGCCCACTTTGTGTTTCACAGAGGTGAGATTCCCAGTATGAAAAAAACCAGATTTTCTAATTATATTCAATTCTTTCTCTCATATTAATTTTTGTGGTACCATCCCTCACGGGACATTACCATACCCCCAGTGTAGTCACATGTTCTGTATATGCAGTCACTATTAAAAGCACCGTACAAGGATTTCAGGTGTGGGCACTTGGACCTATTATTTGATGCCAGTAAAACATCAGGCAGTTTTCAGCTATAATATGCTCTGACTCAGTAATACTCTGTTTGTCTTCTTCAAGAGGCTACTTGGTAAATGTTTATCTTTTACTTTTAGAAGCATGATCTGTTTTCATTTACAATTATAATTTTCAATTACTTTCTTTCTGCAAAAATTCTTTATCTTTTGGCAGGTTGAGTCAGAGTCACAAAGTGAGATTTTCTTATTACTATACATTAATAATTTACCATGTGCAAAAGTGATTGGGAGCTTTCATATGGTTTATATTTAGTGGAAGGAACCACCACATTTGAAGCTGAAGGCTGGCACATAAACTTTGCAAGTTGAGTTTCCACTGAACCTGGATCCCAATGATCTTCCTTTTTTTTCCCTGTGTTTGGGGTTTTTAATGAGGCAAGTCCTCTGCCAGTTGAAAACTTTACCTAATTCCTTCTTTTTATCCACTGTTTTACTAATTAGACCTGGTTATACCTCTTCCTTTCCCCTTTGGGTTTTCAGGCAGTTTTTTCCCTCCTCAGTGGTTTGTAATAGATACAATAACAACACAAATGGTCTTGTCACTTCCCTTTTCATGTGTTTTAAAGAAAAAGACAGACTAATTGATAAGTTGAAATTAAAATATCACATTTTGAGGGTAAAAACCTTGGAAATGAACAGTATACATATAGAAATTCTTTTGACTAACTAAGAAAGTAAAATAAAACAATGGAGAAAAACAAAGATGGACTAAAAGACTATCTATGTCCTTCCCTTCCCGTCATTTCTTTTTTTTTCTCCTCCCGACTTTTTAATTTTTAATTTGTGTGTTGTGAAAGAAGCTGTGTTGTCACCCCTTGCACACTGGAAGACCAAAACTGAAGGATTCTGCCATAGGTCTTAACACTGAAGATGACCAGGGAACATTCTCATCAGAGTCAACAAAGAAAAAAGGCCACCCAAGAGATTTGCATGGAGGAGGTCAGCAAGTTACTTCCCGCTCGTGTAGAATTCAGGGGATTTTTTCTGTTGAGTTTAAAGAGAGCAGAAGCGGGTCAAAAGGTAACCAAGATGCATTTTATGTAAGAGTCCCAGCAGTTATCTGCTCCTTGTACATGAGTTTGTAACTCAAAGGGAAGGACAGCGTGTGTGCAGGGAAGAGTGGGACACTGCCCCAAAGAAGCAATAGCTCTCAGAAATCTGTCATCGGGGTGGAAATGTAAAGCTACCTAATCATCTAAATCTCAAACACTTAAGGTAGGGGATACGAATGACAAGAAAATGAATCACCTCCATCTACTGAATTTTATGCACTTCTGCACGGTTCTGTTGAGAGTATCTTGTAATGCTTTTTCGGGATATCCAGATGTTATGACTTCAGGAGCAGTTGTTCTCTTGGAGAGAGAGAGAGAGAGGACAGAAGGAGCACGCTGTTTAATGTTGAAATAACCTGCATGGATTTTTTTTCTTGTTCTGTTTATAATCTGGTTTGTTGTACACTGGTTGTATTGTGGTAAGAAAAAAACAAAGAACAATGGATTGACATTGTTGACAGGATGAGAGGAAATGGCCTCAAACTGCACCAGGAGAGGGTCAGGTTGGATATTAGGGAAAATTTTTTTGCTGAAAGGAGGGTCAGGCGTTGGAATGGACTGCCCAGAGAGGTAGTGGAGTCACCATCCCTGTTGTTCAAGAAACAACTGGACATGGCATTTAGTGCTGTGGATTAGTTGACATGGTCTTGTTTGGTCAAAGGTTGGAATCAATGATCTTGGATATCTTTTCTAATATTAATGATTCTATGACTTTGACATTGCCTCCGATATTTTTGTTTCTTCCGTTCAATAATAGTATTTGAAGTTTTACTGCTTCTTTATCATTTTGAAGTTGTATATCTTGTACCCATATATCTTGTATCTTGTATATCTATATCTTGTTTCTATATCTTTACTCCCTAGGATGGCATTCCTCTGCCCAAAGGTAGGCCTTTAGAGTTGATATAGAGAAACACAATTGCAAAGGCAGAAGCAATGCAGTGAAACTCTGGAGGGAGTTTTCTCAGTTCCTGGGTTGGCCAGTAAAGACGCACCAGCAGAGTTACCTTCCAGAGTGCTTACTTCACCACTGACTATGTCAAATTTTCACACCATACTTTTAGATGATCTCAAGTATATGGATCCCACCAGTAGCATTTCTTCTCTGCTAAACTTGTAAATTATTATTCACTCTGCCCCAAATGGAGTCAGAGATGGGGCTCTGACATATACAAGAGTTTTCATGTCTCTTGCTGTTTCTCAGCCAGTCATGCATCAAGATAATGATGGGGCATGTAAAGGTAATATGGGATTATCTTTATATGAAAAAGCATAAGGCAAGAGAGTTTAGAAAAGTGTCTGGCAGATGGCAACTTGACTTCTGGATCAACAGCACAATGAGGAAACAGAGAGAAGCAAGATAACCAGTCCCAGCTTGGGACCATCTGGTCAGAATATCAATCCATCAGCTGAAGAGCTGGGAAAAAAATAATAAATTCAATCAAACAGCTGGAAAATCTGCAAGCCAACCAACAATCAACTGCATAAAATTTGCCTAATATCCTGAAGAACTTCAGATGGTTTTGCAGTGAACTTCACCCATTGTTTGGGCCTGTCTCCCACCAAATCCAGTGAGAGCTCTAGTAGATAGGAAGAGTGAAGAGTGATGCTCATGGCCGCACTTGTCAGGCACCACAGGAAAGACCTGGTTTTCACCCAAGAGGGAGTGGGAGACTCTCTTAACTTGGTCACTGATTCAGAGCTAACCTCCAGCTATGTAAAAATCCACTTTGGAAACACAGATGAAGGATCAATGTTACTCCTACACTCTGGTAAATCCTGAGACTTAGCATTTTCTGCTCAGTGACCATGATGGAACAGCAGAGAGGTTCTCTTTGGTTTATAGATGAACATATAGAAGAGTTTGGATGAGAAATATTTGTTTCTTTCCCTGTACCCTTGTTCCCTTTTTCTGTTTCCCTCACATGCTCTCTCTGCTCCTTGTAATGGTGTTTTTTAGAGACACAGGTTCACGGAGCTGGCTAGGATCTTTGGTGTTCCTCTCATCCTTACTTTGCTCCATGTCCCATTATCTCACCTGCACCGATTTCAGGGTTTAAACATCTACATTAACAAGGGTTCAAAAGGATAACATAATAACATAATAACAAGGATTGCTTATCTCAAAGGAGAGACACAGGGTGAAAATGTTCTGAAGATGTTCTTGAATCTTCAGGCTTTTTTGTTCCCTTGTAATTATTACTGGAAACAAGAAATGATTATGGCTGCCTATATTCCAGCTAGGAGACAGTCAGCAAAGACAGTGTTGGGCAGTGGGCTGAGGTTGGCTTGGCATCTATTTTAAACTAAAAGAGGGTCAATTTAGATTAGATATAAGGAAGAAGTTTTTTACAGTGGGAGTGGTGAGGCACTGGCAGAAGTTGTCCAGAGAGGTGGTACATGCCCCATCCCTGGAAACATTCGTATTGGATGGGGCTCTGAGAAACTTGAAATAGTGGAATATGTCCCCGATTGTTGCAGGGTGAGTGGACTAGAGGGCTTTTAGAGGTCCCTTCCAACCCAAATGAGTCTACGATTTTATGATTCTGTGAAACTGCCACTAGATGGAGAGCTTTAGATACACTGTGTGTACATACATCTATATGCGGAGATTCAAAGACACTGAGGCCGGAAGGTAGCTGTATTATCCCTAAGTCTGAGCTCCAGCAAACAAAAAGCAGAAAATGTTTCTTAAAGATTTCCGTGTTGAGATTATCATTCCTTGCTGTGCCAAAACACAGCTTCTCGGAAAACAGACATCCTCTATATCAAGACTTCAAACAAGAATTTACTGCATCCATACTGAAGTTGTTCAAATGGCAGTTAAAATATGCACTTCATTTCTCATCTGGTTCTTGTCTGTTTGGAATTGCAGACATCACATGTATAATTTTGCTGGGTTTTTTACAAGTTGTTTTTACAAACATTATGTCTATAGTTTATAACTGAGCTTCTCTCTGCATTTTTTCATTTCTGACCCATATTACCCTGAGCTGCTGTGCGTGGGAGTTGTCTGGCATAACTGAAGAAGCTAAGTGCTCTGTATAAGTTTCAACACTTTGAATTTTTAAATTGCATTTTTGTTTTAAGAACACTAATTCCTCACTTATCACAGTTTAGAAGGGGAAAAAGGCTTTGCTAAAGACTTCTGCCATTAATTTAACAAGTTCCAGTGAGAGTTCAGTACTGTCTGGTTTAATTTAAGCAGGATTACCTTGAAATACAGCATTAGTGACTACTAGTTTCTACTTTAAAAAGAGGCTGAAAATCAGTCATCAAATTTTCCGTCAAAGTTTGAAGCAATGTTAATAATACTACTTATGTCTTGTTCCTTGCTAGTTCTGCGAATTATCTGCATTAAGAAGCTGGATCCATGTAGTTGTCTCACCTCAACAAGTCTTTTCTCTCCAGGACTTTCACTTACTGCAGAGGAGTATGAATAATACAGTAGAGGACGTTCCTCACAACAGAACAGCTTTCTTGCTGTGTTTGTTCTAAGTTCAGTCCTATTTCCATGACGGGTTATGTGTAGTTGTGAATCTTCCAGAAGTCATTTAAGGGTTTGGGAGCACACAAATAAAACCTGAGTGTTTCTGCTCGTGGCATCACTGATGCTGCTTTCCCTACTGACACACATACAGTGGCAGATAATTTCTTTTCCCCCCATGCAGACCCCTGCATGCTTGCCCTTGCTCTCTCCTTTCCTGCACCCTCAGGTCTTGCCCAATCACAAGTGGGGATAAGGTACCATTTCAAGGATCCCCATTGGCCTGGCTCATACTGATTGCAGGGGCATTGGATGGATGGAAAATCCTCTGCAGAGCAGAGGGGATTAGCATGTTAGATCTGATGACCTTTCTTTCTCAGGTGCTTTCAGGCCAAGTAGGGACTGGGCACATGCTTGCCCCAAGTGCATGAAGTCACAGTCCTTGTTGCAGCTGCCCCACCACCTCTGGCTGAGAGGTCACCTCCTTATCTGTGCCCTCCCTATCCAAGCCCTTCCAGGTCACAGGATGTCCTTATTTGCCTCATCCTGGCCTGAATCAATCTCTCCATCTGTGATGACCAGAAAAACAACTTTCCTAGTGAGGAAATAACTGGGCCTGTGGGACTAGCTTCCTTCCCTTGGCCATTTGCATATCCAAGTGGAGCACTGTCAGACACTGGCCACCAACCGAGATGCCTTTTGTGTATTACAGATGCTGTCAGAGATGCTCTGATGGATGGCCTCCTCCTGTTACCTTCCCATTCCTGTCTGAGCCCTTAACCCTCAACCTCATTCTCTCTTTGGTGTCCATCCTTGTTTCTCCTTTTCCCTTAGCTTCCTCCTCTTCTAAGAGGCCTCTGTCCTGACACCAAAAGAGAAAATGACAGAAAGTCTGCCTATGATGCAGTCTGCCTTTAGAAAAAAACACTGTTCTGGATTGCTCTGCTGCAGGGAAGGTGTCGCCAGGTCGTTCCCAGCTCCCTCACTCTGAGGCTGCCTCATGCACCATAACAGAAGAAATGTACTCGGTGCTCTGCACTTCATGGGGTTATGCCTGCAGGAGTTTTCTGGACTATTGAGAAGGGTAAAGGCCTTGTATTGTGTTGAGGAACTGAGTTTGCTGGAAAAAAATTCCTGTGCTATTTCAGTGCCATCAATGTTCGAAAAAAGACAAAGAAGAAAGTGTTGCTTTCACTGACAGATGCACCAATTAGTGGGACAAGGTTATATGAAGCGTAACTCATGGTCCAGGAGACACCATCTAGTTGGTGGGAAAACAGGAGCTGGTGGGGAGCTCAACAGCAGCCAGTGCAGGAACATGCTGCTTGTGAGAGGCAAATGCAGCAATGGCTTGATGAGAGCTAGAGCCACCTCTAGTTGCTCAAGAGGATGAAGATGCCAAAGTTTCAGGAAGCCAGGAAGGAGAAAAGAAGGCATATTTTGCCAAACAGAACTTCCTTCTGTGGGAGGTGTTTTTATGCCCTTAGTTCTGCTACACGCCCACACCCCCTAACACTGAAGCATCTGCTTTTGTTCATGCACTTATCAAACTCATAAAGTTAGACAGGAATCTGATCTTTCTGAAGTCTGCATTTTCATAAATATTTCCCTTTAGGAGTTTGTGAAATTGAATTTTGGTTGATAACCCTGCTTTGTTCAACCAGCCTTATATCCTCAAGAGAACAGTGAGAAAAATGAAAAGACTTTAACAAAGTGTAATCACGGCAATTCAGTACAATGGCATGGAGACAAAGATAAGATGAGAAATAAGGTACTGTTCTCTCTGCTTTCCTAGTTCTCTTGTTTAAGTGATAATTTTCATACCTTACCTTTGAAAGATATAATTACAGTAATTGGAATCTGACTATTTCTGAGAGCTATGCTGTGCATTCCTTTTTCCCCTTGGTATTTGTGTCTTCTTAACTAATGTAAGATCTTTAATCTACTAAATAAATATGTGGGACCTGATTATCGGCTAGGTACATGCACTTTGTGCTTCTCAGGCAGCTAAAAGCTGCATTAATGCCAACATAAGCAACCATGGGAGTCCATGCTCTGGAAAAAAGAAGGGCGATTGAAAACTGTTTCAGAATTTCTGGGACCACAGTGTGATACAAGCACCATTGTGGGATATGTCTTACCTGTTTCTCACTGTGTAAATATCATCCTGGTTAGCTGTTCCCAAGAACAAAATGGGGGAATACAGTGAGTCCAGAGGGGCAGGTGTTCAAGAGAGAGGGAAAAAGAGGTTTCTGTTTTCTTTCAGAAAGAGGAAAAGATGAAAGACAAGATTAAAATGTCAGAGAAACAAGATGGTGAGTCTGTTTTAGATGGTGTACAAGCCTGCAGCATGGCTCTGGGCACGTGGACAGTCCCCAGAGGCTTTCCTGGGAGCGTGGGAGACTTCTGGCCTTCAAGTCCATCAGTCTTTTCAAAGGGTGGGAGTTAGTCACCTAAACCTGCACATCTAGTTCTAGTTTAGATGTTTTTTTAATGTCAGAGAAAAGTCTGGCTTAACTGCTTCCCCAAGTCTGTGTTTGATCAGGAATTTTCTTCTGCTGTGGCATGGTGAAATGCTTTTGATTGTAATACCTGGATGGATCAGAAAGGACATGTTAGAGCAGATATCAACAGCTTGACTGTTCCTTAGCTCACTAAAGGTGTGTTTTGTGTCTGAGTTCCTATTAAGCTAAAGCCAGTGCAAAAGGTCATGGTGCTGTCATCTTGTATTTCACTTTCTGTTATACATATAGCTTTTGTGTCTACCCCCTTTTCTCTGTACATTACCTGGGAGATGGAGAAAAGGCTTGGGAGAATACTGCTGGGATCAGAGGAAGAGAATGGGCTTGACACTTATAGTGTACTTTGTGTTCATGCCATTATACTGTGTGAATAACATAATTTTACTGAACTTTTTTCACTTTAGTCTTACTGAGGTCTTTTTAATGCTTGCCAAATTGCTATGTACCTTTCAGTACTGAAAAATAAGATAAATGCATAATATAATTCAGCTTCACTGACTTTCCATCCAGCTGTAGGAAAGGAAAAAAGGTATATCTTGATGTCTTCTTCCATTTTAGCGAGTACATTTCAGTAGCTTCTCATTCTGGTCTGTTTTTTTATCCCTTTGAAAATGATAATGAGATAGAAAATAATCCAGTGAAAATGAGCAACAATAAAATGACAGTGACTTCAGATGTCTTTTTGGAAAATGGCATCTTAGACTTGTATGCCAGTTTTGCCTCCACTGATAGTTTCTTTTGGCATTTTCTAGTTTCCTTTAAAAGGAGCTCCCCTTCCAGTATCATGACCCTGAACTCTCTAGAGTGATTATCTTTTTGGGAAAGTGCTTCATATGCCAAAAAAGCTTCCAGAGACATCACATGGTTGCTCAACAAGAGGGTTAGTCAGACTGGGTGTTTTTTAAAATGATTCCTACTTTTTAAGCTAATTTGAACTAGTATGACTGAAGCACAAGAAGGTGGAGTGACTTCCTTACAGTCACACTCTGAGTCAGTGGCTCAGTACCTCCAGGCTTCCCATATTTTTATTCCAACCACTGAGAAGACCACATGGCTTCCTCTTGTTGTGCTTTGGGGTTTCACAGCTGAGAGGTGCAGGCTGTAAAAGTTTTTGCTGCTAACATGTGAGCTGCTGATTTTAGATCAGAAGTTCTTAATGTAGGAGGACAGGATCCATCCAGCAGCAATCAGTTGGCTTCTTGTCCATTCAATCCAACTCCTGTTTGTGTAGCTCCACTCAGACATTTTCCTGCAGCACTACCACTCACCACATAGCCTCTGCTTACCATGGGAGACAGGAAAATCACCGTGGTTTCTGTTCCCAGGGATCTCTGTCAGCCTTCTATAGTTTTGGCTGGTGAGGTTCATAGACTCTTACTTTTGCTCACTGCTTCAATTTTTGAATGAACCTTCCTCCCTCTTCTCTTTCCTCCACACCAAAAACCCAAAGCAAAAAATCAGCTGAAATGGCCAATTTTTGCTGTCTTTCAGACGGAAACCATGCAAAACCACAGGGTTTGGCCTGGTGTCAGCTGGAAACTATAAATAGGACTGAAACTCAGCCCTGTTTAATTCAAGCCACAACCCAAAGTTGTGAGACAGTCTCTGAACCCGAGCGGATGTTTTGGAGTGTGTTGATCAAGTATGGTGGCTACGAGAAATTCAAAATTCTGCTGAGTTACCTGCCTGGTTTGGGGTTTCATTGCAGAGGTTCTGTACAGCTGTATTTACCATCAAGTGCTCTCAAACTTGTTTCCAGGTGCCTCCTGGTCCTTTATTGGGTTAGGTAGAGAGCCCTGGCCTATTGACTACTGCTTCTTAGCATCTCTAATAGTCAGGCTGTTCAGTGAAGGGGTTCTAATTCTTCCTTAATTTTCCAAGATGCTTTCAAATCAAACAGTGAAATTGTATTTGCACACTTTTGCTCTGGGCATTACATGGTTTATTCAAATTCTAGTAATTTTAGGACCTAATCCAATAATCTCAGCATGACAGAAGTGCTATTGAAGGAAAATAGTCTGCTCCCTTCTGTTTAAAACAACAGTAAAGGCCAAAAAAAAAGTAAATATTTGGGGTCTAACTGCACCAGGTACCTCTTAGCCTCAGACTTGACACTGAACTTCTAATGTGCTCTCAAGAAGTTAGGCTGTAACAGTGTTTGGATCAATACCTTTCCCATACAGCAAGTAAAACACTTTTTAAATCAGCAATGAAATTAACTGTGTACATTGAAATTCTTCCATCGTTAGAGAGCAAATTGTCTCATCACATCCTGCTGTATGTTTCTGTCTTTTGCTCCTCCAAATTTTGCTGCTGAGGTAGGTTAGGATTTCTTTTGGGTTATAACATGGGACAGATGCCTTTCCAAATTTTTTCCTCAGCTGATACATTTGATTTTCAGTTTATTCACCTGAGATAACAATGTATTCTTTTATTAGCAGAGCTGTCACACTTCATTTGATAATTTAAAATTTGTTCTTTGGTTTAGTGGATGTGAGGTAGTTTTGCAAGGCAGTATAATGTAATGAATTTATCTGCCTGGAAGGTGTCACCCAGAATCTCAGAGAGATCTATCTTTATATATTAGTAGATCAGCCTTGACTCTGGAAGCACCCCTAGGTCACAGTGTATTTGAACCACTTTAGTGCTGGGCACATAAAGCAAGAAGCCAGTTCCCAATCCAGCTGTCACACAGACACGCCGGAGAAATTCATCACAGGGCCAACTGTGCTTATTGCCTACCAACCATGAAATACCACAAGGACCCCTTGTGAGACCATAAATACTGTGCCTTCCATCAGTAATGAAGGTGACACCACCCAAAACAGAATGTCTATCTTGAGCTCTCTGTGCAGAGGATGATGCAGGGTTCCACCTTCTTAGCATCTCTAGGCAGGACACTGAAGTGCTGCTTGTTGTGTAGTTCTTGTTTTCTGAGAGTCTGTCTTGAGCCTCAGCTCTAATCTGTGTAGGGCTGAACAATCCCAGCTGAAAGTGAATATCAGCAGCTGCACTTTGAAGGTAGAAAGTGCCAGATCACAGGATGTTACAAATGAGAAATCCCCAGATTAATGGGTATCTTAATTCCCTCTTTGCCCCATTTCTTGGTATTTAATAGGAAGGGAATACTATTTCCTCATCTTCTGGGGGTTGTGAGGGACTTGAGAACAGCAGCAGAGCTGGGGGAGCACTAAATATTCTACATGAATTGACTAGAGCACAGTGAAAGCTGCACCTCCTAAGGGAATTCATGATTTGGAAAAAAAAGGACAACTTAATTTTCAATCTTGTCTAGATCTCAGAAAAAAAGAGGATTTTTTGCAGAAAAGATGGGAATGGGTCTGTTGAAATATTTTTGGGTTTACTTTCCGGAAGCCTTTTTGTTTGTACCCACTGTTCCCTTTCGTTTCGTAACCTATTTTTAGATGAACTGATGTAACTCTGTCCTTGTCTTCCCCACGTTTTTTCTTTCTAGTTAACATTTCATGCTCTTTCCTTTCAGATTGGGCCCAGATTCTTGCTGGCATTCTCCCCTCCAGTACCCAGGCATCACAGGTAGGAAGGATGCTAGAGAAAGTCTCCTCCAAATTTCAGTTTGATTTCTGGCTATGTCTGAAATGGTAGGAAAAATCCCTCTGAGCCCTGGACTGGGGCACAACCAGGGAACATAAAGCACTAGCAAGCCTCTATAAAACCTCCACACATGGTAGTTTATCAAACCCTCATAACCTAGCCTCGTGTAGACATGATTTTTTGTTTTCTTAACAGCACTGGGCAAGTCCTTGAGCCAGATGAAGCCCTGCTGCCAAATCTCAACACCTATAACAAGGTGTCTTGGGGAACCATGCGGAGAAATCAGCATGTTTTGCCTGGGTCCCTTCACAGAAACTGGTGACATATTTTCAGTGAAATTGTGGATGTGTATCTCTCTCTATATATATGTAGATAGATAGATAGATAAGTAGATAGATGAAACAAACAAAAAATCCCCACCTGAAGCAGGCACACAGAATGGGAAATTTCAGTCTAAATGAAAAAAATTGGCAAAGGGCAACTAAAACTGTACTTCATCTACTCTATGCTTCTGTTGTTTTTATTCAATTTTCCTGTCTAGACTAGCCTTTTCTTATGTACTGAACAATATACCGAAGTCTTCTGAATGTGTAGCACAAAAATGGAACACTAAAGAAAAGGGCGTTTTAAGGTGACTGATTAAGTAGGGTATCTCTCCGGACTGTCCTGTTGCCTCTATTGCAACTACATCTTTTCTCTGTTTGCTCACTATGAAAATATATTGAACAAATGCTGAAAGGTCACATGATACCAGCCCAATCAACTAGCAGCTTTTAAAGATGAGTCATTGTTTTGTCTGTAACAAAAGTACACAGTGAAAGGCCTAATAAAACAAAAGTACACAGTGAAGGACCTAACACAACTTTTTAGAAAAACTCCAGAGATTTATTTTTCCATTTGTGGTTTCACTTTTTTTATCTTCCTCCAAAGCTTGAAGCAAAAATCTTCATGAGCTGATACAGTATATGCAAGCAGCAGATTTTTCCTCTTGCTACTGCTCACAATACTGCCTCACCTAATCTGAAAGTACAATTCTAGGGTATGCATCTGATTCCCACGCCTTGTCCTGAAAAGATGGGTTGATCCAACACACCTCAACTTTTGTACAAACAATGTAAACACATTTATATCAGTGAGAGGACTTTTATAGGCAGCAATCAACCTATTCATGAATCTTTTTTCATGAAACTTTTTGTTTTCATTGTGTATTTGGAATGTAATAATTCATATAAAATCTGAATCTGACTTATGCTTTCAGATGCAAAGAATCTGCAAAAAAGCTACACTGAAATAACCTCTCCCCATTTCATGTCGATAATATCCCATTTTGATTCAGAAGACTTGAAAAGAGGCTTTCTTGATTGTCGTTTTGTATTGGTTTAACTTCAAGTCTTGGAACCTAGCTTACATGATATTTTCAACCCTGAAACCATGCTACAAAGTAGTGTGTCAAAAAAAGCCCCCAAAACACCCAAAGCAAAGCAAAGAAAAAACAAACAAACAAACAAGCAAGCAGCTCCTCTCTTAGTAAAGAACAACAACAAAAAAATAACTAAAACAAAAAGGTAACTCCCCACAAGTTAGCTCTTTTTAATGGTGCCAGCTGCTGTCCAGATAAGTAAACACAGCAAAAAAATACATCTTTCCCACATCTCCTCTCAGACTTCTATAGTTCTTACTCACTAACTTCCTTTTTTTGTAGACACCAAAAAAAATCATTGAATCCAATGAGTGGAATAGAGAAAGACTTGTAAGTAGTGGTAGGCTCTAGATATATTTTCCCATGTGAAGAGGGGAAAAAAATAGCCCTTGACAGCAGAAGAGCTTATACAGCTTATTTTGGACAGAATAAGGGAGGCCCGCATGTTGAGGGCTCTGCTTGCTTGAAGTCTCTGGCCTTAAATTCACATAGAATCATGGAATGGTTTGGGTCAGAAGGGTCCTTAAAGATCATCCTGTTCCAACACCACTGCCATGGGCAGGAACTTCTCCCACTAGACCAGGTTGCTCAAAGTCCTGTCCAACCTACCCTTGAGCACTGCCAGGGATGAGGCACTTACAGCTTCTCTGGGCAACATGAGTGAAGGAAAATACTGCCTGAGCCTTCCTTCATCCTTTCTGTCCCCCATGCCTTTTCTGGAGATCCCAATATGTTGCCTGAGTGGCCCATTGTGGCCTCTCACATGCTTTGTGTGCCTGCTTCAACCTAATGAAGAAAGTTTCTCACTGAGCTGCACCATCAATCACTTAGTCCTGGAAATTATGTATACTTTATATTCTTCATGAGAAGCAGAGAATTAATAATTCGTTGATTCATCTATTTAAATATTTATTCTTGAAGTTCTTTCTACCCTCTCTTTTTCTTGAATATGACAGTGAGTGATGAAAACATCTGCCCTACATTGAGGACTTTTGCAAATAATGCAGAAATCTGCATTATAATAAAATATTGTTTCCTGTGGTGAGGGCTCCTGAAACTCAAAGCACCACACATCTTTTCAGCTGCCATTGGTTTGCATAGAGAGCTGACTAATTATACACTAACAAGCATATTTTGCCTGAATCTATAAGCACACAGTCTGAATCCCAGTGTTTCTGCTATCCATCTTGGTGCTGCTTTCGCTCAGCTGAAGTTTGAGTTGCTGATTACAGGAACATAGGTCGGAAATAATGAGAATCTTCTTTTCGCTGAAAGGCTGATCCTGTTGATCACCTTCTCTTGCTGTGGAGATGAACAATGTTTTTATTCAATTTCTGTATACTTTACACAGGGGAAGCAGAAATGCTGTGTCCTCAAGGTGATTTGTATTTCTAGCTAAACACACAAATGATGAGCTTGGAGGAAAACAGGTACTGAAGAAAAAACATGGGTTGCGATTCAGGCTGAGATGGGGGTGTTGGATGGCAGGTATTCTCTGTGCTGTTTGGAATGAAAATGCAAAATATTTTGTTCCTGCAGAAATCTCAGGTTCTTTAAGCAACTCAGGAGAAAGCAGAAAGATGCCTTCATCCCCAGTCTACCCATGGGACTGGAGTGCACTTTGGCACTTTGGAGTCTTGACTAGAGTAGGGTGACAGATTAACCTCCACAGCTGTCTTCCTGCTGATCTGAGCTGTGGATTTTCGTATTATCCAATCACCCAAGAGGGTGAAAGAGACTGTCTTTTTCCTCAGTGTCTGACTTTGTTTCTTTACCTGACTCTGTAGCCTAAGCTCACTAAGATTACTTGATAATGTTTGATCGAATGGACACTTTAAACAAGAATCCTTGGAAAATATCTTGTTGGGAGTATTTGTACCAGTAAATTGTTTCCCTCATGAACAAAAGCTCTTAAGAACAGAGATGATGATATTTTCCTACATATATGTATCTATTGATATCTAAGCTGTCTGCCCTCTATTCTCTTCATAGCCTTTGCAGAGAAATGGGAAATTCTAGGTGTGATTCACTTCATCATATTATAGCTGCCTGTGGTTAGAGAAATTGCTCCCTAAACATACCAATTGTTTTCCAGAGTCTAGGGAGAGAGAGTAGGATGAGTCTCCCTAGATTACTCTATAATGTCTAGGGTTGAGTAAGTGAAACCCACTCAGGCTATCCTTTTGTTTGTACTCAATTTGGCGCATCAGAACTGTGATTGCCAGCTGGGCTCCTAAGGCACTACCATCCTGTAGCTCATCAACTCTGACAATGATGCTGGGAAAAGCAGACACAGAGAAAAGGAGTTCTTCAACAAATCTGAATTTGTGAGATATGCTTTTGATTGAGTGATCAATCTCTCACTTCTAATAATTCACAGTCTTGCCAGTACTGGGGATGCTGTTAAAGCTGTCTCAGCTAGTGAAGTGTTAAGGAAATCAACATTTTGTGCTTAGTTCTGTCAGTGATCTTCATGGACTGGCATTCATTTACTGTGACCATAGATGATTCTTCACTAGCAGGTGAAGGTTGCCTTGATCTCTGATCACTAAAGCACCCAGCATGGTGACTGATTAATAAAGAAGGTTTAGCAAGAGTGGAAAATGCTTCTGTGACAACTTAGTGTAACAATGCTCTAGAGAGGTGGCTCAAAAAGAGATCCACTTACCTTCTCACTCTTATACACTAGAGCAGTTAATCTGCTTCCTAACAGTGGTAGAAAAGAGATGTGTCGTCCTCATGGTTTAGTTCCCAGATGCATCAGGTCAGGTGGTTACAAGTGGCTATTGTTTCTCTTTTCATGTCTGCTTTTCCATGGAGCCAGCTTTGAAGACGCATTTCTCTGTGATAACACGGGTCTGTCCAGTGAGAATGAACACCTTCTTAGGGCAAGAATTTTGTTTCTGGGCTTTTAAACATCTAATGAAATTGTCCCATAGTATTTCCTTCTAGATTTTTTATTTATATAATAAGGTGTCCCTTCATAAGCAGAACATACCATCTCAGAAAGAGAAGGCTGTTTCCCAGGAAGAGCTGCTGGCAGTGCTTTCAACACCTTCAAGAAATAATGAATTCCATCCAATATGTGTTCATGGCATAGGGTGTTTTATTACCCCTTTGTGTATTTGGATAATGGTTTCTTCTGGGGGGTTGAGGGTCTTGGCCGGGCTAGGGCCTTGAGAGGTACTCGAGCCCCGAGTGGGTACGGGGGCTGGAATAGTTTGTTTGTTTGTTTGTTTTTGGCTCACCTGTGACTACTGCCCAGGTTTGGTATGTTCTGGATATATTTGTTACATCCTGAAAGGGTGGTCAGGACAAAGGGTTGTTCCTGGGTATTTCCTTGGGATTGAATATAGATAGGTGGCAGAAGAGTAGGAAGTGAAAGACTTGCCCTAATCGTTTTAATAGGAATGAAACCTGTGTACCCCTATGTGGTTGTGAGCTATGCTGGCAATGGTACATGCCTTTGGTAGGGTCACCCATGCCAGACAGGTCAAAACTGTAGGGCCAGATACAATAAATCCTTGGGCAGGAGGAGCTTGTTAGCCTTCTGGCAGTCATCCTGGGAGAAAGACAACTCTAATCCCAAATCCTGGCAGATGGACCTCGCTTAGCCCTGTAATGCCATCCATCTGAGAGAAGGATACTCTAATCAAAACTACATCCTGAGGACCTCGCTGCCACTGTCCAAGCTCGCTCAGCCCCAGCAGATGAACCTTTAGGATTAAAGGGTAGGCCCAGTTCGGTGCATACAGCATCTCACCTAAAAAATCCATTGCGCAGGCTCAAAGGCCTTACCCACATTTGAAAGCCCTGTAGCGATGGGCAAGGGTCGAAACGGCAGGTGAAAGGTGCACTGGAAGCCGCAGACCCAACCCTGCATGTAGGCGGTTCAGGATATTGGTCGTCAGAGACTGACCAGAGATGACAGTCTCTTTGGGCAGCACCCTGAATGTCCAAGCAGCCTTTTCAAGGAGAGCACTGCTTACTGCACTCGGAGAGGGGCCTAGAAAAGGTGACCTAAACAAAGCTCATCTCCTCCTTCACCTGGGTGTTAACCGCAGGCCAACGGGCATCTTCTACTGATGCGGTCACATAAAGATCAAAAGACAAAGGCACACACCTGCCTCCAAAGGTGTAACCAAACTGACTCTAGCATGTTGGAACATCAGAACCATGCTCAATTCTGCGGATAGCGGATGTCCTGAGCGTCGGTCTGCCCTAACTGCCCGTGAACTGTCACATCTCAACATCGACACTGCTGCTCTCAGTGAAGTCCATCTCCATGAGGAAGGCAGCCTCAGAGAACATGGTGCTGGTTGCACACTCTTTTGGTCAGGTAAACCCAGAACCAAAAAGCATCTCTCAGGAGTTGGCTTCATGATTAAAAACTCCATTGTTCCTAAACTTGAAAATCTGCCGACAGGTCATTCTGATCGCATTATCTCCTTACACCTCCCACTACACAACAAGCAACACGTTGTCCTCTTTAGTATATATGCCCCAACTCTCCAAGCTGACCCTGCCGAAAAAGATAAATTTTACACCGACCTGCACCGCCTTACCCAAAAGGTTCCTGCAGATGATAATTCTGGTGATTTCAACACCAGAATTTTGAAAAATTTAAGAATTTTGAAGCCTGGAAAGGAATTTTAGGCAAGCATGGTGTTGGAAACTGCAACGATAATGGTCGACTTCTGCTAGAATTCTGTGCGGAGCAACAGCTCACCATCACTAATACTATCTTTCAACAGAAAAATAGTCTGAAGATAACCTGGATGCATCCTAGATCTAAGCATTGGCACCTCATCGATTATGTCTTGGTGCGATGGAGAGATGTCCGTGATGTCCATCAAAGCCGTGTGATGCTCAGTGCAGAATGTCAAACAGACCATCGCCTTGTGCGCTTTAAACTTAACTTCAATCTAAAATTCAAACCTAAAAGGGGCAGTATCCCAAGGAGGAGACTCCAAATTAACAATCTCCAATCAGCCACAGTGAGAGACAGATTCCAGGCAAACCTTCAAACTAGGCTCAAAAACCACTCCATAGACTCCACAGATACCTTTCCTGTAACACTTTGGTACCATATTAAAAACAGCATCCTGAAGTCCTCTGAAGAATCCTTAGGGTTCTCCTTGAAGTAGAACAAGGACTGGTTTGATGAAAACAATCAAGAGATCCAGGAATTGTTGAGGAAGAAGAGAACCACTCACCAAGCACACCTTGCACTGCCATCCTGTCACGTAAGAAAAACAGCCTTTTGTCTTGCATGCAGCAAGCTTCAACAGAAACTTCGTGACATCCAGAAGAAGTGGTGGATCAATCTAGCTGAGAAAACTCAATTATGCGCAGATACAGGTGATCACAGAGGATTCTATGAGTCCTTGAAAACAGCATATGGGCCTACATATCAGGTCCAAAGCGCTCTACTCAGCGCTGATGGTCAAACGCTTCTGACGGATAAAACCTCCATTCTGAATTGATGGTCTGAACACTTTCAGACTCTTTTCAGTACTAGCCGTGTAGTCCAAGACTCAGTTATTCAGTCCATCACACAACAACCGGTGAAGTATGAATTAGATACTGCCCCGACTTTAGGAGAAACCCTTAAGGCCATACAGCAGGTGAAAATTGGCAAGGCAGCTGGAGTTGATGGAATTCCACCTGAAGTCTGGAAACATGTGCTCCATGCTAAATTTCACGAGTTTGTGGTGCACTGTTGGGAACTAGGCGAACTACCACCAGACCTTCGTGATGCAGTCATCATCACTTTGTATAAGAAGAAAGGAGCTAAATCAGACTGCTCAAATTACTGTGGTATTACTCTGCTCTCCATTGCTGGCAAAATCCTGGCAAGAATACTTTTGAACAGATTCATACCTGCTATAGCAGAAGGAATTCTACCTGAAAGCCAGTGTGGTTTCAGAACCAACAGGAGTACCACAGACATGGTATTTGTTCTCAGACAACTGCGAGAGAAGTGTAGGGAACAGAACAAAGGACTCTATGTAACCTTTGTTGACCTCACCAAGGCTTTCGATGCTGTGAGCAGAAAAGGTCTGTGGCAGATTTTGGAACATTTAGGATGTCCCCCCAAGTTCCTTAAAATAATCATCTCACTCCATGAGGATCAGCACAGCCAAGTCAAATATGGCAATGCACTTTCTGAGCCCTTTCTAATAACTAATGATGTGAAACAAGGCTGTGTTCTCGCATCAACCCTATTCACAGTCTTTTTCAGCTTGATGCTCCAAAGGGTCACGGCAGACCTCGATGATCAGGACGGTCTCTACATTTGATACTGTACTGATGGAAGCCTATTCAGCCTAAGGCGACTGAAGGCCCACACTAAGTCCTTAAACCATCTTGTCCGGGAGCTGCTTTATGCTGATGACGCCGCCCTTGTTGCCCACACAGAAGCAGCTCTGCAGTGTTTAACATCCTGCTTTGCAGATGCTGCTGAGCTCTTTGGGCTGGAAGTCAGCTTAAAGAACGTTCTCTATCAACCGGCACCTCAGGAAGTCCCCCATCATCCCCATCTCACCATTGGCCAATCAGAGCTCAAATCAGTCCATCAGTTTAATTACCTGGGTAGCCTCATCTCCTCAGATGGTAAAATTGATGGAGAGATAGAGAACAGGTTAGCAAAGGCATATAGTGCCTTCAGAAAGGTTCATAAAAGAGTTTGGTGAAACAAACACTTGAAGAAAAGTACAAAGATCAGTGTTTACTCTCTTATATGGATCTGAATCATGGGTCATCTACCGCTACCACCTGCGACTCCTAGAACGCTTCCATCAGCGCTGCCTCCATACAATCCTAAACATCCACTGGTCAGATTATGTGACTAATACATCTGTTCTAGAACAAGCAGCAGTTGAGTATTGAGGCCATGTTGCTGAGAACACAGCTGCGCTGGGCAGGGCATGTCTCAAGGATGAAGGACCACCGCCTCTCTAAGATCTTGCTTTATGGTGAACTTGCCACCGGCTGCCGCAAGAGAGGAACCTCGAAAAGAAGATACAAGGACTCCCTGAAACAACATCTCAGCCTTGGCCATATTGATCATCATAACTGGTCTACTCTGGCCTCCAATCAGGATGTCTGGAGACACACTATCTTTAACGCTGCTGATGCCTTTGAGAAAGCACGCAGGATCACTCTTGAGGAGAAAAGACAACGCAGAAAGAATCGTGACTTGCAGAATTTACCACCTACGGAGTCCTTCTGCTGTACCTTTTGCAACCGGACATGCCTGTCTTGTATTGGCCTTTTTAGCCACCAATGCGCTTGTAACAAACGTGAGTAGAGCCCTCCCCAGATCTTTGTTCGCGAAGCCCAGCCATGATGTGTATTTGGAGCCTATGTATTAATCATCATCTAGAAGCAAGAAGAAAATTGTTAGAATCTCTTGAGGTGAAGGCTGTGTGTAAAGTAGTTGAGGGCTTTGTGGTATATTGTAGTGGTTTGGAAGCTGAATTAACCGGAATTCTTTTTTTTTTTTCCCTTCAACACAACCAGCCATGGCTACAGAAATGGATTTCTTGCTGTAGAAAAAAAAAAAAAGCAGGGTTTTTTATGTTTCCTATCAGATCAAAGTGAAGAGGGCTGTAATTTTTCATCCTTTTACTATGGTAGTACAAGATTAGGTGCATTTGATCTATGTAGTTTGTGGACTCTGGTGGGATTTTTATTCAAATTCTAAGGCATTTACTTTAACACTGATATGCATTTTTAGTAGTGCAAGGCACAGTTCTGACCTGGTAGAAAAGAAATTATTTTTTTTTACTATGATCCAAGGATGATCTTTAATCTCATCCATGTACCTGCAAGTGGACATCTAGCCTGCATGTGAGATAGTGTGGAAATTCTGACACCTACATATTCACATCAAGAGCTATGTTTTTGCTTCCTGGATTGTTGAAGGGAGAAGGCGAAACTCAGAAAAAGTCCAAAAGCAAAAAGGCCAAATGACCTTGGTATGTTTGTTAAGATCATGAAATGTAATGCAAAACTGGCAGGTCAAATTAAATGTTCTAGTTCTCCTGTATACTGATTGCAATGCTAATTAGAACTGGATGTTTAAGGAAGAGTGTAAGAGAGGAAGAGAAATAGTAGTATTTTCCTCTAATATTTTCTCAGACTTCACTTTCTTTAAAGTTAGAAATTTTCTGCTCCTGACCAAGGCTTGTTAACCTTCAGTGGACTTCTCCAATCTTTTCAGTCTCCCTTGGAACCTATATACACTTTCTGTATCTACAACATCCTTTGTCAAGGAATTCTGCTCGTGAAGAATTACTTCCTTTTGTTTATTTTGAATTTTCTTCCTGTTATTTGATACCTCCTGGTTCTACTATTAAATCTTGTCATAAGTGTGAAGTTACAGATCTAGGCATGGTTAGTTTTGTGTGAAAGGGTGGTTCAGAAGTTTTACCAATCTAATTCTAGGAGAACTTGCAATTTTCTTTTATTTCCAAAATATGTTTTGGTGTACCATTCTGGACCATCCCATCACAAAGCAAACCCAATGCCTAATTACTTGCATTTACCCCTTTTGCGTGCATGTTGTGGTAGCCACTTACACAAGTCAGGCCTAAACTTCAGTTTGCATAGCTCAGAAAACTGTGTTAACATGACATCAATCTCATGTCATCAACTGCCTGAGGGAAAACAACCCACAAGTTAAGCCAAACATACTGGTTGATTGACTAATGGCAATAAAGCCTTCGCTTGGGGCTACCACAAAACTCAGATGGTTTGGCAAGGTCCTCTCAGCTGTATTGTCTCACATTTCTCTCCAATTATCTGAGAGTAGACAATTTAATGAGCACCCAGTCAGATGCATCTTCTGCAGAGAGTGGCCCTTCCCTCTCCATGCCTCCATGTTGTGTTTTGCCATGCAAGAAAAAACAGCCCAGACTATTCCTAACAGGGTCATCATCATGGCAAGAGAGCATGGGAAACCAGGACAGCCAATTAGGTCACAGCTTTTTAAGAACCTTTCTCTTTCATCAGTCCTTTTTCATAGATTAAGTTATAAACTGGAAGAGAAAGAGAGTATGTTGTCTGGCAGCCTGGATACTACCTAGGATAACGAAGCCTCCCTCCTTCTTATGCCCTATAGGCATCACTGTAATGTAACTGAGAAATAAAATTATTCTCGTTCATAGTCACAGCATATAGACAGATTCATTAATGTAAGTTGGGAACACAATAATTAATTACTTTTTAAAAAGGAATTAATAATCATTATTCCTAAACATGTAAAGCTTAGGGAGGATGCTCAATTTATTGTCTGAAAATGGAAGGTCTTTGGTCATTAATAGGATGTGGGAAAGTTGCCAAAGCTAGTCTACTTGACTGCCTATGGGTCACATTTCCAAAAGCATTTGGATGGCTAAAGGTACTACCATGAAAAATTCTGCCCTAGGATTTTTTCCTCTGTCTTTTGACATTCAGAGGTACTGTATGATTGATGGTGCCACACTATGGAAGGAGGCAGCCTGGCTAAAAGGCCGCAGCGCTGGAAGTCGATTTGGGGTTTTTCTCTACAGCTCCTGACACTGTCCTGCGGTGTTAAAATAGGCCATAAACTAATCACAGCCCCTCTCTCACTTCATTGCTGCCCATTTTTAAAAAAGGTGCAGTTTTGCTCACTTGTAGAAAGTCCTTTAGGACCAGTGAATGATAAAAAGTGTCTGTTTTCATTCTGGGACAAGGCTCAGGTTCATTGTCCAAGTCTTGCTGTTTCTGCTGACTTTCCCAAAGATATGCCAAATCATGAGTTACTAACTGTGATAAGGCTTCTCTGGTGTGAACAAATATTCATTAGGATCTTAACTGAAGCAATTACTTCAGTTTAAATTAGTTAACAGTAATCCACTGAATGCAGATTAGGCTATGGATCCTGTAGTATGGTTTGTATTGATACGAAAGATATGTACATTACGAAACCCCCAATCCATTAATTAGCCTCACCTACTTGTGGAAAGTCTTTTTATCTTGAAAAATATTGATTATAACACCTGAGTTTTCTTAGTACGTGTGCACTCAGGATCAGTTAGGACTTCTTACAGAGAAGTTTGTATTGTTGCAGAAAACTTGTGTTGCAGATATGCAAACTGAATGTGTGTATATAGTGTGGTAATTAGGGATTGCCATCAAACGTTTAGAAGGCTGATAGGTCAGGGAAGTTTTAAACTTTTAACTTTACTAGATCCATTCATAAAGTTCACCCTTTGTGCTTACAACATTGTTCAACATCATCACTGTTGGTCTTTAACAGCCATATTGTAAGTTAGCTGTGTGCACTTAATAATGTGGAGATTGATGCCTCACAGCTGGCACTGATGGTTGTGGTCTTTGGTGGTCCCTATTTGCTGAGGTTTTGTGATCAGGCTTGAAAGCTCATTGATGAAAGAAGCCAGAGCTGAAGTGGGCTTGTCTTTTTTCTTTTCTCTGCTTTTTTTTCTTGCTTATGCCTGATGGTTTTATGCTATTTCCTGCTCTCAGCAAGGAGGAACTCATCTGCTCCCAGTATCACTTATTGGGCTTTTTGGTTTGCCAGTCATGCCTGTCGGGTAGGTTGTCTTGGCTATTTGCAGTCCCATGTGCTTATCTGATTCTCTCTCTGGCAGTTTTTGTTAGTTGAATGCTATCTGTTTGCAACTTCATCCGCATTTGGTAGTCACATTGCTCACGTACTTATGTAAAATGCTTATAGATTGCATCTTTTTGTGCCTTGAGTGTTACAAAATACATGCTGTTGCCAGTTACACTATCCTTGTACATATTTGAGTTGAAGACAGAATAATATTAATTATATTCTGATTATTACATTTATAACTTCTAGATGTCACAGTCCTCTGTATTGCTACAAGTGCATATTTGTAGTGTTATGCACCCTTCTATCCTGTCTTTCTGTGGCACAGCATGCTTGTAGCCTTTACTCTCTTACTGACTGAACATTGGTGGCCACACTGTCTTGTGACCTTGTAAGCAGATGGATACTTTGTCAGCCTTTCTCTGGCTATTTTGCAGATATTGAATCCTCAATAGCCTACTGGGGAAGAAAAGGGACTATATTCAATGACCAAAAAGGCTCTTCATAGCTCTACCTCAAGGACACAGAAGGCTTTTTTCTCTCCAGAGAAAGCAATTACACCAAGAATAAGTTCAAGGAATGGGCCACATCTCTGGCAGTATGATATAGTATTGTTTGTAGAAATGATGCTTGGATTAATTGGTAAGTTTGCTGCTTTTCCTTTGAACTCATCCTGTCACTTTGATTTGGGAAGCTGCATTCCTTGGTGCATAGAAAGTCTGAAAAATGAGAATGAGATTCTCCTCAGCTTTGTCCCCAACTCTGCCATCATCTTCCCTTGTGACCCTGAACAAACCATTGCAGATGTTATTTTAATACTGGAAAAAGAGTCACACAGGAAAAAAAAAGTTTTGTATTAAACATGAATTTGTCTTTGTATGGCTGGCACTCCTTGAGGTAATTACAGGGAAAGTCATTGATTCTGAGGGATCCCAGCTATCCCAACACGCAGGCCAAGGAGTCTCTGGAATGGCCTTTTAGCTGGTGTCCTCTACTCCTTGACAGCCCTTCTAGGCAGGACCACACCTCAGGTGGCCTCGGAATGTGAAAAGTATCTGCTGCCCATGATAGATGTTTGTTCTCCTAACAGCAGGTGAGTCTGATCCCCAGAAAGCCCTTAATTCAGTCTGACTGTCAGCTTGCTCATACCCTCACTGCACTCATGAAGGGAAATATGTGACATCTGCTTCGTAGAAAATGCTTAGGTAACTAAGGCAGCTCCTGTTTATATGAGTGTAATCATTCTCTGAGGTTGTGCTGGATGATGGGATGCCTGAAACGCTAACTAAATTTTTGCTAGTGTCATCCTCCCTCCTAACTGATGAGGTGTTTTGTCAACATCTGGATGAATCAAACAAGCATTTCTGGGCCAAGGTCTTCCATTTATCTTCTTGGACTGTGAGGGAAAGTACCTTAGAACAGAAGCTTGCAAGTACCTGATGAAGTCAAAGGCAAATAGGGGTATTTAGAACCAAGGAAAGCAAAGTGAAAGTGCTACCTTGTGGGTCCTATGGAGAACTCAGATAAACCTAACTGTGCTGGCAAGGGTATTTTTTTAATGTAACAAAATATCATTTCACAAAGTGTATTTCTCAAAGTGGTGCAGCACCTCCTGAGCCTGATGATGTACTCGTGAGTTCTCCCCATGATTTGGGCCTCATCCTATGACTCTACTGAAGTTTATTGAACTACCCATTTAACTACATAAATATTAAAAACATGCAATTAACTTTGTTTGGATCTGTCTGGCAGTAAGAAAGGAAAAATTCTAGGGTTTAAAATGTATGACTTGGCATGATTAAATGGTGAAATGAATAATGTTTTAATGAGTGCTTTGTAATTATTTAATAATTAAAGAGCTCTTATGAATATTCTCGAACACCCTGTGGAAAAACTAAATTGTATGCTGATTTCATCAAGCTTTCAAATCTAATCAGAATTTATTTTTATAGCATCATTTACACATAGTCTATAGGAACTTTGCCACAATAACACAGACAAAAAAAAGCTCTGCTTTTTTAGTGTAAGCTCTTGATTTTTCCACGCAAAGGATTTTTCTGCACTAATGGGTTACAGCTGGACTCTATTCCAAGTCCTGCAGCAGCCAGTCAGGTTTCATAAGTGGTTCAGTGACAGATTGAGGGTGCATCACTTTTGGTTTGTAAACACAAATGGATGGTAGCCACTTTTGCAGGGAGATTGGTTCCATTCACCCCTGCCTGAAACAAACACAAAGAGAGACCAAAAGGAAGACAAGAAGATGTGAAAAGACAACTGTTTCACTCCTGACATGAAATCATTCATTTTCAGCTTAGTCTCTGGACAACCAATTTTCTTTTAATTTCTGTTTCCATAGTATGTAGATTGCATCTTTGGGCAGCATTTTAAAAAGATGATGTTTTCTCTACCTAATCCTGGAAATACTCATCCCACAGGGATAGCAGAGGTTCAAGAGCAAGGTAAATTATGTGAATCATAAATCGTCCCAGGTTTTTCTTAACTTAAATACTAATGATCAGGCAAATTTTTATGCAAAAGAGTTTTATGTTAACTAGACCTCCAACAGCTCTGAAAAGGAATAACAGGGGCCTCTTGGAGATTGTTAGAGACCCATCAATCCATTAAAAAAAAAAAAAGACCCCTACAAGACAAAAAAAATAAATCCAGAAGCTTAAGAGAAACCGCAGGTTGCTATTAAATTCTGAAAGCAGTTTGGTACTCTCATATTTGCTGGAATGGAAGAATGACCAGATGGAGGTCTTCTTCCACATGGATGTCGATACAGTTATTACTTGTGAGAGTATCATTGTCCTGCAGAGTTGCATGGCTAATTAATTTTTAATTCCATATTAGATTAATTTCATCTCATCCTCTCTTTGTGAATTGTCCTCTAATAAATTGTAATTTTCTTGAATATATTTATTATTCAGGATACACTATAGTACTCATGAGTCATTCATTGCAGGTAGGTGTCGTTGTTGTCCCATTACACAGGTAAAATGACCAGAATCAAGTTTTGACTTCCAACATGTATTTACAAATCTGGAATTCACTTGCTTTTACTGTTCTACAATGCTAATTCTAAATTCACCATCATAACAATAACTCCAGGAGATTCATTGGCTGGAATACTTTGAAGTAGGAAGATGTACTGAATGAATTCATTAAAAGAATCTGAAAGAAAATATTCATACAAGTTTTTGTAACACAAAGTCTAGTTTAGTGACCTGACATTCTGCCAAACAGAAATTAGAGAACTTATTACCCGCCATCCAATGTCTTCTTTGAAATTTTTACCTTTCCTTCTTTATAAAAATGGAATATGTTGTTGATCAGAGTTTATCACTTCAACTTTTTTTCCCTAAAACTCTCATATACCTCCCCCCCGCCACATTTCCAACTCACAAAACCACAGAAAGAGTAAAAACCACAAGTTTTTGGTAACTCCTTAGTTTTCCTGAGAAGAATTTCCATGTTTACAAAGGGCAACTATCCACTTGAAAACAAAAGCATTTTTTATAGTAGAATTTTTTTATCACTTGAGTCATAGAGCTCTTTCAGCTGCTGTGCATTTTTATTTCTAGTCATGAAACACTTGGCTTTTGGTAAGTTCGACCCCATCCAGAAATGGGTTTCCTTCTGTTGCTCAAAATACCCCAAAATCCCCATGCAGGGTGATCCAAGCAATCTAAGCAGCTCTTCTGTGGTTGTAAGGTGGGCCTGTAGTGTAAATAATTACAGGCTTTCTGTACTGTCAGTAGAGAACAGGAGGTATCTCCAGAGTATCATACACCCAGTGTAAGAAATGCATTGAGGGGAGGTAGGATGAAGTTGCTGTCACTGGAGGGTCCTACTGAACAGCACAGCAGAGGTCACACCACCTTTTTGACAGCTAAATTTGGGCAAAATGAATGTTACAGGGAAAAAAAGTATAAGAAGATGGGAGTGCAGAAATTGAGAGATCAGGAGAACTTGTCCAAAAGGATGCTACTTAGTGCTTCTTCCTTGTGTGCCCAGGTAGCTTGGGAATGAAATAAACAGGAACAGTTCTCCCCTCTGAGTCTCTCCAAAGAGACTGGGTCCTCAAGAGTTTGGTTTTGCATTTGATAGGGAAGGATAGTCTTCCATCTGTGCCTTGAAGCAAGAGCATGCATTGTACTGGTATTTAGGCTCAGGGAAAACTCTTCTTTTTACCATCCTGAGACATTTAAATTTCTTACATCGTTGTAGACATGGCTCAAGAGGAGTATGGCACCCCAAGGCAAACATTTATAGAAGCATTCGTGTTTGGCTTCTGAAAGATACAGCAAGTAGTTTTGGTACAGGGTTTCAAGTAATACGGTTCGCCTGATATAATCTGAGCAGGTAACGTGGTAAAGTCAGAACATCTTTAACAATTGTCTCTTGTGAAGTTTAAAAAGGGTTCACTGTTCACAAAGGGATTGATTAATCACAGAGAAAGATCAAGGCTGATAGGCATCATGCTGTGTCTCCTGTGGGAAGCAGAGAGAGAAATCCTTCAACTATAGTCCATCATTTTTGTTTCCTGTTAGAGTAAGGATACCCAGGAACCTCTTTGACTTCCCTTCACTGGTGCATTATATATGCCTTATTTTACTGCATGAAGAAATTATACCCCATACTCAAAACCCTTGACATAATAAGGTTGACAGATGATATGAGAAAGAAATAAAAGCTCTAGAAGGTTGAAGTTCCAAACAGGAGTTAGTTCATTAGTACTTGAGTGTGTCCTGTGGTGAGGAAGAGTGCAACTAACCTCACTAGCAGCACTGAGCTCAATATCAAGTACTTTTGGTCAACCCTGGTACACAAAAAGAGAAGCAGAAAGGGAGGAAAATGGAGAACAGTACAAGAAAGACAACTGTGGGAAGTGGAGAATAAATTATGAATACTTCTGTTTTGAAGAAGCCCTGCTTCAGCTTCTGTCCACGTCATTCTCTTTTGAGTAAGTAACACTGACCTTTATGACTAATGCAGCCTTTCTGACAGATTCTGGCAGGTCTGTTTGCCGGATGAGTCCTAGCACAATGTATTAGAATTATACTATGTGCAGGATCAAGTCTGTCAGAGATTAAGAGCAAGAACCAAGCATTGCAGTGTTTGACTGTGGAGTTCTCAACACAAGAAACATAGAATAAACACAAAAGCAAAGTTTTGCTCATCTTACCAGAATATAGCATATTGTCTCTGTATTATCTCTTATGATTTAACAGCATTTCACAGGGACATACAGTAAAGTAAAACTACAAAATTAAGGACAAATACTGGTAGGTCTTCAGGATCTCACTTCTTTTCCCCTCTTAAAAAAAAAAAAATTAAAATTTGTAAAGCATAAGCATATGAAGAGCACTAATTTAGGAATCAAATGCCATTTAGGTTATAAGCAGAATTAGTTTGCTGCTGTCATTACAGGGTTCAGTGGATGCTGTTATGCTTCAGCAATTCATCTCAATGCATGGTGCAAATGCATCACAATTGGTGGATTCTGCTTTGGATCTGCCCACCGCAGAGACATCAGGAGGTTTGGCAGGCCATCCCTGAAAGGTGTGCAGGCCATTGTGCATTCCTAAGACTCAGCATCAAGTGGTTTGGCAGGCCTGCAGTGTAGTGTATTAGTCCGTCTTTGCTGGGAAAGGCTTGTCTCTGCAATAATATTAGGGATTTCAGGCTGGTGCATGTTATTGCTTTAGAGAAGGAGAACAAAACAGTTCTGTCAGACCTAAATGAAGATGGATTTTTGTTGAAAGTTCTTGGAATTGATTTCTTTCCAGTTTTCTTCTTGGTAAGAGACAGCACAGTTGGGTTCAACTTACAAAATACCATTGATTTCTATCCCCAAACCACAGATGATTCAGCTTGTAATTTCCTCTGCAATTATAGAGCAGGTCTCCTTAGAAACTGCTTGTATCCATTCAAAGTTTTGTCTTGTGAAAACCACATTT
The DNA here is from genome assembly GCF_003945725.1 of Corapipo altera. Lineage (NCBI taxonomy): Eukaryota > Metazoa > Chordata > Aves > Passeriformes > Pipridae > Corapipo > Corapipo altera. The sequence continues at coordinate 58,921,614 of NW_020884872.1, read as the reverse complement.
CCCCTCTCTTTGGCCAGATGTGCTTGGCATGAGTCCAGAAAAAAAAAAGAAGGAAGAAAGTATGATAAATATTTTCTTCCTCCTGTTCCCTCTTTTCTGCTTCCTAAAAGGAGATTCACAGTATTACAACTTCAGTTCTGAGCACTTTGAGATCTCAGACCATCCCAAGTGGTGGAGTTTGCTATGGGCCTGCTCATGGCTCTGCAACAGAAATGACGAGAGTGTGGCATAGCCTTCCTTGCTTAGGATAGGGCAGGATGCAACACTGAGGTCATGGTTTCTCTACCCTGACACAGTGTTGTGCCACCAAAGGCTAGTCAAGCCAAGCTGATTTCACAACTGGCTCTGCCTTGGTTGGCTGTCATGTGTTTCTCCTCATACACAACTTCAACCACGCATAGGGCAAGTCTTCACCTTCTCTTGGCACCCCCTGTGACCCTTAAGGAACCTCATGCAGGGAGTCCCTGTCATGGAAATTGCTTGGCTTCTGGGCTTGAGTGAGAGTCTTGGATAAACAACAGCATCTCATTTGGACAGATAAATCATAGGACCTAATGACAATCTGCAGAGCTTTGCAAGAAGGAAGCTTGTGCAGAGGCAAGTTCACACACAGAGTGTCTCTAAACTCTTCTCTGCCTCCAGTACTTTTCTGAAAAGGTAAAGATAACATTAAATTCCTTTTACATTTGGATAAAAAATCCCTCAGGTCTTCTGCCTTAGTAACTGCAAAGTGGGTCTGTGCTGGCAATGAAGACGAAAACCAGACCCAGTTTGCCCATATTTTCTTCTTCACTGTGCCATGAAAAACCCTCAGAGTGATTTATTTCAATCATTACAGTGGTTGTAGATTGACACTTCAGTAAAAGATATTAAAATAATATCTGTTGTGTGAGAAACTTAAATCCATACCAGTAAAGAGATAAAAAAGGCATAAAGAAGAGACACAAATGAAAGTGGTGCCTCTATAGGACAGAAAGTTGTGGGTGTATATAAAAGTGTTTCTACATATAACATAGTTTATGGGTGTATATGTATACATTTGTAGATATACACCTATGTGCACATGTATACACTCACATACACATGTGCATAATGGCTGTGTAGAGGTATTAAAAATATGCAAAGAATATTAAAATTCCCCACCTTACTAACAAACTGATAGGGATCTAAGAAAAGATACGGTAAAAAGAAGATAGATACCAGTTTTATGGATGTGTGCTCTTCTCACCTTTTGTTCTTTCATCCTTTTTTGGGCAGTGAGAAAAATCTTTGTCCTTGAGGTATTCATATTACGTCAGGTTTTACCAGCATGGCTCTTTGTTCCTGAAAATAACCCACTTCCAGTATTATACCTGAAAGCTGCTGTTGTACAAGTGTTTTTCCTCAAACAGAAGTGGATGGGATCTGATCTTCCCGATATTGTACATTGCTTCAAGTGTTTTTGTGTATCAGGCCCTTAAGCTGAACAATTAATTGAGAAATCATAGAGGTCTGGAGGGCAAATTCCTGTCTCAGAATGAGCGGCAATATGGGACACAGACATCACCACAGTATTTTAGTCAGCACTGTAAAGTCTTTTTCTATGGCTAGGCAGGTATGCACATGGGGATTTAATTCCTGTAATTTTGTGTGTGCACCATGGTGTATAGGTACCTGTTCATCCCTGTCACAGCTGGAGGGTAACACCTAACAGAGATTTTGCATAAGTTGTCCCTTTGGGAGAGGATTTTCAAATAGTGCCAATATTGAGGTCTACTGCTAAAACAATGTTATGGGACAGAGCTGAGAAGCTTTTCAAGATCTATTAAATTTACATAGGCTCTACCCATTTTTAAATCCTGTTCAGACATCCTCGTGTACAACAAATAACTTCCCTAGTCCCTTAAAAAAGTACTGATGCATAGTGCACATTTGCACTTATGTTCTTATTTAAAATCCAAATATTTGGTAAAGAGGCTGAAATTGCCTCCATTCTTCCTCTATACAAATACAGGCTAGAAATACACCACTAAGCCCAGAGAAATCTTTTCCTCAAAATTACTCTTGACTCCTAATTGCAGATGGGAGAAGTTTTGGTGAGGACATACCTTTTATAGACACCACAGACTGGAATCCAGGTATTCCCTAAGTGCAGTGTGGGTGATTTTCGAGAGCTTGCTCAGCAATCATTGAGACTAAATGTCCAACACTTTTTGGGGCATTCTCTTGGAAGTCCATTCTGGGGCACATCCACAAGCATGGTTGGTGCCTCTTACATACAGCACAGGATTCTGAGATCCAAAATCACACAAGGAAACTCCCAGGTAAGCTACTTGATATACTGCTGCAAAACTGCACTTGACTTCAGAACGCTGCTTTATCTTCCAAATAATACAGTGCAAGATGTGTTCTGTCTTTTGCGATAAACAGCAGTGGGTGAGGATTATTGAGCTAATTCTGCAGAAAAAGGGGAAAGGAGTGACCAGATTTTTCTACCCACTCTTCAGTCTCATCACAAAATTTTTGTAAAAGATGTCATTTCCAAGTGCTAGCCATTTTCAAAACTGCAGCCTCTCCTCTACAGCTAGATGCATAGTTCCTACAGGTTCTGATACATTTCATCACCTCTATTTGGTTTGTTCTTGAATAATCTGTGAATTTACCATGATCATCCCAAATACATTCATTACTGGTACTATTCACTGCACACTTCTGACAAATAATCCTTGGCTTGTGGGCTTTTTGTGAACAGCCATATACCAAATACTCATACAGATGCATAAGCCATGCATCTTTCTCCTGATCAGGCACAATTAATTCTCACCAGTGGGTTTTCAGATTGTGAATTAAAAATATGATTTCTATCATATCTTACAATACTTACTGGAAAGTTACAGTTTCACTCACTAATTTGCTACTATGTTTGTGGTAAATTGGTACAGAAAGTTATGGGGGTTGAGAGATCCCATTGAAAAATGGAATTTTTAGATTTTCAAGATTTGCCACTGACTTCAAAACCCCTTGATGAATGTCATTGGGACACTGTAATTCCATTTCATTAGGACTTGAATTAAATGATCTACCTCTGCCTTATTAGCACAGCTGAAGCTGGTTTGTTTGAATCACAAAACATTGTCAGAGGATTTTGCTGGGTCTGTTCTTTCTGCCTGCATGAAGGCAACTGTTTTCTGTCTGGTTCCTATATCACGGACATATTCTCTGCCTGATGTTAGAATACATAATGCTACTCATTTCCACTCCAGCTCTCAGCAGCCCTATGCATTCATGCAGAGATGGTCTTTGAAGGCTGGGCAAAGGTTTCACAGGGCGAATCAGAGCAGATAGATGCATTGCAAAACAGCAAAGATCTGGTCATCTGAAAGAAACGGTGGTACAATGGCTGAGATTGTGCAAAACGCTTAGATCAGTTCCCAGAGTTCTCTGTCACACTTCTGTCTCTCTTTCTCTACCCATGTGTTGCTGAGGTATTTGTCAACAGAATGGAAATCACACTGTTCCTGAGGAGAAATGGAATTTAATATTAATACTATCTCCTGTGGAAAAGCAAGAGTGAGTCAGAGCTGAGTAGAGTTTGTTTTATATATGAAGTCTTTCATTCTGGAGAGTAACTCAGAGCACAGAGCTGTGAATTTAATGCTACCAGCTCGGGTGGCTGTGTGGGAAAACACAGCAGGCTTTGTGCATTAAGCAGCAATGTGCACTGCTGTAGTCATTAGGAACAGTTTCACTAACAAAGAAATAGGGGAAAAATACTCATCAAAGTTTTTCTCAGTAGGCAGTATTTGATAAGTGCCACAGGAAGCTTTGAATACATACTGGGCTGAAAACAGGTAGTATCACCTTGCTTTAAATGGAGTCTACTTTGCCTCTTCTTTCTAGTCTTCTTTATATTTTGTATTTTATTTATATTTCTCCTCAAAATGAAGCTCTCCTCAGCAGTGACTCTTATGTTCATGCTGCCCTTATTTCTAAGCAAAATAATACAATACAATTTAAAATGCCGGGGTTCAACGATACAAAGCTCAAAATGAACAGCTTTGTCAATTTTTTAAGCAAGAACTCTGTCTTTCCTTCAAGTGACCTTTCAGTCATGTCTCATCAGATGTGTCCTATGTCCTGTCATGTCCTGATAACATGTTCTAGTAGATGCTGTTATGAGTAGCTGGTGCTTCCCCCTACTTTAATTTCCTGTGGGGAAAGAGGTTACCTGCTGAAGTAACCCTGTGCAGCTCTGACTGCTAGTGTATGGATGTCCCAGCAAATGAGAGGCCATGATTGCTTCTCTTCTGCTGTGAGATGCTGCTTTCCCTGTTTGTCGTCAGGCATGGAAGGCATAAGAGGAAGGAGGAGAGAAAGGATAGCAGAACTGGAGAAAAATATGGTGTTTTGCTGATGTTTGCAGGATCCAAGGCAGATGGTCAGTCACAGATGGATGCCTTGGGCTGGCAGGTCAGCCACAACAGCTATTGCTCTAGTTGCTGGCTCCTTTCCCCAGTTAACTGTGTAGCCTGGTCAGCTCTCTCTCTCTCTTTTCTACACGTTTTTCCCATTCTGGGCAGCTAGCTGTGGTGTCTACTGACAGCTCAGCCTTTTGGCTGCAGTACAGTCAATTTCAAGATGGCTGAAAAACTGAGTGGAAGGTGGAAAGAAAAGGCAGATGATGGAAGAGGAGCTTTGAGGGAAGGGGAGGCAGAAGGATTGCATGTTTCTGGCCCTTGCCTATGCAGTGGATGTGATTGGGAAAGGTTCCAGTGGGGATCAGTGGAGCTGCTGTGATGCTTCAGGTGCAATGGGGCTTTGTTACTGGAGCATAGCAGATGCAGGCTGGCCTATGCCCTTTCTCCATTTCTACAAGTCCTCCTTCCCTCCCCCATCCACTTATCTTTTTTTCTTTGTTTTCTTTTTGAGGAGGCAAAAAGGACACAGACTAATCCCCTCATTATCTTATCTCATTACTTCTGGTGCATCTTTTAATGAACTCATTTCTGACTCCAAGAAATCTCTACACATTCTTTGGGCTTTTCCAGCTGGAAGGTTTTATTGATGTAGTTCAATATCCTTCTCCTCCTTTTGCACCTTTTCCATTTAGGCTCAGTGTTCAAGACTAACAGAATATTTATAAATCTGGTGTACACTTCCTAAGCTTCTATTCCCAACTAGTGTAAGGCAGCAAAGCTTCAGTCATTACTGTACTTGCCTGTGGGCAAGTGTGCCCAGCAAGTGAAGAGCTACACTGGCATGACACTACATGCTGAGTCTTTGAGCTGCTGTTTTTCAGGCTGTTGCCGTCTGCCACCAAAAAGTACCAATACTTTTGGAGGTAACAAAGGGGGTCTCTAACTAGCATTGCATCATGAAAATATGCTCCTAGTGTTTTTAAATAGTTTAAATATTCCAGTGTAACCCCCCCTCTATAGTTTACTTCCTTATTTTTATTCTCTGCTTCATACAATAAAATCACTTGAAAGAGAACATTGGAAGAAGAAAAAACAAAAGAAAAGAAAAAAAAAGAACAAAACCATGTGAAATTACTTTTGAATCAGATGCAAATTCAGTCCTATTGTTCACAGATCACTATGTGCAGCCTTCCTGTGATGAGTCCTAAAGCACGGGCAGAAGTGCTATCTCTACAGCATTATGAAGCTTTATGACAGCAAACCTGTCATAAAGGAAACACTGTACCACTGATACGAGCTCAACCTCCAGTGGCAGAGCTCAATGGGTAAGTGCCGGCTGGCAATGCTTTGCATGTCAGTAAACTACAGCACTTGGAGCCTGCAGGATAAGTCTAGTGTCAGACAGTCACCAAACACACACACACTAACGGGGGATAGGAGGACCTCAAGAAGATTATGGCTACTGAACTGTGCCCTTCTCAGCAGAATTTATAACCATGCCAACAGGTACAGATAATATGTTTCCTGTGTATATGAGAATGCTTTCACTAATCTCAGGAGTAGTGACACATCACTAGGACACAGACTGCCAACAGAAAGCTTAGAAGCTCCAGCTTTTAACTGTGAATGGTACCTTCAGGCTCCATAATTCACTCTTGGCAAAGGCCAGCCAAATTTACAACCTTCTGCTGCTTTGACCAGTGCTGTGGTTAAGCTAACTTTTATGTGGTCCTAGAGGCTTTTCCTGCACAAGGTCTTCAGCACTTTCAGGGGTGTGTGGCCTTGTGACCTCCTGGGGCAGTGACAATGGACAGCATGTATATTCGTCTTACAGCAGATTTATTTTCATCTCCCACGCCTGTCATCCAGGTCACATTACCCAAGAATAAGTCATGTTTTTACCTCTCCTTTCTGGACCATGCTTGTGAGAGATTGCCCTGGACAAGCTCAGCTAGAAAGAGCATCTCAGCTGAAAGGGTTCAACTGGGTGTGAATCAAATGGATTGCACAGGCATAAAGATCCCAAGAAAAGAGAACTGCTAGCTCCTCTCTGACCATCATCTTCAGATGGAGTCTTACTCTGTTTCTGGTGAATATAATATTAAAGTGATATTCACGTGTATTATTTCCCTTTGTCCTATCGACCTCCTGGAATTAATGTAGTTTAAATCCTACCAGGTGCACATGGTATATTCTTGCCCTCCACATCCATTTTAAGCATCAAAATGCATTAATTAAAAAACAAAAGAAAAAAGTAGAATCCAGGTTGCTGGAACTGTGTGTTGATGTAAATGATAGGAGAAAAGACAGATCTGTGACAGGAACAGTCCAGGAATGGCTTATAAAAGACAGTATAAAACTGTTCCCATCTGTCCATGGCAATGATTTAGGCTGGGATTTTTAAAGACACTTGATGTAGTGATGTGTCCAAAGCCAGAATGCTTTGCTAGGTTCCCAGACTTTAATGTGGCATGAAAAGCATCACTGCATGGCCCACATCTTAAATGCTCCACTCTTATAACTTTGTGGGGGCTTTGCTGACTAGCTTTAATTTTGTTTTGAAGGAAAATTACTTGAATGAGACTGGTATTTTTCTCTTTGCTCTGCCAATCTGCTATAGTTGTAGATGCAGTACTTCAGTCTATTTGCTCCCACAGTGGGAGTCAATCTGTCTACTTAGGCCTGGCCAATAGATAGACTAGCTAATGCACTGTTCTGCTCCTCCATTCCACGTGGCAGGATAAACCCACCCTGATAAGACCTAAAATCCAATCAGAATGCAAACAATGTAAGCTATCAAGCTATAATGCAAGATCAAGTGCTGGGGCCAGTGTTGTCTTGGTGTTAATTATGCTAAAACAATCCTGGTTCACCAGGCTTTGAATTAGATAAGATGATAGCTGGCCTGTAAATGTGTGACTAGCAGTCAATCACTTTATTGTATAAAAGTCCAGACCCACCTCATACAGTTACGTTCTTCTAACATAACCCTCTTGGGGTGTATGTGTGGAGATTCCTCTGTTGGCTGGGGAAACCCTCCAAGGATACTCCTGGAGGTTGAGAGCATTTGTATGGGTGAGTTACATCAAATCTCTACTTAATAATTATTTCCTTTTTGCTAGCTTTAATATAATTGTTTCTATACTTGTTCAATATAGTGCACTACCCTATCTTATATTTTACTACAAGTAGTTTTAGCTTTTGTATTGTGTAGTAAATAATTCTGATTAGGTTATTTTCTATAAAATAAATTTTCATTTTATATAAATATTCTCATTTTGCCAATCATTAAAACCTGTGGGACAAAAGTTGTTCAATCACATCTCTATAATTCCTAAAATTTAAACCATTGACATAATCCAAGGCTAAGACTGGATTAAGCTGCACCTAGACTCCCCTTTGAGAAGGATTTTAGAAGGCAAGGAAGTCCTTTCTGCACCTCACGACTCAATGGCAGGGCTTTTTAATAAATTTTGTCTAGGCCTGTCTAAGCCTTCCACTCCACCCATGACATTTCCTGGATAACTTTTATCTCTTTAATAGGAACTTAAAAAATGGGTTCCTATCTGAAACGAGCAAGGTTTTGAGATTCTTCATTCCACTTCTCCAACCTTAGACAGGGCACCAATGATCTTACACTGTGCTTGAACCCTTTTAAAAACACATCAGCCTACCTAATGCTCTTAAAAAATGGCAAGGGTGGGGATGAAGCAAAGGAACTCTACTCTTTGGAGAGGTTTCAAACCTTCTTTCAGGTTTAGTATATGCCCTCAGTGGACTGTGTCCCAGAGGAAGAGAGAAAACAGACGATGGGGTATAGATGTTCCTGGCAGAAGTGCGGGATTTAAGCAGCACAAAGCCAGCACCACAGTCTTTTCTTGCTGCCTTGTTGAAGTATGAGAGGGGCATACATAAGGGTTGCACTAGCCGGGGTTGTTTCTGCAAACTGAACTGGCCCAACTATGGGTAGTCCAAAAGTTTCCATCTAGTTTGTTTTTCAGAGGAAAATTGGATTTCATTTAGGAAAAAGGTCAATTTTCCCAAGGAAAACCTCTGTTTTGGAAAGTGTAATCTTAGTTTCAAAGACAGAATAGGGTGTGACATTGTATTATTTCACCACACACACTATTTCTCTCAAGAAATGTTTAGGCTTGAGTCAAAAAAGAGACTTAGCTGTTTTAAATTGAAAAAAAAAATGCCCAAAGGAATAAAGAAATTCTTACAGGTTTAATTAATTTTGTAGTTGCTAAAAACACCTCCTTCTCCCAAAACTAAGACAGCTATGAACATGTGCAGGAGTACATTCAAACGGTGTGTTAACAACTTAATAAAAATATTTACTTGCATTGACTTTGATTCAATTAGAGATTTATTCTTATTGTCCAACAGAAATTAACTACCTTTCCTTTTTAGACATTAAACAAAATAAATTCAATAATTCATTCAGTCGACCTGAACAACTCACAGTGGGAAATTGTGCAAAGAACCCAGTACCCTGTTCTGCCTGGTAAAGGGTGCAGCCTACTCAGCACCTTGCAGGATGAAGCCTTCCAAGCACTCCTCTCTCTGTGGGTTTGCTCTGCAGCTCCCCAGCCCTTGCAGGGATCACAGAGATGTGAAGGGATAATGAAGTCTCTGTCTATACAATTATAATGGATTGCTAAAAGTATCAGAGTTGCTGTAAATAAATCATTATATCAGGCTCATTTAGCCTGATTCCTACTCTCAGATGGCTTATCATACAGTCCAATCTCTGAAAGTCAGCCATTCCTTTGCAATTACATTTATCACTAATCAAAAATGGAAGCATTCCTGCCAGCTTTGAATGCATTCATTTATTCAAATTTAAAAACACCCGTCTGCAAATATTTAGATGCCCTAACTATTAATTAAAACTTGCTGTGACCATCTAGTGAGGTGTAGCATCCACATTAACCTAGACACCTAGTAAATCACAGCAGCAGAAGAGCTCCTTTCACCTCCCGTCTCCTGGCAACACACCTTCCACCTTACTGAAAAAATCCATCCAGCAAGGTGAGTGGTTTACAGCAATTGCATCCCTGCAAGCTGCAGTTTTGCCTTTTCACAGAGCCTGATGGGATGACTGGTCTTGAAGTGACTATGGAGCCAGACTTGTGCCAACTGTACCTGGGGCAGAGCTCCCCTGTGACAGGAGTTTGCACTCCAGGGCCACAGGGGACTTGCTCCTGGCCCAAGACTGTCTTGAAAGGCATCTCCCTTGTCTACCTCGTGACCTTGTTTGCGGCATCATATGGTTGCATCTGATGCCCAGCTCCCCTCCAAGCGATGCTTGCCACTGACCTGCTCTGTTTTGTGTGTCTTCTGGGTTTCAGGTAACTCTCATGGAGAGAAAAAGGGATTGATTTATGTCCTAGAAGGTCTCATGTCACTTCTAATTCAGGACCAAATGCTTATGCAGAGTGCTGCCGAGTACACTCGCAAAATCCCAGCTTAGTAAATTCCTCTTCTGCCAATATGTATTGGGCCAGGATACCAAACAACATGCCGTGTGGGTGGATGTAAATAAAATCCCTTTATCATTGCAATCTAGGCATCTCTTGGCAGCCATGGCAACTGAATAACAATACTCAGATTCTGTCCTCAGTGATACAGCATGAAAGTTTATATAATAAAACCCAGGATATATTTACACCAAGTTTCACACAAGGAAGACAAAAGGTATTTTGTACAAATATATTTTATTTATGTAGAACTACAGTAGGAACCACGTGTGTGGGAGAGGAGATATCTGGATATGACCAGATTATATTTTGTACTTTAATCCCTTTCCTATCCTGTAAATAGATTGAGGTGTCAAAATACTATTTGAAATTGTTCCTCAGTGAAATTCATTTCAATGAGCAGCATTCTGTGACTCACTACACACAGTCTCCAAGGTTGCTTTGAAAATACAAAAGTATTTTTCCAGCACCGTGCACCCTCATGAAATATTAATAACAGATATACTTCACATGTAATTCTTGGTCCCTCAGGGATGATTACAGAGAGGAAGAAGCATATGCCTAGGGATAGGGAATTTGTGGGAATAAGAAGTATTGTGTGAAGCAGAAGTCCATTCTGTACCAGGCAGCAACCCAACCCCAGTCTCCATCCAAATATCATCAGAGGTCTTGCTCTTTAGGAAAGTACAGTCTTAGCTATTAGCTAGAGACTGATAAGAGGATAATATTAAAAAATAACTTTATCTTTTCCCTCTGTTGTTTAAAATACAATGCATTGCACAGAAAAGAATTATTTCAACAAACATTCCTTCTTTCCGACTACAGTGGGCATGTATAAAAGTGAATATAAACTAGAAAAATTACTATAATCTCAGGTTGAAATTTTGTCAAGCATATTTCTGCAATTTAATTTTGCTACTTCATTACAACATGTTATTTGGTAGAGTCCAGGAAGTCATAACTATAACTATTCAGTATATGGGACCAATTAATGTAGTAATTAAGTGGCATCATGCTACAGATTTCAGTGAAGTGTTCACAGTATGCTAATGTTTGCACTTACCTGTGGTAGTGTGGTCCTGGAAAGCTTCTTTCAGCAAAACTGTGTAGGACTTCGTGCTGCAGAGTGGGAACATGCCTCTGTCCCTTCTGATATACCAACCACAAACTAGGAAATGTCTTGCCTCTGATGAGGTTTGATGGTACAGATGTTCCCAACTGAGTAAAAGAGGTGTTCCCAAGGTGCTCAGGAACATCCGTTTGATTCTTTCTGTAGTGTCTTCATCTCTAGTGTAAAGTCTCAGTGTAGCCCCCAAGTCATAAGGATGAAGTGCAAACTGATCATTAGGAAGATACTGCTACGTGAAGAAACTAAAATATGGTACCCGAGCCAGTGTACAAGTGTGTGAAAAAAAGCTCTCAGCTCTCCATAGCATGGACAGGACTGCACGAACACCTCACACAAATCCATGATGCTAATTTCCGGAATAATTCGGTGAATAGCTCATGGTTAAAACCCTCTCTAAAAGCTGATGGCAAAGACAAGTCTATTGGATCCATGAGACCTTACTCCCTACTCTGTCATCATGGTTTACACTTCTCTGACACCACTATTACACCAATAAACTTGATCCATCATATTCATATGAAAACTAGTACAGAACAATATGTTTCAACAAAACAACTGTTTAAATCCAGCGGAAGCAGCAGGAAATAATTTCATTTTATTCTGAAAAACTCTTTTTTCTGTAAAGAGCATTTTAAAAACTCATAACAATTTGAGTAAATGTGAAGTAAACTCTTTAGTCAGCACACAGAAGATGAGAAAATGGGTGATTTAAGTTACAGAACCTACAAACTTGGCCTCCTTGAAGTTACCAGAGCTAGCAGAGGGTCTGATTGTAAAAGGACTAATATAAAAAACTAAGAAAACGTGGTAGAATAAAAAAGAGGGACAAAAGCTACATACATTAAAGTAATTACTGCTCAACTTGCTGCTGTGTAACACATTAATATAGCACAAACTTTACCTGCAGTTTTGTGAATTTAACAAAAAAAAAGAGGGGGTGATTTTGAAATTATCAGATCAAACGGATACATCAGAGATTTGAAAATTTGATCTGGATATCACTTTAAAACCAGAAATAGTGATATGTGATCCAGGATGATCTAATGGTTTCAACACTGAGTGTTAAAAGAAAGGCTGGATGCAGATCTTGTGCCACATGCACAGCCTGTTCTGCAGCAGGTCTTAACACCAGTGGGCCTCCTACCAAGTCTGGTAGATCACATGTCTGCACATCATCTCTCTTGACTTGAAACTGCAAAGCCATCATGGTTAGGGCCTGGTGCTGGCCATGTTTTGAGGACAGACATGCAGGATATGGGTTCTAAAAGCCGTGCAGGTCTTAAAGAGTGACTGCGTCTGACTTGTAACCAGTTGTTGGACTCTGGCTGCTTCTGTAGTCAATGGAGTCAGCTCCACATTCGGACTGCCTATGACAGATATTAACTATGGACATTATGGCTAAATTGCAACATCTTTCTTCACATCCACTGAGTTCTTACCTCTGCTGATTGCAAAGGGTCTGGCAGCCTCATCTGCTACGCTTCTGAATCATTCATTGTTCTCCTGACAATGAAGGATATCTTAACAACCACCATCTCAGTCTGGCTCAGGGGCCAATGGTCTGAATATGATCCATATCTATGCTGATAAAATAGAAAAGGGTCAGGTATCCAGCCTCTGAATCTCAAGCTAAGTAGGATGGACAATGTCCACACTGCCTTGCATAAGACACTCTAGAGCAGCCTTGTCTTGGAGAGAGCTGGCTGAGACAAAACATCAGATGAGTAATTTGGATGATCAAAGATACAGTGTTTGACCTTGTTCCCTGATAACACGGACCTATACAATGGAATTAGTTATGTAATGCAGCCCACAGGCTGATATAATATTCCCTGTAAGAAAAGGAGGAGGAAAAACCAGATCTACCTGAGAAGGTCAGAGTTTGCATTCTAAAACATTATCTTATGACATAGCTTACAGTATTTTTAACACCTCTATAAATATTGAGAGATCCTCATACAATCAAGATAGTTCCAATAGCACATCTCTCAAGCATTACAGGAAAACATGACCTTGCCTTGTAGACTTCTTCTACTTTTTGTGCTAATAGACTGATACTTTATTCTACCTGGTCCCTTTTATAGGAAGCCATGTTTGCTTTACTGCAAAAGAACTAATGAATGCATTTTTGAAACAAATTCTGAGTTAAAGAGGTGAACCAGATGACTCAGAGGTTTTAATTCTGCAATTTTGTTAAGCTCATCAATGGCAACGTCTGTTCCTTGAGTGAGTGAAGCTGGAAATGTTTTCCTTCCTTTTTTACTTATCAGAGTTATTAAAAGAGGAGGGATAAGGAAAAGAGTTGGCTCTAAGGAACTCCGTGGTGTCGCAGCTAGGATATTACTGGTATTTTGATTACTTCAGCTGAAGCCTGTTCAGATCTTTACGCTGGACATCAGTGCAGATAAGCCTTCACCAGTCCATTGTGGGTATATCTGGAGGGAAATGTGACAGTTCCACCAACACTTTCCATCTGATGAATCCTCATCCAACATGGAAGTGGTCTGTTTCCTAGCTTTGGAGAAGAGGAAAATTATCCTGTAGTTTTAACTGTGAATTTACACAAAAGTCACATCATTTTCTCAGAACATTTCCACTTTTACCCGCTTTTGAGGAGAGGGTACAAGGCAGTGAGGATGCAGGGGCTGATGCTTTCAGAGTTGAAAGTAGAATTGCACAGGCTCTCCTTTGGAGACAGCCAGGTAGACCTAGTCCCAGTGCTGCCCTGGATCTGCCCAGACAGATCCACCACTCCTCAAGTAAGAGGCAGACAGAGAACTTATAACAGAATGGAAATGTTGATGCACAAAGTTCCAGTGTGACTACGCAAAGGATAGCTCACCTGTGTGAGAAGGAAAATCCTAATTCAGTTACATACTGAAAACAAACAGATAAACAGGAGTCCTTCACTAGGAGGTTCTGCCCACTCTGCCCATGAGCATTTGGATTCTTCCAGGTCTCCTCATTGTATGGATATCATGGGTAGATCAAGCACTGCGGAAGGTCCCTCATTCTGCTCTTGTCCCTTTACAATGACTGCAGGGACCACATTTAAAGAAAGGATCAGTAGAAAGTGTGTGAGAGGCAGGAGGGCTTGTCTGGAACAGCTGAAGAAGGAGAGGCATGCATAAATAAATTAAAAAAAATCATCCACTTTACTAAAATCCAATCACAGAGGATGTCAAGGGGGAGAATAGATGAGCTGGTATTAGAGGCAAAACTGTGAGAGGCAGAGCTCTAGCAGATATGTAAAATAATTTTGTGCCTCATTAGGCAGTCCCAGGGTGTCATACATAAAAGGACCAACCCCCAAATTGTGTGACACAATTTCTATTCTTTGCCCCTTTGAAATACATCCAGAATCCACATTCTCACCCCAGTGTCATGAGAGTGTCAGAATCTGTTCCAGGTAGGAGATATTAAGAGTAAAGCTGACAGAATGGGCTCTAAACCTTGTTTACCCTTCCCTCACCCATGCTGAAGCAGTGCCACACAGTAAGATTAGACACATTTCTCCTGATACTGGCTGTAATGAGAAACAAGAAGTAATAAGGTGATTTATTATCCCCTGTCTCTCCCAAAGACCTCAACATGCTGGCTCTGTCCTGCACTCCTTGGTGACTGGTTTCAGAGAGACAGAACTCTACTCACTCTTTTGCTGCAGCAAACTATCCTGCCTGTTCCCCAATACAAAGAAATGAGGAGACGAGGCAAGTTGCCAGGTTCTGAGAACTTTCTCTCATAAAAGCAATATATGTGCTTATTGTTCTTCTAGATTACAAAATTTGGAAAGGAGAAGAGAAAACGTAAATTGCACAGTTTATTTTATGGAATAGAAAACATAGCACCCCTGCTGCAGTGAAGTCCGTTGAGCCCATAAATGTGTCATGGCTTGATGGAGAGCACCATAGTCACTCAAATGAGTCAAGATTCCACAAGAGGACTTTCTACTGAACTCAGCATGATTTACCAAAATTGACAGAGAATGAAGAACTATGGAATGGCTTTAGTGGCTGTCTCCCAGCTTCAGACACTCCATCTCTTAGCTGCTGTCAAACTTCTGCACTCCCAGGTTTCCCAGGATCTTGGAGTCAGGGGCCTGTTGTGCCAAACGTTGTACTAACAGAAATGAACAAACAGTCGTTATCCTGGAGATATCATGAAGCTATCTCCAGGTTTTTACTTTTTACACTTTAAATAATGTGCCTGAATGGAATCTAAAGGAGGCATGAGATATTTAATGTAGAATTTTGAATTTGTCCAGGATAAATAGATTCTTGGCCTTTCATGCCAGAATGCTTTCTTCACCCTTGATACTCTTGATTTCTCTGAGGCTTCTGGTAAAATAAAGGTGTAATGGATCCAAATCATGCTGCTGAAAGGCAGGCACCAGTATAACTATTACTGGTACCACTGAGCATATAAGCAACAGCAGGGGATACAGTTTCCTCTGCTGGCTGAATAGACAGCTTTCCAAAAGAGTGGTATTGGTACAATGATGGTATACTGCAAAGTTAAATTAATATTTCTTCTGTCTCACACTGTGTTGGACAACAAAAGTAGGGTGAGCAACTCAGGCTGCCCCTACGGCTCCCACAGTCCAGCTTCTTATATCACTGATAGAAAAAAAAGTCACAATCACTCAGGCTATTCTGTGTCATTTGTCAGACTGGTCCATTGGCTTCTTGAAGTCCCTAAAAATGTCTTCCGTTTTCACTGGGTTGGTCTTCGTAAGCCCTGCTGTGTCTGACAATACTGAAAGTAGTCTGCAGTACCTCCCTTAAATGAGGCAGCACCAGTGTCACACCAGATTATAATTACAAACTGTAATGACAGGCCCAGTGGCCTTCTTCATTAGAAATATAAGTTCCGTAATGTAAATCTGGGAATCTAAACAGTTTTTTACCTATTGATTATGTTACAATGACAAGAAACAGAGCCAACAAACTTGAATTTCAAAACAACTCAGCAGAAAAAAAGAAAAACCACAACGGTCCTTCTCTTAATATAGAGGATTATTCTGGAAGACAAAAGCCTTAAAAATGAAGCTGGCATTCTGTTTGCAGAACCTACAGTGTTTATCTCATTGCTTTTGCAATACAAAAGAGGAGTATTTAAGTAAAAACTATCTTCGGATATTTCTGTTAATACTGCAGGCAATTCTTTTGTATTCTCTTAGGGCCTTGTTCTTTCCTCTGAAACTCTCTCAAGCTCAGGTTGGATGAGGGTCTGAGCAACCTAGTCTAGTTGAGGATGTCCCTGCTCATTGCAGAACGGTGGACAAGATTACCTTCGAAAGTCCCTTCCAACCCACACCATTCTGTGGCTCTAAGACTGTATGTGGCCAACAGGCTTAATTTGACATCTAATGTTTCTTGTTCTGCATCAAGGATATAAAGGGGAAACCACATACCCCCTGGTTATTGCTTCCAGAACCTTACCACACAGTTCGTCTGGGTTTGGGGTCTACTTTGACACACCTGAAATGTACCACAAGGGATTGGGAGAGCAATTTGAAGCCATCACTGAGCAGACTTTGGTCTGAGTGTCTAGTCCAGCACAACGTCAGCACATGTCCTGGCTCAGTCCCAGTAGAGCTGTGACTGCATAAGACTGGTGCTGTGCCCAGAGTAATTAGATCTGCCTCTGAAGAAGAATAAGGAGCTTGGGCAGAATGACAGGGCAATGTAATTATACTTCTTCTGGAGCTAATTCAGGGACCACAGCATTAGGCTGAATTGCATAGCCTAGATATTTCGGAATTTATTCATTTTGAATTATCTTTTCTAAATACTCAAAAGGGAGAGATTTAGTGTTGCAGTTATAGGTACCATCCATCTCTCCCTCCTCCTTGTATTAGCAGTGTCTCCCATGGTGTTTTCTGTTTCAGTCTCAAAACCCACAGTGCAGCCATATGAGCCTTAGAACCCCTCCATGTTCCGCCTCCATGAGGAGGCATGACTTGTCAGAGGACATCTGACACAACTTCCCATTCAACCTTGGAAAAGAACTTCTGCCATTTTCAGGATTGCAGAATGGAGAAGCACAACATTAAAGGAATGAAAACTAATGGTGTCAAGCACAAAGGAATCATCCTAGGTTAATAATATTGGAAGGTCATTATTTTTGCGGGCTTTTCAGAGGGATTTTTTTCAAAGCAGCTCAGATATGTTACTATGATAAGCACAGCATAAATGCTCAGCCAGACAATCAGACAGTGTACCTTCACCTTATTACGTGTGACCGAAACTGCAAACAGCTCAGATCAATCTCAGAGATATTAAATTAGAGCTGAGTCTCACTCTATCTCCCGTACAAAATGAGCTGAGCTAAATCTGAGATAATGCCCATATCAAGAGACATGACGAACCATATTCCACTGGGTGAAGATTTATTTTTAGTTTTTCCATAGAATATTTCTGATTATATGAACAATGGGAAAGAAGAAAAAATCTCAGCATTAGAAATGCATTGAATCTGTACATGCATTATGTAGCAGCTGGGGGTTCTGTCTCTAAGACAGAACCGAATTATGATTCTTGCATAATGTAACAATATGATAACTAAAAAGAAGACCTGGGTTGAAATGGGTAGCAGATAATATTACAGAATTACAATAACAAGGTCATTTGAAAATGAGGGCAAGTAAGAAACTCAAGGAAAGAAAGTAGATATAATGAATAGAAAGGAAGCATTCGTTATGGGGTGGGTGTAGAGCAAAGAGTAAGTTAGATTCCTAAACTAAATTGGCACATACAGGCCGTATTTATATCCCTGCAGTTTTGAAAAAAACACCTCCCATTCCTCATGCTGTTATTGCAGTTCTTAGGGGGATAAAAAGATCTTGCATCATAAACATTGAGCTAAGCAGCATTGTCATCATCATCATCATCATCACAGTAAACTGGTTTAGGCCATCTCAAATGGTATAGTAGTTATTTTCTGGCTATACCTATAGTCATAAATAGAACAGAGGCAGGTTATAGGCTAACATGCTGTCCTAAAACCACCCCAACTGATTATTGCTAAAAATTCTCTGACGTATTTTTGTCTTTTTATTCTACTATTTTCCCAGACAGTTTCTGGACACTGATAGGGAATAAACTGGGTGAGGGACAGCTTGAACATCCACACTCCTTTCTGATGAGTGAGGGGAAAGTTTTGCCATGTGGAGATGAATTGTGCTGTGCCACTTGGCCTCAGGGGCAGACTGTGTTCCTTGGTCTGTTTTATTTGGTAGTACAAAATGAATCCTTTCAGAATCATAAAGGTCAAATAAGGTACCAGAAGACAGGAAAAAAGACAATCATAGTCATTATTCTTAAATGGGGAAAAGATTAGTCAACATCAATTTCTAGAAAAAAATCTAGAATAAATAATTGACTACACTATATATAAGTCCCTGAAGGATAGCAAGGAGATAAATAATAGTCCACTGGAATTCATCACAAACATCTTGCATTAAACTAATTTAATTTCTGTCCATAACGAGATTCTACAGCTAGAGCTGAAGCTGTTAATTTCACATATTTTGATCTGAACACTGTCTTACATAACATTCTCATTAAAAGATTTCCGCATATATAGCCTTGGTGGATCTTCTGTAGTGTGGGATAAAATTGACCAGATAATTATATGCTAAGAATATTTTCTCTGGTTCACTCTTCAGTTGGAATGACTTACTTTACTGAGTAGCATGTCAGAGGGATATGTCTTGGATCTCACTCACTTGACATTTTGATTATTCACCTGGATGATGGAAAAGAAAATATCAGATATTAAATTTGCAGATGACTTGAAGACAAGAAGGACAGCAAATGCATTGGAGGACAGAGCTAGAATTTAAGGAGAGCTTGAGAAATGAAGTGTCAAATAGCATTCAAAGTGCATAAATGCAAGATATTACACTAAGACAAGAGTAATTAATGGTACAAAAGTAATCAGGGTACACATGTGGTATACAGTATAACAGCAGTACAACCAGTAAAGTACTCTTCTTCAAGACAGGTTCTGAAGGTTGTGAGGTCCTTCTGTACCCTGTGGGGGTACCTGAGCATGGCTGTGCAATGGTAGCAAGCTTGTAGACTGAAGGAGTCAGGGCTGAGGATCCAGCTCTCGTGGGTTCACTTTTAGAGGGTTTACTTGAGTCTGGCTCTAGTCTGGTCTTGTGGACTGTCCATCAGCAGAAAATGTTCAATAAGTAGACTCTTGAGGAACATTGTTTGGTTTAGTTTTGTCCCAAAGAAAAGCAGGTCATGCACCTCAAGACTTCTCTGTAATACAAAATAAACATTTTATATGGGGATGAAGTCAACCACTTCAAAAGTACTCTTGTAGCAACTGAAATACTGATATACATGTATATACCATTGGACATCACAAATTGAAACAAATAGTTTCCGTTGGCAAAATGGCAGACATCAGATCACGTTTTACGTACAGAGTAACAGCTTGCAAGTCATACTGTTTTGTCCCACGTTTTGTAAGAGTTCAGCTGAAACTCTGTTCAGTTTTGGGTATGAGAAAGACAAGCTGGAGTCAGTCTAGAAGAAAGTGATTTTAAAATCGCTTGGGAAAGATTAAAGGACTTGGGATTGTTTAGCTTTAAAACTGATTGGGGACATGACAAAAGATGACAAACACTTTTAGAGAGAAGAGAATAATCTGTTCTTCTTCCCATGATGGATAGCACAAACAAGAATAACAGGAAAAGTCTCCCAAGCCTATGCTTGGGGAAGCACCAGCACAGATTGCCTATGGAGATATGGCAGTCTGTATCAAGGAGGATCAGTAGCAATTAGACAAGTAAGTGGTATAAATGATCCCTCCTTAGGCTAGGTGGATGGACTAGGCAGCTTCTGAAGGTCCCTCCCAATCCAGTTTTAACATGACTCCTCTTTTTTCCTCCTGACTCAGTGGAACTACATTATTTTTTCCCAGTGGTCCTTGTTTCAAGCAGTGGGGAGCAGAATGGTTTGCATCAGAGAGAAGCTTAGGATGTTTTCCTAGGATACAGTCTGAAGCTGCTAAGGTGAAATGTCCCTGGGAACCTTGCATACCTGACTCCTGCGGAGATCCCACTCTTGCCACTGAACTATTGGATGGAAGAGGTGTTTTCATTCACTTCAGACCATGGTTTTAAGTAAATGTGGTTATGCTTTGCTGGGAGAAATCATGGCAATACAGATCACATGCAGAAATAGAATTTTATGTGACTCGGAAAATGTGTTGCATGTTTATTTGGGCATTTGAAGAAGTGCTGAGAAGATTGCAGTGAAGACTGGAACCTGTGTATGCTGTGCTTGTCTGCTGAACCTGAAGCCTGTATATGCTGTGCTTCTGTCTAGTGCCTTCAATAGAAGAACATAAGACATCAGAGACCAAAAAAAAGTAGAGGCAACTGGAGTTACCAGTTGCAGTGGCATATCCATAGGACAACTAAAACAAACACCTGACACTGACTGCAATCCTTATGTAGAACAGGATACTCTCTGGATTCAGCTAGTACTAAATAGATGCTAATTGCCTAATCTGTATGTTTAATAAAATATTTATTTCTTTATTTTAATAAATTAAACAAATAATTAATCATTAATTATATTATATAATAATATAAAATCTATAAACAATAAATATTTAATTCATTAAACATGTTTAATAAACCTAGTGTATATGCAAACTCCAAGGAGGAAATGTGGCTCACTGTTGGTCTCCATATCCTCTCTGATATGGTACAAATGACACTAAACAGATGCCTTTTCTGAAGTCAGCTGCAGCAGGGTGAGGCTTGAGCAGATCCGCAGAAGGCCAGATTTCTCACACATCACAGGGTAGTTGCTCTTCAGGAACAATGTGACATTTAGCACTGAGTCAAGAGAAACACAACGGCCTATGCAGTGCTGTACTATTGTGTTGATGACTAGGTGTGCAGTGGCATTTAAAAAATGAGCACTGGCTTTTTAGTGCTCTACAAACTCTGAACCCAGTCCTTTAAAGCCTCCATGCGTGGAATTCACATTGACTTGTGTATACGGAGGACTAGCCAGGTCAAGTTTGAATATTAAATAATAACTTGTCATTCCTGATGTTGCTGCTTAGAGCTGGCATCATATTGTTTTGTTTAGGCAGAAACTGTTAAAATTTTTTTCATACTTTAGGTTTTACTAACTGAGAAGACTAATATATTTAAAGCAATTCTTACAGAAGGGAAACCTACACTCTTTTTCAACCTGCAAAAAAGCCCCCAAATCTGAACAACACTGGCAAAATCTATAAACAAAGCAATTGATGAAACAAATAGTCAATGTTAAAAAGAATATGAGGCCATTCCAGAACAGCCTCTACCTTTTTAGGCAGTCTAAACAGACAGGCTACAACAACATGAAGAATTTGGTTTTTCCAAGATACAACATATTTTTCTTTTTTTAGCAGCCAAAAAGCTCCATACGCAAGGAGAGCATACAGCCAAGTTTTATATATAGTGAAATAAATTGTAGAGGTGTAGGTGTTAGTGGAGCCTGAATACAATGCACTACTAGAGGTGGAGAAACTGTGTCTCCTGGTCTCCAGGACTCTGCAGTTTATCTCTCTGTGATGCATATGTTGAAGCTGGACTGAAATTAACCTCTGCTGAAGGCAAAATTTCTCCCTAGAGGAGGTTAGCTCTAGAAACCGTAGCAATATACACAGTTTATTTGTTCCACAGGGAAAATATATTAAGAACCTGTAGCTGTGGCATGACTCATCTACTCACAATGTACAAGGAGCTGGAAATTCCTCCATTTTACGAAAATAGAGCATGTCCCTTGAGTATCTGGAAAACAGACGTAGTGGTTTTACATCAAGCAACATCTTGCTTATCTAAGCCAGAATGAGTAAAAATGGAAATGCAGGGATAGAATGACTGCTGATTTCGAGAAAACTGGAGAACTGCAAATATAATTGACTGAAAGGTAACATATAGAAGCAGCATACTTTTACGTAGTGGTTGATATACCTATTATATTGTTGTGGGTTTTTTTTTCAACTAGAGCTTAACACATGTAAACAGAGTCCATAGTATTTAGTAAATTGTGCTTAGCTGGAAACTTAATAACTAAAAGATGAATAGTACATGAGCAGAAACACTACAGGACCATCCGTTGTTACATGAATGGCAGATGGCATGAGCAGCCTTGCAAACTTTAAGAAACTTCTTTTCCATTTGAATGAGAATAAAAAGAAAATGTAATGAAATGAGGTTGCTCTTTCACCATTCATGGGTTGGATTCAACTCTTCCTGAAGTTGATGATGGTTTTGTTCCATGTAGAGTGGCCACCTGTTGTAAATGGTTAGCTGAATTCCACTTGCAGGTATATTTTAGGGAAGAATCTGGGAAGATTGTGACTCAAGGCTTGCTTTAGAGCAAGGCATTCAGTCTCATTTCCCAGCCCTACACAAAAGACAGTTAATTCATATTTCTGGGGTTTTATTTCCTTCACGGTGATAATGTATCTGGTACTACATGCTTGTTCAGCACATTATTACCCTAGCTTGGCTGGTGTCCCTGGGCAGTGTTCTCTGATACATGACATAAATAATATTAATGACGAGAAAGAAAGATCACCATTGGCGTTAGTTCCCTGTTCTGTGGAGAGGCTGAAGGTGTGTAAAGGGCTGGAAGGTATTGGTACCGTCTTTCCTCTGCGTTAGGATTAAGGCCACTGAGGAGGACAAACCTGCCATACTGCTGTGCGTAGAGCATAAATCCAGAGTTTTTTGGGTCCTGTCCATTACAAGCACCACATTTATTTGTGGTGTAGCAACAATAGCAGTACTAGTTGAAGTAGAAGCAGCGGTAGTTGTAGTAGTAGTTGCAACAAATGTTCAGGCATTAACTGACTGGCCTTTTTCAAGGGAGTTATCGCTGGGGGCTAAATGAAGGAGGTGTGTGGGTAATGTGGGGTCTACTAGCCCCATCACACTAATTCCCTTGATTGCTGCTCTTATTAATCTATTTGGTTATTACGTTAATCTCTTTGACTATTTCATTAATCTCTTTGGCTGCAGCTAGAGTTAATGTTAAGGCAATTTTTCTTTTGTGTTCTTCCCCTGGCTGGGACTCCTCCAATTTCTAGAGCATTGCAATAGCTTTTACAGCAGCTTTGAGAATACCTCCGCTGAGATATGCATAATATGTTATTTACTGAGAAATTCCTAAAGAAAAAACCTGGCCTTTAAAATAAACCTTACTAGACCTAGGTAAACAGATTTAGAAACACTAGAGCCAGAGAATTTTCATCTACGTGAAAAGATTCTTTTCTTCTACCAACCAACAACTGTGCTTCATGGATAAGCCCCAGCAGAAGAAAATATATCCATAGCTGTTACAGCTGCTCTAAAGGGCTATTGCCAATATCTGGCTTTGCCGCTTTCTTCTCAGTGTTTTGCAACTTCAAAATAAAGTTATTTCTTTTCTAAATATCCTCTGAACTGGAAAATATAACCTTCAGGATTTCTTCCATGGATTTCTGTACACAGGCAAGCTGAACAAACACAGGGCTATTCTAAGACGGAAGCCTTTTCTTTTGTATGAATGCAGGTCTGATGATCAATGTAAAGTGTCCTCCTACCCAAAGCACAAAGATTTTGGTGGTCTGAGTTCTTTTGGTAAACACATTTGCTTTTCTGGAAGGCAGTATGGAATTTCACATAGGCTCTGCTTAGGAAGGAGACTGATTGCACTGTAGACACTTAAGTTTTGTGTATACTTTGGAAGATGGTAGCCGGTGTATTTAAACATATTAATTGTCACTTCATTCCCAAGATGTCATGTCAGTTCCCAAGAAGGTTCTGATGAGAAGGCCAACAAAGACCAGTCATAGTTTCACTCTCAAGGTTAGTTGAATGTGTTACAAATACTAGCACCACAATTAGCATTGATTACACTGACTGGTAGCACTGGTGTGAGACAAGTACAGACCGCAGCTGAGCAGGGACACAATTCATCTTGGGAAAAGCTACTTTAAGTCCTCTTTTGCAGGGCTGTTTGCAGCCTGCCATACTATGCCATGTGAATGATACAGCTAATTGTTCAGTGCATCAAGGAAGAGCTTATGTGGTCCATGCACCTTGCTTTCCTCCAGCCTCTGTTGTCTCCCATTCAACCATGCTGCCACTCAGGGTCTGTTTTTGCTCCTCAGAAATTACTTTACCTATCCTGTTTTGTTTTGACATATACACAGCTTTGATCAAACTTCATCTTGAAAAAAACCTCTGTGCATGTATCTTGAAGCTATCAAAATAACAGACTAGAACCAGGGAATGTCCAAGGGACATGAAAACACAAAAGCTGTTTGTACTTTAGCAACATGCTATACTGCAAACTGTGCTGATTGAACTATCCATGGTAAACCATGCTTATTTGTGGCTGACTGCCTCATCAATTTTCATTTGGGAACTGAAATGGAATTTTGGGGTTTGATATGGATATGGAGTGGAATTTTGGATATGGTATTAATTAGGAAGGAAACTGGCTGCAATATGCTTGGAGATAAAAACCTTTTCTGGTGGGAATCTGGTTTTGTATCATATCCAAATTGTTAAAGAAGCATTTTACTGCAAAAGATATTTTTATGTAATACTGTTACCTCTCACTGGAGGAAAAGAATTAAACATGGAGATGATTGGATTAATGAGAAAAAAATCTAGAAAAAAGATTTTCTGGTTACAATAGATTTTTAAGAATTAAGTTTTGATTGGGAATGCCCACTAATTAGTCCATGCATAGCTCCCATATCTGTGTAAGTAGTTCGACAGTTCTCATCATGGCACTTTACATTATTCATTTGACCACTTTGTCAGGACCATAAGATCATTATAAACATTCACAAAGCTATGCATAGCTGCCACATCTGTCCCATAGCTCATAAGTGCTGCTGAAACACATCTTACACACAAGCATTGTTGTCATGGTGTGCAGTTTTTAAAAGCTAGGTAAGAGTTTGACAGTGAATTCTGATTAAGGCTCTGTGGCATTGATCAACCTCAGACATCAAAGCAGAGCTTCTTCAAGCTTTTCAGGAGTTTGATCTCCTTCCCAATTGCAGAGCACAGCTACCTGCAATTCAGGCCCTGCATGGGCTTTCTTACTCTGCTCAGCCCTAAGTGTACATCAGGGCAACACAACTATAGCAGGAAAGCCAGAAAAGTGAAGAAAAAAAATTGAAGGATGCCCACTAATTAGAGTCAGACACAAAGCAATGGAAAACATCACAGTAAAGGAGGCAGGGGTATCAGTGTAGAATGCTTTTTAGGAGAGGAAAAGGCAAGTTAAAGGACATACTAGAAGAATGAAATTCATTAGAGGGCTTATAAAACACAGAAAAGAATAGATTATAAGCAAGAAAAGCAAAAAGTGACTGAAGGTTGACTGGCAACTGGAGTGAACAACTCAAGCAATCAACAGAAAAATTGAAAGCTGACAGCAATCCAGGAATTCAGGGAGTGAAAGACTAGAGCCAAACTGACTGCCAACATGAAAATTGAACTCTAGTCTCCCAAGGAAGGGAGGACTTGAAAAAAAGGGGGGGGGGGGGGAATCAGGAAAAAGGAAGTTGAACTCACCAGAAGATAGAAAAGAGACAAGTTAGCTGGATTCCAAAGGACAAGGAAGATGAAAGGGGAATAGAGATGGACCTGACAGGAGAAAACAGTAAAAGTGGAAGTCTGGCACCTCTGCAGCAGCTTTGGGAGTCAGACAGCAGGTGCCTTAAGCCAGGGCTCATCAAGACCCGGAAACACAAGAAGCAAGCAGGGAAAGAGGGGTGAAAAAAGCCTTTCTGGGAAAGCTGACAAAAGTCAGGGAGATGGGTTAGTGGTAGTCCTGCTATCTGTGTGGTGCCAGACAACTGTGAGAAAGAGACTGCAGCCCAGCAGAGGAGATGATCTGGGACATGCCATGATGATTTGAGTCCAATTGCTTTGTGAAGAGTACCGTGGAAAAGACGGTTTTGTATTTCTTAGACCAAACTGCATATTCCTAAGACTATCCAGGGCCTGAAAATCTGACTGCGGTTTGTGCCTGCTGGCTTGAGGAGAAATAGGTGTCTTGAGTAAGAGTTTTTACTTTTTATACTAAATATATTTTGTACATTACAGAAAATTTGGAAGACAGAGAACAAGCAATCAGAAAGGGGAAGAATTTCTCTGTCCTGGTGGCAGACGTTGGGATTTTCTGGAAGCTCAGAATCACAACTCTCCCTAAAGAGCTTCCAAAAGAGGAGCTATCTCTTACCCTGATGTGCTTGGCTGGAGAGCTTGCTTTTAGCCACATATTAAAATTAGATGTCAGAAAACTCAAGGTCAAACTTTTGTTTTTAGCAAAGCTTTAAATTATTAAAAAATTTAAGGACACACTTTAGAAAGGGTCCATGGTTGGAAAGCTAGTGGAAAATATTTAGCAGATCTGCAAAGCAGTTCTATTTATTTATACGGAAGACCTCTTCTGCACCAGAGCAATTTCAGTCCATGAAATGCTCAAAGATGCAGTGCCACCTTTTGGACAAATGGATGTCATGTTAGGTCAGGCATGAAGTTGAAAGAGGGAAAGAGAAATAACAGATGTCCAGAACTGGCTCTCTGAGAAATGATCAGTAGCAAATGGAGAAGATAATTGGAAGCAGTACTCATAAATAGTTGTCTGCTTTTTCTTTAGCAAATGTGTGGCTTTATTTCCCAATTTACTTGAAAAGCTTTTTAAGGTCAGTGAAGTCCACACCTATTTTAAAAATAAGAAACCAAGTAAAAAATAAAGAAGAGAAAAAAAGTACACTGTGGTTGGTTATACAGAACTGGAGTATGGGTGTTAACTCAGTGCTGGGCCTTGCTGGCTGTAATGTTAGATAAGCAATACTAAATTCTCCAGTGACTACAGTGGAGTAGTGCATGATCCTCACCATTTGGGGAAGAACATTCAAACAAATATGTATGCCATCATCTAGATGGAAGGGGACCACCACTGTAGTCTTGGAGATTTAAGGGCTGACAGCAGAGAAATTGTATGTAGTTCTTGTCTAGCAAAGGAATACTTTAAATGATGTATCAATCATCTTCAGTGAACTGTAAAGTCTGTATATTACCTGGACTAGCCAAAACATCAACAAATAAGAAGGAAGTTAACCATAGAGAAAGGTGAACTGATTAGTCTGGAAATAATATATCCTCCCAGTGGTACCCTCCTACTGTGCTGTACATCCTTTCGGTAATCTCTGTGGGTTAACTATTTCCTTGAATACACTAAAAGGGTTCTGTGCAAATAAAGTGCCCAGTACTGTGAGTACAGTGAAAAACCACCCGAGACTCTGCATCTTTCTGCAGTGTGAATCCTTTGGATCCTAGTACCAAGGCCAAATCTGAGAATGAAGTCTTAGAAAATTTCCTTAATTTCTTCTCCATGTACCATAACAGCAGCAGTGGACATTGCAGCCCTTGCTCAGGTAGCCCACCACAAAATGATATAAATCTGTAGAACAGTCATTAGGGTATCCTAGTACTTTGCTGGAAATGTTGCAATAAGGACTTGCAGTCTGAAGGAGGACAATATTCTGGTCCGGGCTTCTGCTACTGCCAGATCTGTAACCCACCGAGAGGATGGCAGGATAAAATTCCAGCAACAAATATAAGATTTTTCAATTTTGTCACTGCTACCACCTTCTTCAGCCTCCACCTTATCTTCTAGGGAGCAGAGATAGATCTCAGGGATCTGGGGACCCTTCTTGTTTTGTGCGAAATTACTGCTAGGTGTCTTGGTGGTCCTGGGACCCATCACATATGTAATCTGTCTCTCTCCTGTGTGCCAGCACAGGGATTGTTATTAGACTCCTCTGTGTGCTTCCTCTTCTTCTCACTTATTGAAGCCAACTTGGCTTATTGCAGTCAGATAGTTTTCTCCAGACAGGTGAAGTACAGAGCATGCATGTATTGCTTTCTAGCAGGGAAGAGGTGCTTTCAAGAGTGACACAATGTTCTTGTTCCCAGTGGCATATTTGTGCTAAGACAGCTCTCTTCTTCCCAGTGTTTCACTTTGTGCTCAAACCATGACACACTTGTCTTTAGCAATAGGTATTATAAAGCATTCTGTCTCTATCTCCCAGGCCATTCCAGTAATGCTGTAGACTGAATATGATTTAATCTACAACTGGAACAAAAATATAATGAAGAAAATACATTTCAACTGACAGAAAACCTTTTAGCTCCGTCCAAATTAGATGTTTTGTTTTATTTTTGTGCGTTTTTCTCATGTTTTAAAAAAACATAACGTAGCTGAAGTTAGTCTTGAAATACCATTAGAAGAATGCTACCTATATTATATATAGCATACTATGCTTCCAAATTTTGAAATATTTCAATTGTTCCAGTATGAAAAAAAATTTGATAGAATTTTATCCCTTACAAAAAAAAATCCATTTGTTTTTATCTGCAAATATTTATGGATTTTGCCAAGAATTCAAATATTGGCTGTCCAAAGCATATTTCTCCTTAGTAAATAAATGATACAAATGACCAAATATGTCTCATTCTAATAATATATTTTATTTTTTTGTTATATGCATAATAAAAAAAAAATGTGTTTGCTTTCATTTAGCAATGGATCTGAAAACATAAATAAAGGCAGACCTCTCACAGAAAATTACATTAGAAGTTTATACTATACTCAAATTTAGTTCAAATGCTTCTACTTCACCTTTTGTGCAGCAAGCGGCACTCACCAGCAAATGGCAAATCACTGCTTATGTTTTTTATGCTCTGTGCTTGCCTGTTCTTGTGCCTTTACTGTACTGTGCTGTATTGCACTTCTGTTGGTTTTTTGAAAATACACCTTGTATGAAAATATGACAAGACAGCTAAACCAAAAGAAATGTGATAATGTGTAATTCTGTACACACACAGCAGCTGCTGTATCTATGATTCTGCAAGTCAAAAAAAGGTGATGAGGAATGCAAAGCCTGACTTGAACTATTCTCTTACACTAGCTTCATGGAGACACCAAAAAATTCAGATGCAGTAGAATGGAATGTTAAGCCATTGTTTGTCTTGTCATGGGCAACTAAACTTGTTAATGGGAGCAATGCTTCCTTACACTTTTCCCAGATAACAAGTTTGGTGGAATCTAAAATACTTTTAAAGGAGAACATGCACATTAAAAAGGTGGACCAGTAATCTACTGGGCTTAGGAAAAGAATGTCCAATTCTCATTTGTACAACAGTCTCCAATGACTGAGAGGGAGGAAATAAGGTTTTAGTCCTATTAAAAAGTAGCTGCCACACATAAGAGTAAGGTGTTGTATTAAACCTGAAGTCATGCTGCAATTATTTTTCCTGATGTGCTAAACATCTCCAAATCACCATCCAATATTCATGCTAATACACTGCAATTAGAGAGATGACTAAGTACCAATACACAGTATTCAAGGAAGGAAACCTGCAGACAGCTACAAAAGCTTCTCTTCACAACTGCAACAAGAAGATCTTCTAGTGAGTGCATCAATTTCAATTAAGACACCAAGTTAAATTTTCAAGTCCACACACAGATTTTGTTTTCCCTTGACAGGACCAATATTGTTAAAGAAAACCAAACCAAACCTTTTCTAGGATGAACACAACTGCAATGAGCAGCTTTGAGGTAATAGATTGTCCCCTGTATTAGAAGCTGAATCAGTATAATTGCTTTTAAACTGTCACTCTGTAGTTACTCTATACAAACATCCTCTGTAGCTACACATGGAACTGTGTTTGGGTCTTTTTCTGATGTTTGAAATACTGTGCTTTTCTATCATTGTTGATGAGCCACAAATCAATCTGTTATGAGCCTGTTATCTCACATGAATGCCCTTAGAAACCAAATGATGCGCCCACAGCTGGCATGACATGAAGTGAGAGTGCATGCTAAGTCTGTAGACTACAGGTGCCCCACCTGCACTTCCCATGGAGATTTTCAGTATTTCAGTGTGAGTAGCTTTGTAAAAATGGGTTGGTTGTTCTAAGAAGCACTTAATCTTGGTGTAAAAGGGTGAGATTTCATTCACCTTGAGGGATTTGCACCCAATTCCATTATAGCTGAATCAAAGTTATTTTCTTAATTCAAATCCGGTAGGAAATGTTTTTTGTTTACTGCTCTGGTTTTGGGGGAGAAAGAGCTTGCAAGACAACAGATTTTGCAGATTCTTTCCAGTGTGTCCCAGAGATAATAACACTCTGAAATATTATTGGAAGATTGTGGTAAAATTCTTGGGGCCAAACTCCTCAGATCCTCCTGCCTTGTCCACAGTAGTTTATGTTGTTGTCAGCATCTGCCTGGATCACTTGAGCAGAAACCACAGCTCAGTGGACACCAGAAATTGGCTCCTAAGAAAAGACTGCTTGTACTTTTACTTGTACAGTTTATACATTATTGTTGTGTGTGTGGAAGTACTTTGCACGCAGAAGGTTTGAGGCTTATTTACACTTAGAGCTGTCCTGATGCAGCAGTCAGCAGAGATCGATTTGTGCAGCTGGGCCAGTTATAGTCCACTCTAGAGCCCACTATGGAGAGAAGCAACAATCATATTCTCTGCTGATGTGGTGCTTAATGCAACCTATGTGTGTCCTTCCCTATTCCTAATTGTCAGCACTGGAGCATCTATATTAATAATCTGCTGCCAACTGTTCCTAAGAAAAGCCATGGGATTTGCCTCACATATTCATGCCTGCTCTATGTGTGCAGCTCTGGCACTGAAGAAGCAAAAGAGAATGAACAAAATGTACTTGGGCCTCTGCCCTCGTTTCTGGCCCAGTTCTATAGACCTTATGTACAGTGGACTGTACGAGTAACCCTGTTATGCAAATATACTTTCTAGAAGTACAGAGTAGCTTATACCTTACTCAACAGCAGAAAGTTAAATACTAGGTGGAGGAAGGATCTCCTCATCCAGATTTCCTCTGATTTTGCAGTCTTTCTGTAGATTTTTCAGTGAAAAACACTCAA
Source organism: Corapipo altera (assembly GCF_003945725.1). Classification (NCBI taxonomy): domain Eukaryota; kingdom Metazoa; phylum Chordata; class Aves; order Passeriformes; family Pipridae; genus Corapipo; species Corapipo altera. The sequence goes on along the minus strand of NW_020884872.1, from coordinate 58,890,602 downwards.
AAATAAACATTCATGTGGTATCAGGCAGCATTTACAGTGCAGAAGAGAGTGTATTTTGACAATACCAATATTTTCTATAATTGGTAAGACCGCAAAAGTATGTACTTGACTGAACTCTTGAGTGGCAAGTATTTTACTTGCAGTAAACAAGATCATCAGAGAGGCATTCATAGGAGAGAGACTAAATCAGTGAGTGAGCAGCAGATGGGGCTTGAGATTCAAAAACGAAGAGCACAGGTGACTTCATCTCCTAAATCTATTATTGATTAAACCATGAACAGTCAAGACTCTCATTTCACTCATGTTTAGTGCAGCAGCTCTTGGCTGCCAAGCTTAGGGCATGAGCAACCTAGATGGAATTAAAAAAGATCTGGGTAACAAAGTATATGCAGATAAAGTGCAATCATACCATTATTATTGATATTAACTCATGCACAGCTGAAGCCATTTGCATGGATTAAAATCAGAGATGAAAGAAATCTTTAGCAGTACCGGTGGCAGCACATGTGCACAAGTGTGGGGCTGGCACAAAGTCCTTGTTGGTGAGTATCAGATCTCTTGAGCACTGCTGTCTGCAACATCTCCTTTTACTCCTTGGGAGACTGTCTCTTTCTCATCCCTGTAGTGGCTGATGCACATCTAGAGTGGTACAGGCAGTTCTGTCTCATCAGAAAGTGATGCTTTGATCTTCTTTTTCTCCCTTAGCACCTAGTCCAAAGTAACAGATTTTCTTCCCTATCATGTTGACTACTTTTTTTTTTTTACACAGTTTTTTTGGGGGGGGGTTCTAAATTATGTTTTCTTTTCAATCTTTGTCTTAACCCCAACCTTCTCTTAAATATGATACCCAACCTCTTTTCCTTTTATTATAGGATTCTTTCTTTCTTCAAGCTACTCTTCTAACAAAATCTGGACACTTTTTTCAGGATCATAACACAGTGACAGCATAGTGACTGCCTGCTTCTTTAAGGCAAACAGCGCCTATGCTGTTAATGAAGTTATTGCTCAATCCTTCTTACTTTCTATTCTACCCTGTGAACAGGGAAGTTTGACCCAACAAAGCCATTGAATAACCAAAGGCAGTGCATAGGGCTGAATTCTTATTGTTCTGTGTTCCTTCTTCCTGAACATGAATGATATGGTTCCTGCTGAGTTTGAGCGATTTCCATAAGAGCAGTCAGTAGCACCGGCAGGCTTTTGAATTGCAAAATGCTACATCATGCTCATCCTGAAAATTTGTTGTCCTCTTACTTGCATATTGTGGACTGAATCTGAGCTCTTCAGAGAAAGCGCTCTTGTTCTGCTCCTCCACCTAACAGCATGCATAGAGCAGACCTTACTAAAGGAGCTGCACTGTGACAACCTCTGTCCCATTGCTCAAAAAAAAAAGCCTGGATTCATCTTCTTTACTCCCCCCATGAGGCATTTATCCACATGGATAAGATTCTCCTCAGCCTTCTCTTCTCCAAAGGATGAATGATCCCAGCTCTCTCAGCCTCTCCTTGTCTCAAAATGCTCCAATTTCTTAACCATCTTTGTGTCCCTTCATTGGACTCTCCCCAGCATGTCCATGTCTCCTACTGAGGAGCCCAGAACCGGACACTACTCCAGATGTGGCCTCACCAGGGCTGAGCAGCAGGCAGGGGTCACCTTCGTTGACCTGCTGGCAACACTTTTGTTCACACAAGGAGACTGTTGGCATTCTTAGTTGTGAGGGCACATTACTGGCTCATAGGCAACTTACTGTCCACCAAGACCTACAACTACTTCTTTGCAGAGTTTTTTTCCAGTTGGTCACCAGTGTGTACTGATGCCTGGATCATTCCTCCCTTGGCATTTCCCCTTGAATTCCATGATGTTCCTATCAGTCTATTTCTCCAGCATTGGATGGAAGCATGAACCTCTGGTGTATCAGCCACTTCTCCCAGTTTTGTATCATCTGTAAAGTTGCTGAGGGTGTACTCTCTGCCATCACCTTGGTCATTAATGAAGCTGTCAAGCAGTACTTACCCCTGTATACACTACTAGTGACTGCTCTCCAGCAGGACTTTACATTACTGGTAACAGCCCTCTGGGCCTGGCCACACCATCCATTTGTCTATATATACTTTGTCAGCTATGTCCATTTTAAGCACAAGTGGTAAAAACTGCAGTTTCCAGATGGAAGGCCCATCTTGAGCTGGAGAGCCATAGACTGTGCGTATCACATGGAGGAGTTGTTGCAATCAACCTCTTGAGTGCTTTTGATTCTGTGATAAATTAGACAGTAAAGGCCCTTTTCAGCTTCCAACAGCACTTAATCCAAACAGAGCATGACCTTATCTACCTGCAAACTGTTATCATCATATTCTGCTCTATTTTGCTTCAAGGGATAGTCACATCTTGCTTCCTGCTAGACACACCTGACCACATTGATTCTGCTCCATTTCTTAAGAAGTCAGGTCTTTAGGCAAGCAGTAATAATTGGCAGTGGTGTATAGAGATTTACAGGTTTGTTCTACATCTTGTAGGCTTCAATCCTTTCCACTTGTTCAGAAACCTCTGGGATGGCTAGATGAGCTGGTTTGTTTTTTGCACTGGGTTCTTTTTTTTCTCCCATCTAAATTTATTAACATGATTTTCAATTACTTTTAGAACCCTGATAGTAATTTATTTTTAATTATCTACACTATGTAGCTGTAACTTGCTAAATATTCAGGTCAGTTTAAGGTCTCCCTCTAAAAGTGAGTATTAATATCATGGAAAGGCTCTCAATCTAGTTCTATTATTACTATTAATTCTAATTAAAATAGTTCTTATCTGGAAGTTTTATGTCTGGAGTATTTTGTAAATATTTACCAATTAATTTTCACACAATTATTGCAAGATAGGCAGGAAATAACAGTGAAAAATCTATAGCATAGAATAAAAAGAAGAAAATCACTTAACTACAGTAAAAGGATTTCATGAGTTTGTATTGCCCATAGGTTCATTCTCTTGGAATGTTGTGTAGTTCCCTGCACATGCATGTGGACCCACTGTACAGAGGCAGAAGCTGTGTATCCTTGACAGCATGTGAGCTAATGCACACTTTGTTTTCTCTCAGCAGGGAATAGAGAGTAAAGAAGTTCACATCATCAGATTCAGCTTGAAATGAAGAAATTGAACCAACCTAGCATGTGGATTTAAAGAGGCAATAGGTCTCCCCATCTTGATTCAGAGCCATAAAAAGAATTGGATTCCTCAGCATATGGTTAAACACCAAGGGAAAAGGACTAAATAGACAAGATTGGATTGAAAGGAAGAGAATAGATCTGAAATTCAAATTAGGAAAGCAATGCTGAGTCCTTGGCCCTGTTACCATATTTGACACTGACAGAGATTAGTCTTGGCACCATCAGTAATGAGAGAGTTGGGGTGCTTTTTAAGCTAAATTTGCTGCCAATATCTAAAAGATTTGCCATCCATGGATGAGCACATTGTGTCAGAAGGCCAAGAGCTATTAATACAGTCACTACATAATGAGTGGGGAAGACCAAAGAAGCAGCTTGTGTAAGATTAAAGGCAGTTCCAAGTCAACACCATTTCTGCAGTGTTACAGTTCTGTGGATCAGCTACAACGGAAGTCTGGGGCTCCAGGGCAGAGTATCAGTGATGCAGAGCCACTGACTGGCACATTTGCCATAAGAAGCCCAGGGGGCACATGCAAATTATTTCCCCAAGAAAAAAAAAGAAAAAGAAATTGATGAAATGATGGCTTTGCTCCTTGGAAAAGAATGATGCCAGTATGACAGTTCCAGGCATAAGATGGATGCACAATCTGATCACCAGCCACCAGGAAAGATGATGAAGAAACTATTGCCAAGTGCTTCTACGAGGTGTGTCATTAACATGCCATGGGCTGAAGACTCCCCTGGAGTTTTCCCATAAATGGTAAAAAGTGCCTCCAAGCCTATGTTGCTTGCAAATGGCTCCAGAGGGCAGAATCCAGGCAGTCAGATGAAGCATGAGGTGGCATGAAGGCAAAGAAACCATTCTTATTCAGGACTGGCCAGTTTTCAAAGTTGTAATGACAGAAGACATTATTGCCGTGTACAGGATTGGCTGAGTATGTGCAAGAAAAGATGTTTAGTGCATCCTAAACAGTTATTCCTGCTGTCATGAGATAGTGACTGAAACAAGCTGGAAGTATATGGCATGAATTACTGGTTGTGAGTGTGCAGAAAATAGTGAAAGGGATATACACAGAACAGAGGGAAATGTCAGAAGCATGCTACAATCTCAGTCTATTGTCTCCACCCACATCCCAAATAAGAAAGCCTTGTTAACGTTTACAGGACACAGCAGAGATCATGGCTGCTTTTAGTTCTTTTGAGCTGTGGAGACTATTGGGACCATACTTCGATAGGACCTATAATAAGAAAGGAAAATTTTCAATTGGAAAACTTTAAAAACAACCTGATGACTAAAGCCCTGAAGAGCCCAGTTCATTGCCTTCTACTCTGGTGGGCAGTTGTAGGGAGACTCTGGCTTGAACACAGTGTAGGTTCCTACCCTCTGTCAACAGAAAACCTCAGAAACATAGAAACCTCAGAAAGTGTCAGCTCAGAACATTGTTTTTACCTTTTCCTTTCTTAGGGAGCTGTGCATAGTTGTGAATGCCCTATCCCAAGCTGTGGATATCCCAACCCTGGAAGTGTTAAAAAGGCCAAATTGGATGGGGCTTTGAGCAACCTAGTGGTCTAATGGAAGATGTCCCTTCCCATGGTTTTGAACTAGATGATCTTTAAGGTCACTTCCAACCCTAACCACTCTATGATTCTTTGATACCTGCTTCACCCTGAATGAGTAGTTTAGGAGTCTGGCATTTGCAGGAAAGAAACTCAATTAATTTCCCAAACAGAATTTTATTATGACAGAGGAGCAAAATCATTGGATCCTTTAATAAGAACCTGTGGCAGTCATGGCAAGGGAAACAATGTAGGAGCTTAGCCCACATGAATTTCTGAGTTAGTGCCCACAGAAATAAAAATCTGCTGGAGCACAATGTATACTATTCAAAACTGAGTCATCTTTCACTCAAGACATCTTCACATGGTGTGCAGCGTGGATGAAAAGGTACTGTCTATCCTGTCCCCAGTGCTCTGCTCTGTCAGATTTCCTTCAGTTTTGTAGTTAAGTCAGGAGCCACACTGGCTTCCAATAGGCCCTGCTAAGGTCTTCTGTCCTAAGTCTTCATGAGCAGTAGCTATGCCATGACACAGGGGAAATGTTTCCTCATTTATTCTACATGGACATAGCCAGCACTCTTCCCACTTCACATGTGTACTGGGCTAGCACTGGTGACACAGACTCCTGCTCTCCTTTCACTTCAGTTTGTTCACTGTCAACCTGGAAAACAAAATTGATTTAGAGTTTACTGCCTACTGAATAATTGAAGATTTAAGGTTAATACTTTGATCCCATAGGAAAATTTCAGCCATTGCCCCACTTTATGTGCATCACATAAAGTAGTCTATGCATAGGTCTCTCCACAGCCAAGTACCTGTCAAGGTTCCTCAGCCTACATGCAAGGCACACGGACTGGGCTGGAGGGACTGGAGCAATTACTGTCGTTCAGTCTGACTGTACAGGTTAGCTTGTAACATTCAGAAGATGATCTTTAAATATCTGGTTTTAAGGGGTGACCTGTGGAGGTTTTCTGAGTCATACCTTACAGACTGGGACAGGTACTGCAGGCTGTCTTATCAAGAGGACTGTGCTGGAGATGGTTGCAGGCCATTGTGTGCCTGCTGAAATCAGCTGCAGTCTGCACTGGGGCACATGAAGGCAGTGATGGAGAAACTATTGCATGACAAATCTCCACCATTATCCAGTCAGTGAAGCACACAGTGCCCTTGCTCAGACAAATTTAAGAAACAAACCAATAGCAGTTAATGGTTGTGGTTAATGGTTGGACTCCATGATCATGGAGGTAATTCTGAGAAAACAGCTGATGCCAAAAAGGCTGGTGACATCCGTGAGGAACTATGGCCATGGGTGATCAATGCCGAGAGAGGAACACCCCTGAGGGACTGCAGTCATGAGCAAGCCATGCAGAGACAAGAACATTCAGAGCGACTATGGCTGTCAGTGATCACATGGTGAGGAAGCAGGGAAATAGAAGTTTCCGCAAGTTTTAAAAAAATCTAATATTTCTCTGTTTTTTATTAATACCCAGATAAGTTGCTGAGTGTTTGTGTTGGCTGTCAAAAAATTAACTAGAGTAAGACTTCCCAACCTAAGACCTTTCTGCCCATGGTAAATGTCTTACTGCATCTCACTCTAGGGTTGTCAGTGATATGACAATAATAAGGATAGTGAGAACAATGAAGCAGATTTTGGATTCAGAATAATCAAGACAGAGTGAAGGACACAAAGTAGCACAAATACTATCTAATTCCTTAAATTTCAATAACCATTATATATATATATTTATCTCATATAAAATCAAATATATACAGATACATTCATGTGTGTATATTCAAAAAAATAGGTATCTTTGAAAATATTTTTATACATATGTTAATTTCTATTACATATTAGCATAGTTTATTATATAATAGCAATTTTTCCACACAATGATTTGAAACAATGGAAGTAAAAATAATCTAATCTAATCTAATCTATATGTGCTATACACATATACAGGATACAATATAACATATCACAAACGGTCAAGAGATTAAGCCATATAATTTATGTGATGGTATACTGTTGCTCAGCCATCCGGTAAGTATCTCTGACAGATGATATCTTTCGACATTAAAACTCGCATTATTTTGATCTTTAAATCTAGATTGACAAAAACTTGATAAACTGCTGAAATTTGACTGGATTTTTGTTTTTTCTTTTTAAAAAAATTAACTTGTTTATTCAATGTGTATTTCTATATATCTATGCACGTTCTCCTGAAAAAAAAAATAGAGAAGGTGCTTTAAAATTGTTTGTATGAACTTCTGGGGAAAAAAATCTTCCCCTGTTCCTATCAGCAGGTTTTGCTCTTCAGTAGTCACGAATTCTGCTGATTCCCTTGCACAGAAACTGTGGGAGAGCTCATGGCCAATCCTGTCCAGTACCTGTTGATGAGAAGAGATGCATCCCAGGGACTACAGGAGCCATTCAGGAGACCAGCAGTGGACCAGCAATATAATGAACCCATTACATGAGAAAAATTTCTACTTGAGAGAAAATGACTAAAGTGTCTGCTAACAATACATGTGAGGACGTTTGGTCTCCCTATGTAGTGCAATGCCATTTTTTCTTAATAATATTTCTGTTCACCTTTCATGACCCAACATTCCTTACTCATGACAGTTTGACATCACATCTAAATTTATGCCTAAACGTAGCTTTCATTGAAGTCAACCCCCTGCTGGCATCCCAATGGCCATGAAAAGAAAATGTTCTCTTTCATTGCAGAAAAAAGCATAGGTGTCTGCAAAAGAATAAATGAGCTACTTATCAAACTGCATTTTAAATCTGTACTTTTAATGTGACAGGGTATTTTATGTGACTTATTTTCTTTCTATTCTCTCTTGCTAATTGATTGTTCACGTACCAAAAACCCAAAAATAAGTAAAAGAAAGCAGAAGTGCTGATCAGAGAATAGATTTGATTTCTCACAGCACAGTCATGCTGTGGTTAGTTATGTACCTGCTCAAATGAATGCAAAGACTATTCAAATATACAGTGGCTGAGGGGAACCTTCCAGACCTGTTTATAAGCAATAAAAGTACATACACACTGCTGCCCATTCGGTGCTGGGTAAATGCTATGTTAGTCAGACAGACTTAAAAGGAATGGCTGGAGAGATCAAATAGGGAGCTGTCGTCTGTGTAGTAAAAAACAGAGTCACATTCAAGTGTTTACAGCAACATTGGTTGAGATTTTTGTTTTCCTTTTAATACTGTTTTTTTACTGAAAGAATACAGTGAAATAAGCCGTGAAGGGGTAGGACAGCTCTATGTGACATCTCATTTTACTTCTGGATACCAAGAGAGATGAATGTTTGGGGATACCCAGCATTCCCATTTCCATTGCCATTCCTCTAGAATTGAAATATCATGTACAGAAACTTATTCTTTATGATTTAATTTCTTTCTGCCCAAGCAGCCAATCAGAAACATAAATGGACAAAACCAGTTCTACAATAAAACTGTGTGTGTATTATATTGCAGCCATATTATTCTGAATTTTTGCTCTGATTTTGCCTAAGGATCGATGGATAACTGAAACACAACAGTAAATTTTTTTTTTGTTTGCTTCTTAAAGAAAAACGGAACCACCCAATTGATAATAAAAATCACTACGTGCTTTTCTGTGAGCACATTCTTGCACAGCAATTAAGTATTGAGTAAATAATAAACATCTCAACACAAACCTTTTAGAGCCCAAATAAGACAAGTGAGTTACAAAATGTTCTCTTACAATAGGAAAATTGCTTCATTATCACTGGAAGCAACACAAAACAACCAATGCTACAATTTGATTCCTGGTGCTTTCTCAGCAGCCCAGTGGAATACTGGGTAGTGTTTGGAAGGAAGGAATTCCTTCATTTGAGCATGTGGAAATCAACATTTTCAAGACCTCTCAAATTCAGATACTATATTAATGTAGGAAAACATAAAATGTTCTCTTCATCCATCAAAGATGGTGATGTTTGTCCTTCTTTTAATCTAAGGGCCTTAAAAGCTATTTCATTTCATAAAGGTATCCAGCAAATTATTAGTTTCCATAATAGTACAAACGATACCCAGCAAATTATTAGTTTCCATAATAGTACAAACGACACTGATTGTCCAGCTGGCAGAGTAGCTGCCCTTTAATTAGTCCAGCCTGCAAGGTGAATGGTCCTCTGTGACACTGCTGTTGTGTGAAGTATTGCTTGTGCTGAAGTCAATGCTACTAATGACATCTGCTGAGCCAGGTTTCATCTCTCAAGGACAACTTTTTTTTTGCAAAAACACACTGGCACCAACCTCCCAGGTTGCCTTGGGACAAGATCTCACCTCTGCTCTGACTGGGGTGAACTTTGAGCCTCACAAGCCAGAGATTCCAGCTCCTGGGAACATAACCCTTTTTTTTTCCAGGGCTCCTACCACCCTGTGAATGCTTTTCTTGGGCAGATTCCTGCAGCACTTAGGTTTGCAGTTTGGCTATAGCCTGTTACGAGTGGACAGGGTCACAGACAAGACAGGCTGTCTTCTTGGGACTTTGTTTCCTGTTTTTCTTGAGCACTTTGCTTGTGTAGTCAATTTTCATGGCATATTTTACTGCCTGTTAACTGAGAGTTTTGTTTGACCACGAATGGTTTCCCTCGGTTATGCCATTTACCACTAATCAATAAGACAGACACAGGGACATAATGCGGAAATGAATTGATTTCTGTGAAGAGAAAAGAATGTGACTAATTATTGCTAAGCCACCTGCCACTACAGCCAGATTGGAACATCTCCACTGTTCACTGCTATGTTTAGCAGCAAATTGTTAGGTGTGAGGGCTTTCTGCCAGCAGTGCAAACGGCCTGCCCAAAAGGGTGACTTCTTCATAGCATATCCCATGACTTCGATTTTTGTAGACAAACTGGCCTCAAACTAGCAGCCCAGGTGCTCCTATCGCAATAGGAGGTGTACAGATCACCCAATTTGTCTGGATTTTAGGAAGGAGTTTTGAAAGCAGTTTGAAATGGAGCTAGGGATGTGAGCACAACCTACAGTCCCAGAACTGACCTTCTTATAGACCTGCAGTATGCAGGAAACTATTTTTGCATAGCATTTACCTCTATAGGTCTTGCGATGCTTGACAAGGACTGTCACAAATATCACCTTTTCAGTTATAAAGACTGGGAGGCAGGGAGGCAGTAATTACTACTTTTGATCATCAAGAAAGCAGTGGCAGAGGCTGAAAGTAGGCCCATTTGCAAAAGCACTGCTAATGCACTCTTTCCTAGTATCTGCCCATGCTTACTTCTTCAATTCTTCTGGAAAACCATTTGCTCTCACCTGCATAATTTTCAAAGCTACTTATATTGTTTACAGCATCTCTAGACCTACAAAGCTGACCTGGATGCTCAGAGTGGCTACCCCAAGTATATTGCACTGCAGCTTTGGCTGGTTTGTACTAGGATGTAAGTGATGCTCATGCCTGTAGCAACTGTATTCATAATGCCTTGCTAGTATTTGCATTTTCTAGAGTCCTCATGGCCTTTAGACAAATTGTTCCTTCCTTCTCTGCTCATTCAAAAATTAAGCTTTTAGCTCTTCTCCCAGGATCAACATGTGTCTGGGATTCCCTGAATGCACTGAATAAATCACACTGATTTCTCTAGTGTTTTTGAGCACCTGTCTTTTTAATACCATTGCTATTCTGATGCATGGAAAAATCTGCCAGCTCAACATTAGTCTCACAGTTGTTGGTTTTTTTTCTTTTAAATGCAGACTGGCTACATGTCAATCTGAAGAGTATGCTGTTTGTCTGACACTGTAAAATATTTAATTTGTCATCCCTCTTCTCCTCATCCATCCATTTCAAATGGACGTACAGACGAAGAGGCAGAAAGGCCTTCAGTTGATTAGGTTCAAATATCTAGGACTATATGGGAAAAGAGTGTAATATTTCATATTTCAAATGCCTTACATTTTGTATTTCCTGCTTAAAATCCCTTTGAAGTTCTTTTTTAATTGGATTGGACTTGCAAATTAATTATCAGCAGTTAGAGAGAGCTTTACCTCCTCCGAGCTTTGCTCAGATGTTAATGAATTAAGGACAGTTTGCACCTGATTTGGACTAGGTGACTAAACAACTCAGAAAAAGAACCATGCTTCTATATATAGTGTCTCATTTTGTCACTGCTGGGGGAAGTACCTGCTGGGGGGGAATGGCTGATGTTTAAGGGCTTGTGCAGTGAGGACACTTGCTATTGTAGCATGGAGTCATTAGGGTTTGCTCCAAGCAAGTTTTTTTTCTCTGTCTGCTCCCTCAGCACACAGGCAGCTGCACCACATCACTTAGAGGAACAGCTAAAAAGCGTACCAGGGTAGATGGGCATATTAACGTGCTAAATACATTCAAACATAATCAATGGTTCATTGCTGTTGGGTTGAACAACCTCCTCACTTGTAGAAGGATTTTACTTGGCAGCAAGGTTATAGTGAAACACAGAAATCCAATATCCCTTCCATAGAACACAGATGGAGAAAAAAATTATGTGGACTAAAATTATGACTTAATATCACATTTAGTTTGTCCTTTGCTTGGATTGGTAAGCTGTGTTTCAAAGCTTTATAACTGATTTTGCTCATAACACCAGGGGAAAAGAGAAAGAGGGCAGGCTATAAACTATGAGATTGGAGCTGTAAGACAAGCATATTGTAAAGTGACAATACAGAACAAAGAGGTTCAGAGATCACTAGATGGCACTCATCTCTCCAGCAAGGATAACCGAGGAAGGGAGACGTGAGTTCGTGGGGACACAAAAACAGCATGGAGGAAAGCACTCTTCATGGTGCATATGCATGGGTTAACTTCAGTCCATAAGCCAATACCTGAATTTGGGATCACCCCATCATTTCCCTTCCATAATCATGTTAAAGGAAGGCAGAGATTTCAAAGATGAGAAGCATAGATTAAACAGTAGCTATGAATTAGTTCACCTGTTATTTTCCAATTAATATGAGTATCTTTTTCACATTAACACTCATTCAGAAACATGGCAAACACAGTTCAGTTCTCCATATAGTTTACTGGAATAATTCCTAATTTTAAGGGACCCAGGAATGATTATGTGAGTTGCTATATACCAACTAAGACCATGGGATTACATCAAATATTGTGCTCTCCCATAAGTATTGAACATTTGTAGTTGAACTAGGGCTACATTTTTCAGCCTGTGGGGCCATAATTTTCAGTAGGTGGTCCCAATGAGAGCTGGAATTTGTTAACATTAGTCTTGTAATCTTTTTTAAATGTTAAGTCAAACTTGCCTTCATTGGGGGAATAAGAAACTCATCTTTTTAGAAAGTCATCTAGCTTTGCTTAGTGATTTGGAATGATGGAGAAGTGATTGATTTGCCTTGTCATTTGCTTCTTCAGCATTACTCCAATAGGCATCACTCTGAGACAGTGACTTACAGGCAAAAAGCCTAAAACCTGCTAACATATTGGAGGAAGAATATACAGAGAAATCTCTTCCCTGATAACCTTAGAGATCTTATCTGAGATGCTTGTTGTCGCGCGAACACCACTGCTCAACCAAGGGGTGTGAGAGTAGAATTAAACTTCATTACAAAGGGCATCAGTTTAAATACAGTGTTTAAATCGCATCACATAATCTCTCAACCAATGACATTAAAGTATTTCATTGAGCATGCATGAGAGCCCGGAAAACTACAAGTCCCAAAATACTTTGCAACATTCTTCCTGCTACGCTTGGAAATAAAACTTCTTGACTTGCAAAATTTGGTGTCTCTTTCTCATTTTTCCAGACAGAAATCACTTTCTTGGCCCTGACAGTTAGACTTCAGTATGCTTTTATCCCATATTTTTAACATTCAGTCCTTGGTTCATTTCTACACTTTAGTTGATGGCTCTCCTACACTTTCTCCTTACAATACAGCTTGTTGAATTTGAACAAGTCATCACCTCAGTTTCTTAACAAACACCAAAGGTGTCATGCTGAAATGCATTTTCCAGGCTTCATATAATTGTGTTTTTCTCTGAACTCTGACTTTTTTTCTTTTTATGTCATTCTCTCAAAAGCAGTGATAACAGGATCAGACTAGATAACCATAATATTTTTCCCAATGTTAGAGAAGGGGGCAGTACCACCTTCCTACACCTATATGCAAGAAATGTATTAGTGTCCCCACAAGTAGCCAGCCCCCCAGGAGTAAGGAGTAAACTGCTAGGAAATAAAGATTAGTTGTTTATCTGGTAAGATATCCAAGTTCTTCTCAAAGTCATTGCTTTGTAAGACAATCATCTAGTCCATTTAGCAGCATTTAAATAAATAATTTGAGAATTTTCAACACATGTACAAAAAAACCCCTGATTCAATAAACTCAAAGGGACATGATGGGGATGCACATATTGCACATGATGAAATTTATATCTGAGACTTGTATGACAACTTGACTATATTCCCAAGCAAGCTGCCTGCTTTAAGAGTTCTCAAACCAAGGAGTCCTCTGTGCATTGTAGGTAGAGAAGTCTTGCTTTTCTACTCCCACAGATGCAGAGAGGTCATACATCATTATAAGAAGAACAAGTTGTTCCCAGTGTTTCTGGGAAACAAAATACTTTAGAAAGGAGAAATGGAAGGAAATGCTTTGGCTCTTCATTCTGACTCTGTATGAACATTTTCTTCAAAGTCTTGAGATTTTCAATGGAACTGAAATTTTGTGTGTGTACATCAGCATTTTAATTCAGATCAGCAGCACACATTTGAATCAAATCTACTTGGTGTGCTAGTCACCATGCTTGGGCTCTTATTTCAGAATAGTCTTAGGTCAAGCTAAAGTATAGAAAGGACTCCTGTGATGCCTCCAACATGCTCCAGTCACTAATGGGCCTTAAATGTGTAATTAGTCCATAGTCAAACTACTGAAAATAAAGATAGTGTGGGTCTTGGTTCATCAGCAATAGTTTTGCCCTACAAATCTGATCCTATTGAGCAAAACCTCTTGCAATATAATATAGCTATTGTACTGCAGCCAATCTAACAAAAGCATGCATTTGAAAGAATTTCTCAAGCAACATCCTTGCTATCTTTCGCTATTATTGCCTACTGTATGAAATTTTTTTTCCATCAATTCCATTACCAGCCCGAGGCAGGAATCTCAGTTTTCACAAAGGCAGGTTCCCTGCAGTCTCATCTGACCTTTACAGATATCAGTTTAGAGTCATCAGCTTGGCCTCACTAAGAACAAAGCAGAGGACCTGATAGGACTAGGAGCATTTGGACTCCTAAATGTTGCTCACTGATTTCTGATGCAGTTTCATTGCTCCTTTGACCCACAACCCACAGAAGACTATCAAGGTCTCATGATTTTCAAGGAATCCAAGTCAGCCTGCTTTCATTATCTAGCAGTGGACATCTAAAGCTGAGCTAATCCCAGGAGGCTCCTTCTTCAGCTGATGAAGAGAGATGGGCCTCCAAAAATCATTTTAAATGACATACATTAGAAACTTATTTAAGAATAAAATTTGTCATCCAACAGAGATACCTTTTCTACTATACCAAATGGAGCCAAGGGTAACTATGTCAGATCTATGTGTTTTGGTTTAACATGCAGATGAATCTTATCTGTGGACTGCTTAGAAAGAAATGGAAAATTAAGATTTCGGAGAAATATGAAATCGAAATTTATATTTTCTAGTGAAACCATTATAAATCTCAGAATAACAAAATAAAAATGCCCACAATGACAAAAATTTCCACAAGTGACAGGTCAGGGGGACAATTTGCTCTTCCATGGAAGAATTTAGCTGAGATAAAAGTGTTTTCCATAGTCAGAATAATATGCATGCAAAAATCAGTTATCATTTAAGAGCTCCACTCCCTAGGCACTTTACAGAAAAAGCATATTTTGTTCTGCTGCTTAGCATCACTGTCTTAAGCTAAGTTTCACCTTGCTGGAGTCATGTCATTTTGATGAGTACTTTTACCTTTTTCTCTTCCATTATCTTTCAATAAGGATTTTGTCATTTGTTTTCCTGGTGTTATATTATCTGTTTCATGCCCTATAGTTCTTACATTTGCCTGCCCTGCTGCTGTACATGGCAATATGAAAACACCTTCATCCCCTTCTTTTTATTCATCTTATGAGGTGAAGAAATGAGGATAATTTGTGTCATCAGACTGGGATTTGTGGATGTCATCACAATTTATTAAATATTGTAAGTCCTGTCACTTGTTCTGTAGTATTCTGCAATACAGTTGGTATATGAATTGGTAAACTAGTAAAAGTAGAAGAGGACATTTAAATTTTCTGCACAGAAAAACATCCCTCGGCTTCATTGTCCCAGCTTAGTGATACACTTTCCATACTGTACTTGGGTATCAGTCCTTTGCAAGACATGTAAATGTATCTCTCTCTTCCACATACTTCCTTCTTCCTTTATTCTTTTACTTTTGTCCTCCTTTAAGTCATATAGTAGAGTTTGTAAAGCTTTCTATAGCATTTTAAAACCACATCACAGCACTTAGCAAACAGCTGCACTTTTGCTAGTTGATGTTCTACATCAGTAAAGCAAGATGGATAAATGCCTTGTGAAAATATATAGGCTTTTGAACCAGCTTCTTTTTAGTGCAATTGTTTTTACAGGACTTATTCCAAACATGGGCCTCAGAATGAAGTTTTATCTCCCAGGGATGTAGAAGAAAGACTTGTAATAGCTCTGAGCCATACATTGAACCTAAATCCTGCTCATACATCTTGCTATTAAAGGCTTGACTGGCACTTAATTTCCATCTCTATCTAGCTCTTCACATCAGCTCCTTTCTCTTTCCTTTACTTTCTTATGACTTTGAGTTTATGTTTCTTTTCAGGACTTCCTTCATAAATTCAATTCACTTCTTCCCGTTCTCCTCATGATATTATCAGGTAAAAAGTGCATTATTTTTTCTTATAAGCACTTTATTTAGACCATAGAACATAAGAATCTTCTTATTTTTCTGTTTCAGGAGGTTTTAATTAATTGTGATTAATCAAATGTGTTTCTATGTTTGGTTATGATGTTTTTAAAATTATTTTTTCTCTCTCTTCTGGTATTGTTCCTAGTTGGCATTTTATTCCAAGAAAAAGATGGTTTTGAGACCCATGTCCTTGGTCATACATCCAGCGACTCTCTTTAACAGTTGTGCCAACTTAGGTGAAGTATCCTGTATTCTGCATTTTGCATTCTGCTACGTTCTTGCATTTTTTGCAAAGCCATATAACAAAGACAACCAGGCCCTTTTCTTGTGCTGATGAGCAAACTAGGAATTAATACTAAAAGCTAATCCCTGCCCAAAGAGTGAACCAACACTTTTTTTTGTTGATGGTGGCTTTGGTATTTTTTTCTTTTTTAAAAAGAGCAGGGAGGAACATATGGTGCTCCCTGACTTGCGCAGTTCCCAGACATATGGATGCCTTCCAGCCACCCTGATGGCAGAGTGGCCTGGCAACAGATTTAATGCCAACACCATAGGCACACTTGAATGCACAGCCTCCCCTGTGCTAAGAGGGGAGCCCTGTGGGGCAATCAGGTCCGCACTTTCACTGGAAAGCTGTCTTGAGGTGCCCCTCGGAGGATCACAGAGCTGCATCCAAAGACATTTTGGATTAAATGTGTGGGATAGTGTGGGATATTTGTCCCTGTCAGCTTTTGAAGACTGTTGTCCCTGAGCTGAAAGGTTTCGTCAAGCTGTGTGCTCAATGTTAAACTCTGACTCTCAGTAATGAACAATGAACTATTCACTGTCAGCAAAGATTATTTTATAAGTGTAATAATAGTTATACACTTACTATTAAATATTTCTAAATGGAACTTGCACATACAGAAGAAAGTCAGTTTTGTGACATCTCTTAACTCTTGTCCAGTTTCATTAACTTTTATTTTCCTCACTTGTTTCTACTGTCATTACTATCAGCCTGGGGACAGACATTTTTGAAGCATTCATTTTAATTACAGCACAATAAGAATACAGTCCCTTGTGATATTTATCAGTGGAATACTGAAGAAAATTTTAACATACTGAAAATAAATCCTGTTTATAGCATACTGTTTTCCCAACTGTAGAAGATTTTAACTGTTCATATATCATGCATTTACCACCTTTTTAACATTTAAACAGAACCTAGAATTTATACCCTTGGATGACTCACCAGTCCCTGCTACTCAGACATAATCATCATTCAATAAGAAGCAGAAGTCCTGAGTGAACACAATTAATGCTGTAGTGCTGACTGGGGTGGCAGAGCTCAGCAAAGTGGGTTTAAAAATTCCAGCATGATCTATTCCTAGCAACAGACATGATCACTCCAGAACAAGCTGTATCTGATCCATATATATGCAAAGCCAAGTAACAGAGAAAGTGAGATTGCTGGATGCTCACTACAGAAGCTCATTACAAAAGTTTATGGTAGACTTTTACTCACCCCTTAATTCTTGAGAAATGCAACCTTTTTTGAATTACTGATTAACCATTTGCTGGGAGCTTGGGGAAATGGAACAAAATATTTGTAGAACCTGTATGAGTAGGCTTTGGCACAGAGCCAAGGGCACAGAGCCTTTGACAGGCTAACTGTACCATATTATAGTAGGAAAATACTTCATAGATCCATTAGGAAGGAAGCATCCAATGAAAAGACTAACTCATAAGTACTGGGAGCTATTAGCACACAGTACTACTGGCCTTTTTCTCTGATGTGGAAGGGTTGAACATAACGGTCAGATGCTTGGCCTCACAGCTCTGCAGTTGATGCCTTTTTGCAATTAAATACAGTGAGCTGATTCTGGCTTCATCTGTGGGCTTTAGCTGTAAATGAAATCAGGCCATGGCTTGGCATGTCACTGACCCTCAAGGGCATCACCAACATCTCCTTTACTGTTTTGCATGACCACACTGTTTTGGCACCCCCACTGGATGCACAGTTGGTGTGTTTAGGAGGTGCAAGCAGGTGTGGTAGCAATAGGCTGTAGCTTGCTGAAAGGATTCCCAGGATTAGGCCTGTTGCCAGCCCAATCTGGCATAGGGGGTGTCTGCAAACCCCCTCAAACTGCCTGGAGCCAGCTGTGTGGCTCCTTCACATGCATGAGATTAAGCTGCTCAGAGTTACTTGCACTGAGTTATGTAACTTGTGCAGTTTAAGGGACCCAATTTCACCAAGGTTATACTGATTTACCCCTCTTTATGATCTGACCATATGTATTTATTTAAAATGCTGTCACATTCAAGGTATCTTAAATACCTGTGTGGTCTGTATTCCCTTTAAGATGAAATAATGTATCAAGTGGCACAAACTTCAGTACTGGTACTAGGTATTTATGGGTGGTGTTGTCCCCTTCAAATGGATGCCTGGCAAACAGCAGCTGAATGAAGCAAAGTGGCTCAGGGATGAAAAGGTTTTTTTGCAACAATAAAATCATAACACATCATTTTCTCAAAGCCTAACCCTGCCAAGGTGCATTCTAGTTGGGATGTGAATGAAAGCCCAGCAATGACAGAGACAGCTCTGCAGGCTACAGAAAGGGAAGAAACAGGAAGGTGCTGGTTAGCTATAGTCATAACTCCCTCCTGGCAATCCCTCTCCAGAGGTATTGAGTGGTACTCCTCCAACTCTAGTACAACCATAGAATCATAGAATTAATTTGCCGTATGTATGCATATAAGCAGGTGTCATTCTGTTCATATACTGTATTGCGTTTTCCCCTATCCTCTGCCTTGTCTGTTCAAACACAGCCTTACTGGATCAGGGGCTCTCAGTGAACAGCAGTGCACAATCTTAGCTGGCCCTTCAACAGCCCTTAAGCTTAAAGTGCCACAAATATCAACATATGATTTGAGCTAATAGATATCAGTTAGTACTAAGGCCTCCATTTTAAACTCTCATCACTTTATTTGCCTGAAAAAGCAATTTGTGATAACAGACAGTTTGAAGTGTGGAGTACTGTAACCTTCTGGAAAACCCTTGTGTTTATTTGTGAAAGCAATTTTTTTAGGACTCCATATATAGTTCCAACTATGCGAATACGCTGCAAATAAATTGCTTTTCTTGATGCTTAGGTTGTTGTAGTTGGGATTCACATAATAAAAAAATTAGGAATGTAGTCTGTGCTGAACATTTATATTCTCTCTACAGACAACAAAGACAGACCTCAGAGGCTGATTCATCATAGGTGTCAAGGATCCCCTAAAAGATGGCTCCACAGATCTCCACTCCAGACAGTTCAGAGAACTGAATCCTTCCCTCAGTAAAAGCACCCCTTAGAACAAAAAATAAACTGTTCCTTCAGGAACAATTTGCGTTCGTTTCTCCTCTCCACATGTAAACTACAAACCTAGTATGTGATCTGCTTGTACCACCTCTGTATCTGTATTCCATTTCCCTTTGCAGTTTTTTCTGTCTCACATCATTAGAAGACTGCTGTAAAGATTACTGCTTTCTATGTTAAAGTTAAAACAGAACCAGTAAGAAAAATATCCTCTGTGAATCATAAATTTTGCTAACGTAGTAGCATTTGTTTTCAGCACTTGTTCAGGAGCCCACAGACCCACTCCCAAGTCTTAAAAGTTGTCCTTTCTGCAGGTTTTGTGACATCGGAGAGCTAACCTGCTTGGGAGACCCAAGTGCTGATTATCCCACTTAAAGTCAAAAGGAGATGCAACTTATAAGACAATAATTACACTGAATCTGTTTGTTAAATGATTTTATCTTTATGTCTGGGATTCTTTCTTATCAATTTAACCCATTTCAGTTAAAATATTTTCTATTGCCTTCTGCTGGAGACATTTATCAGGGTGCAAAGAGCAAGCACTGCATTTTCCCAGATTAAACAGAGTAAGCAGAGTGAATCACTGCTTCACATAGACTTTTTTTTGAAGGAGAGCCAAGAAAGACATTGATTTAAAGAGTAAAGTAATCAGCACTTTGAGTTTTGATTTCACATACAGAAAAAATAAAAGTTCGAGAGAACAGAAAATTCATCAGAGTTGATCTAGTGTGACAAGGTACAGTAGAACTTTTGAAAAACCACATAAAATAAAGGTTAATCAAAAAAATTTGAGCCTATCAAACTAAACCATTTTTTCCCTCTGGAAGAAATTAAAAAAAAAAAAAGAGTTTGGGTTTTGGGTTTATTTCACTGGTTTGGTTTTGTGGCCTGGGGGTTTTGGGGTTTTTTTGGATAGTTTTTTTGTTTGCGTTCCCCCCCACACCCCTTGTTTGTTTGTTATTCCGGTTAAAAAGAAATAGGGCAAAACAGATTTGCAGTTACTAAGTTTACACTTACCTTAACCTCCACCAAAAGGTCCATATTAGTTCATTGTAGCAAGTCTCTTTGATTTATTTAAATGTGGTTGGATCAGGTACGTGAATAAAGACCAGTAGGCCAATTTCTGGGATTGAAGGCTCTGGTCTCTAATATGCTAGCAATTGCTGATCTAAACCAGCTAAAACAGCTAAACATCTGTTTACCACGCTCTCCATGAAGACAGAGGAAGCATTTCAGTTGTGTAGATCAACGAAACAAACACAAACTAAGCACACTGATAAATTTTTTGCACCTTATTTTGAAAAAAAAGAAAAAGAAAAAGAGAGAGAGTGTCAACAGCAAAGGAGTCTCTCCACAAAAGCAGAGCAAGACTGAAATACTATAGGGTGGTCTACATTAAGGAGAAAATTGCAGATTCTCAAGGTGAGAAATTTTTTTTTCTGGGTTTGTATTGATCAAATTCAATTGAACAAACCAGAAAACTTTTGGTTGTAACTAAGAAGTTGCTTATGAAGAATAGATCTGTCTGTTCTTCTCTTGGCTGCTGGCCCATGGCATTACTCAAAGCTTTGAAGTAAGTTAGACAAAAGCTTTGGTGTCATAGCTATGTCAAAATCGCCTTTGTTACATTCTTCTTTTCATAACTTTATTTTTGCCTTTGTAATCTAAGACTTAACCTTTTTCCTATGATTCTATGATTCCCTGGTAGAGTAAATATGGAAGGTGGCTACTAAAAACTTATCTACTGTGAGGATGAAATTTTACAATAATGAGATACCCTACTTCTCCAGTCATGTACCATGGCTTGTGAAAACACCCCACTCCAGATTGAAGTATCTGAGACAAGGAACACCAGCACAGAAACTCTGCCATCCCCTCAGATTAGCTAAATAACCACCAGTGTGCCAGAGAGGAGGAAAAATGCAAAATTCTCACTTCTGATACCAACATACATTCTTATTTATTTTTGGGAAACAGACAGATAACTATTTCAGATGGGAATAGGGAAATATATATAATTTATTCCTTTGGTAAAGCAGTGAGTTACTGAATATCAACAAAGAAAACTTGAACCATTGGCTCATCAATTGATGAGATTGCTAAACTGCTGTTTTCAAAGTAGGATACTGAATAAATCCTCTGAGATATGGTGACTGTCCAAAAGATTGAACAAAGAAGACAGGAAATAAATTTTTCAGGATAATGTGCTGAAAATGTAACTATGGGTCTGTCAATTTAATGCTTATCCAGGGCAAAATCTCAGGAAGGCAAAAGAGGATGTGCTCAATAAAGAATTAAGGGTGAACAGCATCATTAATACCAGACAACACGGTTTAATGAAAGACAAAACTTTAAATATAAAGAAGTTGCATTTGTGGTGGAATTCCTAGTCTGACAAAATGAGCATTTGTTAAAAGAGCAGAGTTATATAAGGCCATACAACTTTCTCATTTAAAAATAAAGGACTAATCAAACTTCAAAGTCTAGATAAGCAAATTGAGAATTTGCTAGAGAGACTTTAAAGGAGAATACTAAATGGGAATCATCTTTCAAAAATAACATTTCTGCTAGGGTTTTCTTACCCAAATATAGTTCACGGGAGTTCATGGATTGGGAGGGAAGGAAAAAGAAATTGGTGGTAAAGACTGTGGTTGTCACTAGCTGAATAAGAGATAAAGATAGCTCCTAGAGAGAGGTCCAGGCAGTAGGAAAAGTTAGTCTTGCCTTCTTTTAATTAAAGAGCTAAGTGCAAAGATCAAACAGCTAGGAACAGGGAATGTGAGCTCAAAGTGAAATTAAAAAAAAATGAATTAAAGTTGGCAAGAAATAAACCCACTCTTTTTTAATGAGAGCAGACCAGAGAGAGATCAGATGAGATCCCTAGAACAGTTTGAAATTTAGAAAGTCTTTAATGAGAGACTGAAGAAACGCAGGTGAATTTTCTCTCATCTTCAAGCTTGCATTTCTACCCAGCCACAGTCACAGTAAAAGCTCCCACGCCTACTAACAGTGCTAACAATGTCAGCATCTGCTGAGTGCCTGTCCATGACTGCTAGAGCATCTAGACATGCTCAGAGCAGGGTCACCTACAACAGATTGCTCAGGACTGTCCACTTTGGGTTTGAGTATCTCCAAGGATGGGGACTCAGCAGCCTCTCTGAGCAACTGTGACACTGTCTGATCACCTGTACAGTACAAAAAAAAAAAAAGAAAAAAAAAGGAAAAAAAAAGAGGCTTGTGTTTAAATAGAATTTTCTGTATTTTGCCCATTGTCCCTTGTCCTATTGCTGGGCACCTGACCCTATCTCCTTTACTCTTCCTCTTTCCAATATTTACTCATGTATGAGATCCCTCTGAGCCTTATATTCTCCAGGCTGAACAGTCATAGCTCTCTCAGTCTGTTCTCATATCAAAGATGTTCCAGTATGTCTGTATCATTCCCATACCGGGGAGCCAAGCACTGGACCCAGCACTCCTGATGTCTCACCTGCGCTGAGTAGAGGGGAAATATCACATCCCTTGACCTGTTGGCAATGCTCTTCCTAATGCAGCCCCATGCCAAGACAGAAAAGGATGGGATAAATAGGGGACATAGAGAGAAGCCAGGAAAACACATCAGTCTCTCAGAAAGGAGAGAGAAATGATTGCAAAAGAATAAAGGTTACATTGAAGTAGCAAATAGCAATAGTGTTTTTTCCCTCTGTGCTTCAATAGGATATATCAGAGAAAGAGCCTGTGCAAGGAGCCAAGAGCCATGGCACAGGCCACAGCAGCAACATCCTGCTCTTGGACTAGATAAAGCTATGTGCCTTCTCATTTCATGTGTATTTCTATGCCTCTGTATAAAACAGAAGAGTCACCACAGCCCTAAAGAACCTGGTGGTTGAAATATTCTCCAAGACAGAAGACAAGGATTTGGATTTCCTGAAGCGAGGGTGTGAACTGAACATGGATAGGTACCATAAAATGTAAGCTATGGATTAGCTCCCTTTCTAGTAGCTAATTGGAACAACTTTTAGGTATGTAACAGCGAATTAGTCTTGTAAGTCCTTAAACTAATATTACATTTCTTCATAGGAAGATTGTTTCTGATTTATGCAGACCATAAAGGCTAAACATAGGACACTTGCTGTCAAGTTATACTGGAATTCAGAACAGCTGATCATAATGGTTTAGTCAGTTTGTTAAAATGAATTTGACTCAGCAATGAAAAAGCAAGGTGGTTTCCTTTTGCAGCTTCCAGACCCACACAACTCCCCGTGGGAAGGTTTGTTTCTGAAATAAGATCATCAGTGCAAATTATATTGAGACAACAACAATTAAAAAAAAAACCCCAAACCCTTTCATTTAATGTTATATAGTAATAAAAAATCAGTTTTTATGCCACAGCATAAAGATCCTGAGTTCAATTGGTATACCTTGTAACTAGAGGAACCTATTTGAATTTGAAAATCTTTATCAAAGGTTTATTCTAACAGATAGATAGAAAACATGCCCTGCTATCAGTTCGTAACTCTTGGCAAACAAAAGTCATTTTCCATTCTACAGCCAGTTCATTTCATTATAACCCCTTTAAAGAGATGTCATAACATGTGTGTGGGGAGGTGGTAATTCTGAGATACTAGAAGCTTTCCAACAGGATAAGAACATTTTCCAGATATCCTGCTAACATCCATTTGTGGATGGATGTAACTTCTTATTGTCTTCATTTCAGGCCATGGCTGCCAAAGACACTTCCTGGGCTACTGTTCATATAGATTTGTTTGTTCTGTTCAGAAAGACAGGAGAGGAAAAATTCAGATATTCTGCCATTAAAAAGGGCTGAAATAGTTAATGTCTCAAATAGTTTGTAGACGGCATTTCAAATAAGATGTTAAAATGCTGGATAAGGGGAAGCACTTTGAAGACTGTGATCAAGTTTCATCTTTGAAGACAGGCAAAAGAAAGAAGACAAGCTTAATGGAAGACATTACCTGAGGTGACTTGCTACCACTGTTCCTGAATGTGAAAGTAACAGGTTAATAAAAAGTTCTTCTTTTGCTTTGGATAGAGAAACACAGCAACAGAATTTCAACATGTCAGGGACAATGATGACTTCCACTGAGCCTTTATCAGCAGGTTCTAGGGTATCATACATCAAGTGTGGAGAAGCTGCAGCTTCACTGCTTCAAAAAGGCTACCTGCAAGTCTTATTCTCATTAGTGTACAATACAAAGATCTGACTCAGCAAAGACATTTCCTTTAAAATATATGTGTACGCACGTATATGTAGCCCACTCTGCAGACGTCCAGATATCTATCAAAGAAGGCTGGGTGAAGGAGTTCTTGGAGGGAAACGTAAATTTAATTTCCAAAGCAAAAGCCCAATGACACAGTCAAATACTGCTTGCAATGCATTGCCACTATGTAGGTATGAAACAGTCTTCCCAAGGAATTTTCCCAGGGTTAGATACCTAAAAAAAGGCTAAATCACAGAATATTGCCAAGATCTCCAGCATTTCTTATGAACATCAGCTAGCTAGTAGTATGAGAGAATTGAGTAATTCTTTGACACAAACAGAGCCAAGGGCAACCACAGAGTGTCACAGAGGGGAAAGTAAAGATTGCAACATCAGTGGTTCAAAAGAAAACTTCAGGTGATTCATTATGAAGATTCCATACTGTTAGGGTGATGGAAAAACATCATGGTATGCCTGCACACTGAACAAAACTGCTCCAGAAACCTTTAACTTGGCCTAAGACATACTTGTAAATGCCACAGATACTTTTTCTTCTCTGTGTGGTTTATGTAACATTTATCATAGAACCTGCTTTCACATAAGAAATGTCTTGGTCTTGCATCTGACTTTTGGAAAGCATTAAAATATTGCCAACTGTCTCAGAAAGAGGGAGACTCAAATTAAATTCCATTAGACTAGAGGGACAAAGAAAAGCAAGAAACTAAAATTAACCTAGGAGTGGTTTTCCCCACACATGTAACAGAAGTTACCAAGGTAAAACACGTAAAGTGAAAAAACAGTATATCATACCACAAAAGTTGTGGAGTGATCAAATAAACTTCAGTGTTATTTCAAGCTTTGTTTCTTTCATGTGTTGTATTTTTCCAAGAACATATTTAAAAGATCCTGTCTACAATGCATGCATTTCTTCTTGAGTGTCTGTTGTTGAATATAGCAGTAAAACAATTTCACAAAATTGCCTTCCCAAAAGAAAACCCTCTATCTTCTTCTTTAGTTCCTCTCCGAGTTGTTTCTGTCCAGGTATAGAGCAGCAAGTAAACACAGATATTACTGCAGTTTCTGCAGCCACTGACTAATTTCTGAGATCCCAAAGACTGGGATAATTACATTCTGCATGAGGCAAAACAATTTATGAAAAAAAAAGACACATATTCTCATTAAAATTAAATAGACTTTCATAATCAACTGTTTCAAATATGCATGAATAATGACAGCTAGAAACCAGTCTCTGCAGATTGCTCATGAAGTGGGTGTGCAGTTGAAGTCAGTGTAAGAAAAAAATCACAACGATAAAGAAGAGGTTTCCTGGAGCTTTTAGGAAGTCATTTTGCCTAGGCCAGATAAAAGCGAGTATTTCTCCAATACCCTGTAACAAGCAGGAGAAAATAGAATTAAAAATTATCTTTTACAGCAAAAACAAAAATCAAAGTCAACTTCTCAGGGATTAAGTCCACTGGAAAATAATGTTTTCCTTTTTCTTCCAACAGGTTTTAACATTTAATTATGTAAAGCCTTCATGAAGGAATTTCTATCTTTTTTTAAAATTTAATTCACAAAATGTCCTAATTATCTGCAAACATATTAATAACTCTTTGAACAATATATTAACGTAGCAAGCTGAAATGTGTTTTCTCAACAACAGCAAAACAAGACTTAAAAACGTACATCCATCCATAATTCTTATACACTTCATATGTAAATATATTATTGGTATTGTAGATATTGGGAAAAACAACAAAGAATACAATATGTTGAATTCCTTCAGCTGTCTACAGTTTATAAAACCTAATAGAACTGTGGGATGCAAAAAATGGTCATTTCTTCCCCTCTGGGGAACTGTCTTCATCTACTCATTGTCATTCTTTAGTGATTTAATTTTAATAACAATTACAATTTTAAAAATTGAAAAGACAACTCAGGGGAGGCCAACAATATTATTTCGATACCATCTTCAGAATACAACCCTGCTGCAAAAATACTAATGTAACTGTTGAAGCAGTAAATGAGGAAGACAGTCACAGAAGAATATTTAGATTTGTGGAAGAAGGGTTGGAAGCAAGGGACTTTTGAAAGTTTGATTATTTTAAATTCCTTTTTATAAAATGCTAGCTCAAAAAAAAAAACCAAACAGAAAGTCAGAGCCATCTTCTAAGGCAAGAACTTGAACTTGCAAGGTACCTGAACTTGCTTCCAAAGTCTCCAAGCCTAGAAGTAAAGGCTCTGCAGAAATCTTTATATTGTAACTGGTAATTAAAGTAGGGGAGCCCTTTCAGGAAAGAACAGGTGTAGTGAGCCCTATGAAAAGGGCATTTGAAAACAGAGAGTCTGATTTCTCTGGTTCATTAACGGTATTTACTGACAGCCTCCACTGATACAAATCTCCCTTTTTGCTCATAAGAAATAGCACGAAGAACACAGCCCATGACAGTCATTCTCTTTCACTTAAGACTAGTGTAGAGTCACTTCCTGCAGTTCCAGCCACATTCCTCAGCTGTCCAGGTTTATCCATGTACAGTACATGATGCAGAGAACATGGTTGTATTGAGGTTTTAGCCTAAATACCAAGGCACTCCCAGAAGATGCTTTCCATGCCATCAGCAATTCTTCTGACCTGCAATATACATTCTGTGGTTCTTTACAAAAAAAACATGTTTCAGACTAGATATGTGCCATTGCATGGCCCCAAACATGGAGTTGGAAAGCATTTATTTTAAGATCCCCTCTTATACTGCTGCAAAGTTAAGTTACCCAAGCTGTCATAATGAAATTTCAAATAAAAAGCTAAATTAATACGGGCATTGGTACTAAAAAGAACAAACAAATTCATTATTCTTAACTTTTTCCTCCTTCATTCCAAGTAATTCGACTTATGGATAAAAGAAAAAAAAATGCATTAGTACAGTACAGTGTACAGTACAATCACACATTTATGCAAGGAATTATGGTTATACAGTTGAGTGGCACTTCGTTGATTATTTGAAGACCTTTCTGGCCTTTTGAAACTCCACTTAAAATAACAAGTAAGCAGTTCTGCAAGATTCCAGTTCTAGCAAGAAATATGTCTTTGATTTGAACTCAATATGAATAGCAGAGTGTATCGACTCAGGAGATAAACGTATCTTGTTTTTACGGGGGAAAAAAATAACAATCTAGCACTGTTTCAAATGTCTTCAGATACCTCAGTCGTTTCTTGACCTCACACAATTTGAAAGAGTGAGAAGTTTCTTCTGTTCCTTCCCAGGCTGCCACTATTCTCTTTTAGGATGAAATTTTCAAAGGAAAGAAAGATTGGGCTCAAAGTCAAGGCAGGCAGAACACATCTGCATATGATGTTTGACAGCCTTGACAGAGGTAAGTCATTAAACTAGGTCCAGCATGCCTGGACATACTCATCTAACATTCCTATATTGATACTGATACTTCTGCTAAGTAGTTTCTATATTTTCTGCCATCTTTCTGCCAGGAAAACAAGCATATCACTTTCAATAAAAAGAAAAATACAAACTAACAAGAAAACAATCCGTTTTAGGAAAAAAAATAATCTTTTCAACTCAGATTGTACATAAACTAACCAAGTTAAAGCTATATTAATGAATCACATTCTTCATTAAAACAAATGTAAGCACTGTGGATTGCATTCTGGAACCTTCTTGTATAAACACTCTATTCTCAATATTTCCATATTAAGTAAAACCCTTTTCTTTGTGCCGGGAAACCAGCATTTTCAGTGTAACTTGATCTTTCTGAAAGTTCATTAAAGACTGATTGTTTATGGAAACCTGTGGCATCTATGCTGCTCTTGTGACTTCAGGGGCCTTTGAGCTATGGTTCTTTTCGCTGTGCAACAGTAAACATACTCCCTCTTCAACTGGTAGTAAATAGCAAACCAAGTGCTGGTTAATACTCCAGAAAGACTTTCCTGTGGGTCATGCTACAAGAACTAAACCAAGTGCAAACCCACAAACCATGTTTATTTAAAATAGTTTTATCCATAAATCATTTTTCCTCAAAACAGATTTATCCAACATCTATCGACTTCCTGTTCTGCACATGGGAAAGGAAGAGAATGGGGTTTCCTGTCCCACTGCACCTGTGTTTTCAGGGCATAGTTGCTTCCCACAGCAAATATCTAGAATTATGCATCCACTGAAAGAGCAGAGTCAGCATCCAAGGGAGCATTTCTCATTCTTATGCATGACACTAGGTGTAATGGAGACATGAAACGGGAAGATGTAATATGTCATCTTGCTTTCTAGATTCTGGGTTTCCTATAGCTCAGAGAGTTTCAGCAAGACAAATAGTATTTCCCTAAAGAAGAGTAGACTTATAAATTTCATATGTTCACCATGTGACCTCTTCCCATTAACAGAAGAGACGAAAGGGTACTTGACAGTGCTCCATTTCCACGCAAAAAATAAACAAGGGTTCTGTTACAGACTTGCCACGTATTAGCACTTGGCCTCTGCAAACCTCTCGGTACTTCAATACGGGCAATCCTCACGAGTATTGAATATAAAAATGTGCAACTGTTTTAAAGTTATTCTTTTGTAACAATAGAAGCGTTTTACTATTTAAATAAAACTCATAATCTGTGCCATTACAGCAAACAGATACTGACTCAGTTTTAAGTTCCAGCTGAGTAACAACTAAGTTAGGAAGAAGTTCTTTACTGTGAGGATGGAGAGGTTCAGGAATCCAGAGGCACAGGTTGCCCAGAGAAGTGGATGACCCATCCCTGGCAATGTTCCAGGTCAGGTTGGATGAGGCTTTGAGCAGTGTGGTCTAGGGAGATGTCCCTGTCTATGGTAGGGGTAGGTGGAATTAGATAATCTTTAAGGTCTGTTTCAACACAAACCATTCGATGATTCTATGATATGATCTTATTTATTAAGCTTTGATGTTGAAAGGACAACCATTATTTTTTTACCCTCCTGTCCTGAGAGGTTTATCCTTATGTCAGAGACAATGGCAGTGGAAAGGACATCAAAACTTTCTCGATAGCATGCAACAAGACTCAGAGTTCTCTCAAGGCTGCAGTAGCTCACAGGTAGAAGTGGAACTTCATTAAGTTGTTTTCTCATTAAAACTAGGAAACCTCATAATGACATAGAAGGTGTTTTGGCATTTATAACCAAAAAGGCAGAAAAGATTTCTTTCATGAACATCCTTCTCAAAATAACAGTTTATAAATATTCCTAATAAACCACAAAATGTCTGGAAGGCAACTGAATTAATGAAAACTCATTTCCTATTGATTAGGGGACATTAGGAGCTGGGCTCCTCCCTCATGCTGAGACATACACTACATATTCATCTTCCTCATCTTTTCTCCATGTCTCTTGTGATATCCATGTCCCCAGGAAACCAGGGCAGAGCTGCAGCTGCTCAGGAGCTGTGTCCTCACTGATCAGCCAGAGGGCTGCAGCCCACCACCTCTCAGAGTGAGGCACTGTTTTGGAGTCTCTCCTATGCCAGTCATTGCTTTCACAAACACACAGAAATTTAATTATCTTTGAGACTTATAATCCCTTTCAAATTTGGCTAAGATTGGCCATCAGCTTGAAAACCTTATTATGTGCAGACAGACAGCATTATCATACAAACTTCATTTCCTTAGGAAACCAGACCAATAGAAATAACAGTGAAAAATGCAGCAGGTACATCAACAACAGAGCACAATGTTCAGTTTCTGTTAAGTGTGAAGCTGTTGCGACTTTAAACAGTTCAAACAGGAAAAAAAAAAGAGTGAAAGAGAACAAATATTTTCTCTTCAGTGTCACTACAGACAGAGCAGGCTCAAAAATTACCTGCAGGTCTCTACTTTGTGAACCTTTCTAATTTCTTTTAATCTTAGTATATAGTCTGACCTGCTTCAGTTAGCTCCCTTGAAATGTAAAATGCCAGACTGCAGACTACCTGACTTGTAAGCCCCACCTGGAGTTCAGTTCTTTTTGTTTAAAATCCCTGGGGAAAGGAGAAGAATCTCATTATAAAGACACTGAGGTTGCTGCCTCCAGCCTATCTTTTGAGAGATATTTTTCTTTCTTGTACTAGTTACCAATGCTCATTTTTAATTACTTTCCATTATGACATATTCTTTCATTGTTTAATCTTTCCCTCCTCTGTTAAGTCTTCAAATCTCACATCACAACATAAAGGAAAAATGGATCTAGCATTACTCAACAGAAGACAGGCTCCTTGGAAACCATTAAGTAAACAACAGAGTAGGAAATTAATCATTTCTACACATGGGGTTTTATTGTGGTTTTGTTGATGCATTCTTTGAATATATATATTTAACACCCTCGCCCACTCCCCCACAGATTGGCTGCATACATCACAGAGGCATCTGTTGTTAAAACTGTGCCTGGGCTGAGTACACTCATTTGGTGGTAGCAACACCTGCCCTGTGAAAGAGGATGTGCACCTGGCTACAGGTAAAACCCTACTGCTACCTCTGCAGGCAATGGCAAGGTTTCCAGTGGCGATGGCAGGTGCTCTGATGGAGATGCTTGAGTCTAGATATTGGGAATCTCAGCTACGTCACACATTTCCTTTTGCGTTTATCAAGGAACAGTATACAAATGAGGATAAAACACACAAAGTGCCCTTGTTGCTTGTGTTAACCAGGAACCATTCAGCAAACTTCACCTTTTGCTCTTTATGAGGTATCAGTTGGCTCCGTCCTATCCAAAGTCTAATTCTGCTATCTGTAGACATGCTATCCTTCAGCAGATCACTCAGGCCTGCCATACACAGTGCTGTCTAACTCACAGTCTTTAACTAGCCTGGACATCTGTAGTTTGGCTTCCAGCAACTTCTGGACTGCCTGGTGCATGATCCAGACCTTACCAGTAAAGCTTCTAACCACCTGGTTTGCCAAGCATCTGCTCACAGACCTCATGGGAGGTTAAACTGGCAGGTCCTGTCTCCTCTCACAAGACCAAGAGGACCAGTCCAAGGTTCCTGAGCCCTCTGCTGTGGTCTAGGGCTTGCCCAAAGCTTGTAGTGATGAAGACAGTTCCAGCACATGGAAAACTCCAGCAGTAACAATATCTGCTTTTCAGCTAAGCCTTGACTTTGTAGATGCTTGAACCCAAGTCTTCCTGGCATTCATTGGCCAACATATCCATCTTCACCAGATAGTCCAACAAATCCAATTCAAGGTTTTAGTTTATCAGCTAAACACCTTCCTCTACACTGGCAAATTCATTAAATTCTCTTAGCCTCTCATCATTTTGCTGCTCAGTCTTCCTAACTCTTCCATTTCTGCACTAGAGTCCTTTCATCCATGGAAGTTCAACCTAACAGAAATTTCCATGATGGGAATACACATAATTTTATTTTTTTGTTTATACTGAAGAGTGCAATTCTAAACAACAGTCAAATTAATGCCTCATTAGGACAGTTGAAAAAGAATGGATGTTTAATAGACCACAGTCAAGATCGCTTTTCTTCAAAGAATCCTTAAAAATACATTTTAAATCAGTTGTTGTTGGGCCTTCTTTGTCATAATTTTATATGGGTAAAAAATGAACAGCTATACATGGGAATAACTATATAGATATACATATATGGGATTTTTCCACTCCAATTTCAGTATCATATTAAAATATTTACAGCATATCCAAACATCTTTCATTTAAAGATTTTCAAAAAATTCCTAACAATTCAAGATCCTTTTTCTGAACTTAAGGAGGTACTTTGGATGTTGTTCCTTGCAGTGAGTATCTTGCATGCAAAGCCACTGAATTCTACTACATGAGCAACTGTTTCTCCCTCCTCCCATTTGAACGGCTTATATATAGGCAGGACTCCTTCTTAAAAGCTATTGAGGACAGCTATCCAGGACTGTAAGTTCTGTGAGGCAGGTTAAACACACCCAGACACAATAGTGTCTGGAGAAAAAGTCAACTCATTACTTCCAAGTTCTGCACCCAAAAACTTACCCCTGTGTCATTAATAAGGTAGTCCAGTACATCCAGTTTGGTAGCTGTTATTAGGTTGTGTTTTCTTCTGGAGTCGGTCCAAGAAAGCATTATTTACCCTTAAAGTACAATAAAAAAATGAATAATGACTGAAGGTAATTGAGAAATCACAAACTGTTGAAATTTAATATTCTGTGAGTGGCTTTCCCTTCCCCTCCTTTCAGTGCCTATCTTCCTATATTTTTCAAACCTGGGCTGCATAACCGTGGACAAGAACAAGATCGAGTGGATTTAATTTTCAGTTCTCTAGGTGCATCCTTATCCTGTGGTCAGTCTGTTGTGATTAAAAGGCACATCTTGGCTGCTGTGAAAAATTCTCCATAGAAAGATAACCTGCATAACACCACTCACCTTATCAGGGAGATTACCTACTTTGACAATTCATCTTAGATAATCATTCAGCCTTCACCACACAAGGAAAGTTTCTAAAAGTACTGATTTCCTAACGCAAATGAAAAAACAACCTAAGCTTGTAACTAATAGAGACAATTTATGCAGCTGACAACTTTCCCTACTATCCAGCCCTGGAATCAACTCTAGCATTTTCTTACACTGCTCTATCAACATGGAAAGCATGAACAAATACAAACATAGTTTTCCTCAATATGTTTTAAGTATTTTCAAATTGGGATTGTTCAGTACCTGAAAGGGGCTACAAGAGAACTGGAGAGGAACTTTTTACAAGGACATGTTGCAATAGCATTACAGGTAACGGCTGTATACTCAAAGAAGGTAGATTTAGATTGGATATTAGGAAGAAATTCTTTACTTTGAGGGTGGTGAGGCACTGGAACAGGTAGCCGAGAGAAGCTGTGTATGCCCCATCCCTGGAAACAATCAAGGCCAGGTTGAATGGGGCTTGGAGCAACCTGGTCTAGCGGAAGGTGTCCCTGCCCATGACAGGGAGGTTGGAACTCAATGATCTTTAAGGTGCCTTTCAACCCAAATAATTCTATGATTCTTTTGAAAACTGTTTCATTTTTCCCCCTAATAATGCTTAGGAATGACATACATGCTTAAACGTGACTGTTGTTTTAATGTTTTATAATACCGTTGGTAAGAAAAATATAAAATGCAAGATACTGTGTTATTTCTACATAGGGACACGAGATGGAGTGAATTGAAAATCCTTCATTAGCTTCTATGGGTAATTACCTCAATGTCTTTGCTAGAGAAAAAAAAGAAATGAAAGCAGTATGGAGAGTGGTTGCCTACAGAAGTATTTTTTTAATATTTCCATAATGGTATAAAAAAAAGGTGGATTTATTTTTGAGCCTGAGAATTGTTTTCTTTTTCCAGCAGAAAATGAAGCTGAGAATAAATTTGTGCTTCAGGATAATGGAAAGTCAGTTAAGTGACTGAAGCGGAAGATGAGAACAGCTGAGCATGGAGGGGTCACAGCAGTGAGGTACAGGCTGAGGTGTGAAGAAATGCTGATGCAGAAGGCCTTGCTGCACTGCAAGAGCAGTATCTATCTGTATGGATATCAAATCCCATGTTTAGCTCTGTCTCTTAACCTTAGTGACAGTCAACCACAATGGACTAAGTAACCCACTGTAGAAGAAAGTAAAATTATGTAGATTTTATATCTATCTTACGGATAGATAGATAGATAGATAGATAAACGTGTCCCAGCTGAACCTACTGTACTAGTAGTTAATACTGTACTAATAGTTTCTACCCTATCCTGTATCCTATGCTGATAGGATAAAGAAAATTAAAAAGGCACTCTGGGTCATCCTGCATTACAGTGAGCAGTTGTAATGATAGATATTAGTGCCTCATTTGAAAGCAAAGCTAAACCAGAGACGAGATATGGGATCCTCTTTGCAATCGTCTTCCAAAGTATGAGTGCCTGCAATTTTGAGACCCTTTCCAGGTAGGAATTCAATTAGAGTGTACTCTGCATTTTCTGCACTGTACCTCTTCTGTTCATTTTGATGTGCTCTTGTCCTGGCTTCCTCTTCCTGCTTTTGTTTAAATTCCATTAATTCAGCCTGGGAATGATAAAAGTGAAAACCAAACAAATAAACAAACAAACAAACTTACTTTTAATTAACATACTTATGCTGCAAACCCTACTAATTCCACATGATATTAACCTCAGTTAGAGCCACATGTCATTCCCAGAACATCTCTCAGCAGCATTTTATTTATGTGACAGCACTATGTCAAAAATTGAGTTCATTTTTCTGTTCAGCATGTGGGTGATCTTTGTTTGTACCTTAAAAAGTGGGAAGTTACAGGATTCAGACATTTACAGTCCTACATTTAAGGGGATATGCCAGACACCAGTCTGCTTCCCCTTGCCCCAACACAGGGGTTTGAATTTCCCTGTGGGTCCAAGGGGGAAGACAGCCAAAGTAATCTAGCAGGAGCAGACAGAGCTGTCATGCCCATAGGGTAAGAAGGAGACATGCTCTTTTCCCTCCTGCCTCTAAAGAGCACAAGGAAAAGATGAGATATGGGGTATGTGGCATGGTGTGTTACCTCCAGCTCCCTGGGACTCCTACCGGGGTGAGGAGGGCAAATGATACTTTTTGATGTGGTGGAAGCATATGCAAGCTCCCAGCTTTGCAGCAGACTAACCATCCTTATGTAATATTAAGATATATAAACAGTGTCAAATGGAATTCTTTTCAAAGGAGAGTTTGCTTATGCAATTTTAGCCAGAACTGTGAAGGAAACACAGTTTGTATGACTCTGGCCTGCATATTTGCTTGTTTGTGTAGCTCTTGCTCCTTGCAAGGCACCCAAGAATTGAAGGTGCAGATTTTTCTGCAGAAAAAATTTGGCTTGCAGGGCAAATGTGAAGGGATAGGAACAGACCCATCTTTCATATTTTCCATAGCAACTGTGAGGCAGTAGGAATAGAAACTAAAATAAAATTATTCATTTATATAAAAGCTTCAATAACTGAATAGAATCACAAGTCTTTTTTTTCTTTAAATCAATTTAAGTGGAACATTAAATAGTAATTATTCAATACATGTATGAAGAAAATCAATAACTGAGAATGTGTTGTGTATCAATATTTATCTAGCCCTAAAAGAAGAAACAGGATTAAGAAATAAAAAAGCCAACCCTAATTTTCACTGTTTTAAATAACTATTCAACCTGAAAATTAAAACTCAGTATCTGACTTTCCACTATGCCAACTCCTCTCTTGGAGTAATGTTCTGAAATATATTGTGTGTATATGATGCAAAATGTACTGAAAATTTCTAAATCAAGTAATACATACTAAAACCTATTCTGAACTAAAAAGGGAACTGACAATGCCTACACATTTTATAGCTACACTGTACCAGGAGGTACACACAAGACAAAATTCATGATTTCTTTAATAAATATTGGTTTGAAGTAGAAATGAGCCAACATATATCTGAGGGACAATTATTGGTGCTTTTAAAATATATATTATTTGCTGCAGGTTTGTAAGTAGTGCATTACTTTGCTTGATAGGTTGCAGCAACTGTGAAGGCAAGGAGACCTTGGAACCATGTAGCAAACAAGTCCAGCCTTAAAAGCAGCCAACACCTTCTTAGTAATTTGTGGAAATTAGTAAAGAGTCTACAGCTCTACACAAGTCCCTTTAAAAAACCCTCATCAATTAGGGGCAAGCTAATATACATCTGTAACTATTTTCTCTTTGGAAGAATCAATGTACAGAATACAACAGCTACCGGCCTTACACGCATCAGGACTGATTTAAAAAATTTCACTCTTTATAGTTACTGGGAATAAGCATACACCTGATGGGATAGCAATTAAGAACCTCCCTTTTGCTCCACCTTTTGTTTCCGGTATCACAGTGTTACAATAACATGAAATGAGGACACATCCCCAACATGTAAAGAAAAATATCCATGAGAGGGGATCAGTCACTTCTCCAGCTCTAGTAGAAACTCACTGCATGGAATTTGTTGTGCTAAGATTCTGCTACTGGGGAAGTACTTTAACATGAATTTAGGTACTAGTAACAGTAGAGGCACAGCAAGAAGCTCAGTATTTGCTCATATGTTTTCCAATGATTCGCTAATACGATTTTCAAATGTTGAAGTCAGACCTGGAGCCAAGACAGATAACTTGGCACAGCGCCATCGCCTTCAGTAGATGAACTTCACGTGGTTATGGTACCCAAATCTATAACAGAGGGACTACAGTGTTCAGACACATTTCAGGCAATGCATGACACATACGCAGAAGATGGAGTTCAAAGTTGCAGTTACGGCATGCCTGCTTTTTAGACAATTCAAAACTCTTCATTTAGGTGATTAGTAAGGGAACAGAGAAGCATACTATAATTAACAGCAAATCTGAACATTTCCATGTTCCCATTTGAGAAAGCAGGGCACATGGGCACCAGTTCTGTAGAAACAGACTATTCAGACTGAGATCATCATGAATATCTCAGTAAGACGACTTCTGCTTGAGAGAGAGTAAACTGGTTTCCTTAGCCTATGAAATCAGGTGCCATGGTGAAAAAACACTCTGCACAATTGTTCATATGGAGAGGCAAACAGGAGCTTCTTATCCAGATGCAAACACCCTTGAACCCAGAAGATAATTGCCCCGTCCCTGTTCAAATTTTGCAACTTGACTCGTCTCTCTCACAGTGTTTGAAAACAGTGACTGAATCACTTTTGCTGAAGAGAAGCTCTGTGCATAGACTACAAGTAATCAATGAATTTAACTGGTTTCACAGCATGCAAAAAAGTTACACTATGCAAACTGTTAATGTATAAATACCTTCCTTCGTTGTTCTTGCTTCATTTCCTCTAATCTTCTGTTATCATCCTCTCGAAGAGCTTGCTTGTAAGCATGGCTTCTTGTCTATTTTTCAGCAGAAAATAAAAATATATTGGTGTGGGGAAGGGGAGGCCAAACTCCGGAACCTTATTCCCAATTTGTTATATGGGTAATTAACAAATATAAATCGTTGAATGATTCTAGTTACTTAAGAAACAGATTAGTCCCAAAACTAGAATTTAAAGAAGAAGTGTTTTAAAGCCTCTCTGTGATTCAGCTTGGCTGAACGTCCACCTACACATCACAACAAAGTATCCACAGCACATGTCCCAGAGACAAACATAATCTGAGCAGTCACAAAACACAGTTAAGATATATGATAGTGAGATGGGGTATTCTGGGAAGAAAAAAAGTACTGGAAATATATCCAAGATAAAAAAGCAGAACAGAAGCCTGGTAACAGAGGGGAAAACAGGATTATTTGTGGAGGTAAGACAACAGAAACTGAGAGATCAAATCTGCTCTATTATTTGTGGGGCGGCCAAGACACCTGAAAATCTGAACTACACATCACAAATAGTATATTCAGCTGTGTAGTACATTTTCATTATAGTAACTAGCCCTGGTCTTTCACAAGTTTTATTTGTTAGCAAAAAGCCATTAGGATTTTATATGATCTTCAGGATATTATACACTGGAACTTGTACTGAAAAGTCTTTGAGCAGGGACATAGTGTAGCACACTTAATAATGAGACAGTATAATTTAATACAGGAATCATGCAGGTCTGACTTCGGTGAGGAATTTGTGGCAGGTCTACACAATGTTCTCAAAACTTGATATATGCACGCAGAACGACACCATTAAAACAACAGGCACATAATTTGCTAAAAAGACTGAATAGAGAAATCAATTATTAATAGCTCAATTTTGAGCTGGGAGAAGTTGTTACATGTGTCCAGGGAGACTCATTCTGGGTCCAATATTATTCATTACTCTCCATAATGGCTTGGAGAATTGTGTGGAGAGTATGTTAATCAAGTTGGAAGACAATAAAAATCTACACAGGATTGGTCACACTTTGAAAGACAGGATTAAAATTAGTTATGAGTTTGATTAAATAAGCAGGCCAAAAAAGTCATCAATGACACAGTCGCTCCAAAGAAGTCAAATTTTTTCACAGACATCAAGTAACATTTGGCCTTGATAGTTGAACTAGGTGTGTTGAATTAATATCATTACCAAAGAAATGATGTGAGGGAAAAACTTTGACCATTACATTGTCCCAAACTGGTGTTAGAGGATGAATTTTAAATTTTAAAAATCACATATATGTACGTATATGCCCCCTTTTAGCATGCATGTCAGTCATGTCCTAAGCTTATCACACTTCAAATGCATTGTTCCTGAATCTTTTAATTACTCCAGACAAAGGACACGTTCAAGATAACATCTAAATTAGAGTCCTAGCTTTCCCACTGGTTTAGAATCTTGATACTATGCCAAGATTATTTAGATAACAACTCATTGGTTATGTGCTTCACATTCCTCACACAGAGCTCAGATGGTGTGAGTATGCCCATAGACCATACCTCATCCAGATTGCTTGGGAGAACTGCTAACAGCATTGCTGCATTACAAGCAAGTGATTAGTTGATTCAGAAAGCTATAGAAATGCTGCTATGCAACCGACAGGTACAATATCATCTAGTATTAAAGAACAGTACTGATGAATGATGTATTTTACCTGCTTGGACACTAGTGAAGCAAAAGATTAACTATGGTATGTAATTTGGCATAATTTATTAAGAAACCTGTCAAAACCTGGAATGAGAAAGCCGCACATATGTAGGCAAAGTAGAAGGCCAAGGCTAAAAGAAGTACCTGTACATCTGAAAGAATTCAGTGTTCCTTCAGACATCCACCCACTTCTCTATGGATATGAAGACACAACACCAAAATGCTGAAATCCAAGTCAGTCCTGGGGATATGAGCTCACTTGTCTTCACAGTTCAATGCTCACACCATACAAAGGCTGCAGAGCGGGGTCTTCCCTACCAAAGAACAAGCTCCCCACTGTTTGGAGCGTTGGATGCTTCAAGAGGGAGGCAGAAGTTGTTTCAAGACATCTTTTCTCTCTTCCCATGGTCCTTCATCGTTCTTGTCCATCCAGGACTATAAAAGATAGTCTGAAAGCCACTCTCCTGCAATTGACCTTCTGTCCAGCAATGCTGGACAGGAGTTGGCTCCTTCAAGCTATATATCTGCTCACATATGCTAAGATTTCTTTAGGATTTTCAGAGGCACAAAATGATTGGCAGAATCAAATGGGAAAGGAATCTATTTTCAATATCACCTTCCCTTTTCATGTAAACCAGGGAGAGAAAGGAGGGGTAAGACAGCTGTCATATACTCTGTTGGCAGCAATTTCAGTAACAGGAGGGTTTTTGCACATTTCTAAGGCTTCTGAGGAAATAGGGAGGCAAATCTTCCCTTCTTGTTACTCAAGATTGTATACAATAGAGGGCTGCCCAGATCAGATACTTCCAAATTTCCTCTGAGTTTCTTACAAAAGTAATTTCTGTCCACTTGGCTGCCTCTTCTCTGTCTTCCCCCAATTACAAATCTCCCTACAGGAGAAATACTTCTGTCTCAGGGTTAATATTCCTCACTTGAAGTTATTACATAATAGGAAAGCTTGGTTTAGACATGAAGAGACTAATTGTATGTGGAAAAGCCTTTTAGAGATAATTAGAATAATTAAACTTAAGCAATACTTTATCTATTTCCTAATTACATTGATACTCACCAGGCTCACTCAAACTGGGACAAAGACCCCAAGCAGTGTATGGAATCACTTTTTACGAGGCAGTGAGAAACAGGCTTCTCTTTATTTTGACTAGATTTTTAATGCAGTAAAGCTTCTGCTGACAAGAACTAATTGAGATTTCATAAAAGCTTACCACCAATGGATGAGTACAGGATATATATTAAAGATTCTGATCTCACCTTTGAATATAAATCTGGTTTTCTTTTATCAGAGAGAGATCTGTGAGCACTCCCCTACTATGTAGAATACTCTGCCAGTATGTAAGAGACAATGTAGGCAATCTCATTCACCCAGAAATACTCCTTGGTACTCACTGAGTTATGTCTAGAAAATTAAGCTCAATTAGAATATTCTAACATTACACTATTGACAGCACCTGGAAAGCTGATAGAAAATACAGCACACACCATAGTTTTGCTTACCCATGCTGTAGATTCTGGGACAGGATTAGCAATCTGACAGGAATCACTCTTTGGCAAACCCAGGTGCAATCTGTTCAATAATTCATTGGTTTTGCTATGAAGAAATCCAACCCAAATAGAACTGTTAGTGCTTCCATAAAAATAAACACAGCTTTTTATCCCACCCTTGGAATCCAGCCTAGATATTTTATCACGTGTCTGCTGAAAAACAACATA
The DNA here is from genome assembly GCF_003945725.1 of Corapipo altera. NCBI lineage: Eukaryota > Metazoa > Chordata > Aves > Passeriformes > Pipridae > Corapipo > Corapipo altera. The sequence goes on along the minus strand of NW_020884872.1, from coordinate 58,850,159 downwards.
GGTGGAAAAAAAAGGTTATGGAAACAGACAAAATGAAATGAGACAGAGGATACAGAACCTATACTGTGGATAAGACATTTGCTGGGAGTGTTTTTAAGCAAACAATTATTTTCATTCGCATATTTGGGGTGTACAGTGGCTATGTTTTCTTTCCTCATTGTAAAGTTCCTGTAACACAGACTCACATATCTTTGGACATTGTCAGGATGCAACTGCTTCAGTGAATTGTTGCAAATCCTTCCAGCAGATATATAAACCTCTGGTAAGTAATTTAAAAGATAATTTTAAGGAATTTTCCTTCATGGTTAATATGATGAAGCCTTACAAGAGATTACTTAATCAAACAGAAAGACTTAGAAGCATTTTGTGGCTTTAAAAAAAAGTAATTGTTTTTATCTAAAGCAGAATTGCACAGCATCGTCATTTCTTATTCTGTCAAGCACAAATTTCTTTTTCCAGTTGCATCCCTTATAAAGCAGATTTTCAAAGTAGCACCACTTTGCTCACAGTTTCAACCAAGTACAGTTAAACAAAGTCACAAACAAAACCAACAGGAGTTTGGGTGCTGTGACAGGGAATCATTTTCCTAGCCTGCAGTACCAGACATATCTACTACAGCCTTTGCTCACTCAAAGGAAAAGTTAGAGGAAAGAGGCAATTTTATTTCTGTATACAGCTTTGGAAAGCATGAAAGCACTGAAGTGAGAGCAGAAAGAGTGCTTCAAGACATATTCAACACAAAGATTTACTCTCCTAACAGGGCAACCAGTAAACTCTGTGGGGGAGAAGATGCCTCTACCAAAGACTTAAGCTTGGAGAAAAAGCCTTGGCTGCCAAAAAGTGATGATGACTAACAGCTGAAACAGACAACCAAATGTGTTTTTATCTTTCACTCCATGATTTGAAATGGTGAGTAGATGTCTTTTTGGCAAATGTCCTGCTAGTCAGGGAGGAGTGGTACATTGAGGAGAAGTTCTGAGAAAGACCAAGAACCCACAAGTTCGCTGCTACTCGACACAATACAAAAACATTGTACTACTTCACGTACAAAGTATGTGCCCAAGTTGTAGCAAGCCAGGCTTTTAGAGTCTGATCATTCCCAGTTCACCCTCTCTTTCCTCCATTACCTGGGCAGTTTACATAGACCTCAGCCAATGCACAGTACAGAAAGAACCAAGTGAAATATTTATTTCCCTGATCTATAGAGTATCACGATTGAACAAATTATTAGTCTTCTTGCACGAGTCTTAAGCACTCACATTTTTTCCATGACAGGGGAGTTATTAAGTGGTAAGATTGCACAGAATAATTTTGGCAACTTGAAGTTTTAAATTGCGAATTTTGTGGGTTTTTACTTATGCTAAAATTGATAAAATAGCAATTTATTTCTATACCAGAAAGACCAAGAACTCCTATTGAAAATCTGGAATATATTAGTGAAGGTTGAAGCTCTGCAAAGAAATATCTGACAACTTAGGTCTATACCTGGATGTCCTAGTTCCTTAGGGATGTCAAAAGAATTACACGGGGGATGTAGAATTTCTCCTTATTTGCATAAAAATGTGGTGGAAGGCACTACTTTTCTAGGATCAGCACACTGATAGATGAAAAGTTAACTCAGTTTTGGTATCAGAAAAGATGATTACAAGAGTGGAAGCAAATAAAGTTTCTCAGCAAGACTGCCTCTGAATAGAGGAAACACTCTACTACACCAAATTAAGTAATATATTAATCAAGTGTCCTTATCACAAGAAAGGGACTCAGATTTCTGGACCTGACAAAAAGGTAACAAAAAGGCAAGTCAGATCTTATATATGTTAATTTGTTTTGTGTCATCTCTATGGAAACCCAGCAATGCATCTAGATTTGCCAGACTGAATGTCTGAAAGGTATTTTTCATAATACTAAACCTGTAGTCATGACAGCGTAAAGCATAGCATAAGCCATACTGCAGGAAAAGGGGGAAGTCAGAGAGACCACAGCTGAATTCATGTTATGGAAAGGAAAGTATTGTCTCCAGAATGAAATCAGCATATCAAAGTGTCCATAGGTGTTCACAGACAGTTGGAGCAACATCTCACTCACTCGTTAAAACTTTAAGCTAATTAACATTAAGGAAAGAAGAGCTTGAGCTGAAGAAATTTATCTGAATACAGCAGAATACTGATACTCTTCAAATACAGCTAGACAAAAGGCTATCCAAGATTTAGAAAAGCCAAGGCACCCTCCTAACAGGCTGCCAACACTTAAACACCAGGTGGAAGAGAAGACAGCCATTCAGAAGCAGTGGTTAAGCTGGAGCAATCTTATGAGGTTATTTTGTCTTTCTTGGTAGCTCTGTTTCCCATTACACCATTGGGAAAAAGCCCTTTGCTATGCTAATTTAAATAGCCTACTCCCATACTGGTATGTTTAATAGGACCAAGCAACAGTCTTAGCATGGGAACTCAGTCACCTATACTGTGTTACCATTCCTGAAATTGTTTAGACTCGTTCCAAACAGCACTTTCCCAAATAACTCTTAGCTGCTGTCCAGGAATAAACATCAACCATAAGTAACTCTCAAGATGTGTTTTAGATGCTACTGCCCCATTTTGGGAGGTAAAAAAGTTTTCTACCAGTGGAAGCAGGCAGTCTCTGGCCTGTTGGCCTCAAAGGTGACAATGATTGAATGTGTTTAATTTATTAGTACAGATGCAGTCACTGGGGAATGAAGCATAAAACTGGATTTGGGGGTTGAAAAACTCTTAAAAGCTGTCGTGGCAAAATACTAACTGCTGCCAGGATCATTGAGTAATGTGCTAAGAGGGGACAGTGCATAACAGTGGAAATCAGTCCATGTTTCAGGTGCTTTGTGTTAGTCCTTGAATATTTGACTTTATATTTTACAACTACTCTTCAGGCAGAGTCTTTTCTTAAAAGCTCTTATGTAAAACAACCTACCTGAAGCTCAACAAGTATATGTAAAGTGCAGAAACATGAATTTGTTAGGTGTTCCACTGAGAATGGTATAATTCAGGGATTTAGAGTTGGCACCCTACATTCACAAGATACTTGTAGATCAGGGAACCTACACATATTTCTTATTGTTTGGGACTAAATTCTGCCCTCATTCCCACTAGGATGAGACAAGGGGATGGTTATAAAAGCCAGAGTGAGCATAGGTTCCTCTGGCCTGGGTAGAAATTCCCATGCTCTAACAGAGTTACCAGCCTTGACAGACAAGAAGCAGAAAGTTCTACAGTTTAGTCTAGCATGCAAGTGTGAAAGATCTGAAGACCCACAACTGATCTCATTGATGGACCTGAAGTCTAAAATCTAGTGCAGAATAACATCCTTAACCTTGTGTGTCATTTGGTCTTAACTCCTGTCACATCTACAAGGCAAACAAAAGAACAAGTCCAGAAAAGGATTCATCCTCAGGGACGTGAATAAGGATATAGACTCAGGCCCCAGCATCTTCCTCCATCCAGGAGTTGCACAGCACCACTAACTAAGCTTTTCATTTGAAACTGTATTCCCCTCAAAGCAAGGACATAGAGAAAATATTTTTTCTGCCTACACATAAAGTTCTTGCCTTTAAGTCTGTTTTACAGACATACATTAAAAATGCATTAATTAAAAAGGCTTCTTGTAATCTTCATTAGTCCTTCTCAATGAAACTAGTGGCAGTTAATTCTTTTGCTTTAATTGATGGATATTGAAACTCCAATATACAAAAAATATACTGGTTTTTATGCCGGAACATTTGGGGAAAAAAAAGGGAACACAATACTTTTGCATATATCATAAATATATTTATTTCTCTTGAGAATTTATAAAATATAGTGGCCAACTCTTATTAGTACTGAAAACAATACAGCTCCTGAACTTCTTGTTATCTCAAGCTGAGGATCTCCACTATTACAATTCTGCTCTAATGAATGCCCACAAGTATGTTAAGAGTTGTTCAGAAAATAGTATTTAAAAATAAAAATAAAGAACCCTAGGCCAGGTAAATCATTATAGCCATTTCAAAGAGGAGTGACTTGAGTAGTCACTAAGACCACAGAAGTAGCATCTAGTGCTGAATAACGTGGATATATCAGCTTCCATTGCCTGTAAGCAATGCTAAAGTTATATTTCACCATTTTCTTCCAGTTCAGTTGAAAAACTAATAAGCATGCATAATACATACATAATGTTAGTTTCACATATCTACCCAGAAGTTTCATGATGGTTTTTAAAAAGAGCTGGACTCCCCCACTCAAAAAACCCCAACAATAACAAAAAAACAAACCAAAAACCAAAACTGAGTTTCACTCAAGACACATCTTTTTGCAGCACCAGCAAGCATATCTACACTTCTTCCCAGTTCAACATATTTAATTGGCTAAGCATACCAATTTCCTCAACTCTTGCAGAAATGAAGATCAATTGCATAACACCATCAAAGTCTACCCACAAGAAATGCTGCCCTTCATTTCAGTATCGTCCACGGTGTGTGTGTCCTCACTGATGCTCTTGATCTTTCCTCAGTGAGGGCTGTCGTGGGTTGAGGTGGCTGGGTTTTTTGGTAGTGGGGCAGGGCTACATAGGGTGGCTTCGGTTAGAAGCTGCTAGAAGTTTCCCCCCCAATGAAGCCAATGATAGCTAGCTACAGGAGGGACTTCCTGCTGCTGACCAAGGGAGAGCCAATAATTATGCCTCTGTGATAACATATTTAAGAACAAGTTTGTTGTGCAGAAGAATTCCAGCCAGGGGAGAGCAACTGAAGCTTCTGGGCAGCCCCACCGCCTCCCCTGCCGTGGGTGGCAGCCTGGCCCGGGCCTCTCAGCACCTAGCCCAGAGCAGGCAGCAGCACTCTGGCCGAGCCGCGCATGCTACTCTTGGCACTGCTGGCTGAGCCAAGTGGCAGCCCCTGCGAAGGGGCAGCCGGGGCTGGGGAGAGTGGCCCCGCAGCCCCCTGGGCCCACCCTGCGAGTAGCTCGTGCTGGAGCCTATTCTGCCCGAGGAGTAGAACAGCACCAACAGCACCAAAGCCCCCAAAGTGAACTGTGAGGAGTCGGGGGGGTTGCTAGGCCAGGACAGCAGAGTGGCCCCTGCCGGCGGGCACTGCCCTCCCTTCCCCCCTGTCCAAGTCAAGCTGGGGCTGGGCTGGGGCGGCCTGCCATGGTGCAGCCAAGCCCATCCTGGAGCAGATGGATTCATGGAAGAAGGTCATTACCCCCCCTGTGGAAGGCCTAGGATGGAGTGGAGTCCTTCAGGAGACTTGTGGCCCGTGGAGAGGAAAATCCACTCTGGAGCAGGTTATTATTCCTGGGTAGGACTCATGGCCCTGTGGGGGATCCACATTGGTACAGCTCACCCTATGAAGGATTGCATCCTAGGAAGGACCACTGGGGTGCAGGGACCCCCCCTGCACCCCATGGAGAAGTGACCCTCGGGACAGTAGATATGGAAGAACTACTGCCTAAGGGGTGGACTCACGCTGGAGAGGTCCATCAAGGACTGTTACCCATGGGAGAGACCCCACAGAGCAGGGGAAGGACTCAGAGCTGTGGCCCCTGCTGTAACCCGTAGTGAGGACCATGGTGAAGTACCCTGTCCCCCTGCAGCCCATGAAAGAGTGACCTACGGGACAGCAGATTTAGAAGACCTGTTGCCCAAGGGCTGGATTTTTCTCCCTGCACTGCTGCGGTGGGAGGAGGGAGAACATGGAAGGAAGGAGGGGTGGGTGGAAAGTGTGTTTAAGAATGTTTTATTTCTCACTCTTTAGATCTTATCCTGTTAGTAATAAATTTTAGTATTAACCCCACGTTGAGTCTTTTTTGCCTGTGTGACCTCTCCCAGCTCCGAGCGACTTCAGTGGGTGCCTGGAATCTGGCCAAGGTCAACCCACGACAGGGCTCTATCTTACACATTGCCAAATGCATCTTGGTCAGGCATTTCCTATTATAAACAAGCCTGGCTGGTACTAGGGCCATTGCTGTTCCTCTGACATGTGGCCTCACAAAACCGAATGTTAAAATTGAAGACATTCCAGAAGTCAATGCAAAGGTCGATGAGATTGCTGTTCATTTATGCAGGTTTCCAACAGATTCTATGTTGGAAGATGGAGAAAGACACTCCAAATGGAGGTGTAGTTGGGACTTTCACCAATAAAAATCACTTTCTAAAAGGGGAATGAAGTTTAGGGGGTTGGGGATGGGGGGGCGATAATGCCAAATGTGAAAATAATCTCACCAAAGGTACATGGCTTTTGCTAGTACACAGTTACACATGCCTTCTGTCACTCCCCCCTCCCTTGCAGAGATTAGCATAGCAAGAAGTTTACATGGTTTAAATAAGTTCAGAAGTTTACAAGCATCTGTTTCCCACAGATGGACCATAACAAGGGGCAAGGTAGTAAAAACATCTCTGTCTGTCATCAACACACATGCCTTCAACTCTATATGGATTTTGGTTCTCCTGTACCTCAACTCTAACCCACACCTGTAGGACTGAGTCCACTTTTGGGTAAGGAAAAAACAAACACCAGCTACATGCAAAATTGCCAACATGAACTGATTTTGGAGCGTGTATTGGTGCAAGATTTGTCTTTTGCTGGAAGCTATATGGTAAAAAATTACAATGTGAAATAATTAACACATTAAATACATATATGATGTTGATGGCTCTTTTGCAATGCCCTTTACCATGAGGAAAGGTCATCCTCTGAATATTTAGTTCGCCTGCTTTCCTACACAAATCTTTCCAGTAGCCATATAGCAAGTTTACTGTAGTATTCACAGACTTCACTGGCAGTAATGCAAAATCATAATACAGAGGACTTGGACAAATCTAATGATAGTGATCAAAACTGTGCTATCTTTGGCTAGTAGGATTTCTTGTCTGCAAGCTCTTGAGCAGGTGTTCCTGATTTGGGGGATAAGAACAAAAAATGTAGCACTAGTTCATTTTAGGTACAAGGCTTCAAGAAAGTATATGAATAGATTAAAGAAAAAAGGCAACTTTCTCAGCAGAATTATTTTCATCACTTCCTACCCACACTCAAAACTAATCTATCCTGTCAACTCACCTGCTTTCTTTGTTTCCCTGACTGGATAAAATAACAGAGCTAGGCTATTCTTTCCATTCACAAACTCATCCAATATTCCTGGATGTTATTTTAGATGTAAGTTTCATTTATTATCTGAAGTAATAAGCATAAATCCAGTTTTAAGGAAAATGCAGTTTCGTATCAGTCTTTTGCACAGATTCTGTGTGCTCCATCTGCATGTGCAATCTGCTTCTATATTTTCAGCCAGCTTGCATGGGCAGATTAATGTGTACAATTAGAAAGCAACCTCACAGGCGTTCAATAAACTGCCTTCATTATTACACTCAAGAGAGTCCCTTTGGATGTCTATAAAAGCCTAGTTTTCTGCCTGTTAGCTAAATAATTGACAACGCTTAAAATAATCAGGAGCAAATGAACAAAGCAAAGACAATTGTGGTGAAAAGAAGCAAACAAAGGATTCTCAAGGCTGCAAACCCTTTTTGTGTGAGCTCTCTTTCATTCTCTCTAGCAACCTATATCAAAAGTCTGGTCAGGTTTACATTTGTACTTCTGTGGGGAAAATCTCTTGCCAGCCTGCTGTTTGAACCACACATCATAGGGGACTGAAAACTGGCAAGGACACTGGTATTCATCCTGTAAAAATAGATAAATAAATAAAAATTCTGTTTTGATTCAGGTTTTATTCTCTTGCATTTTATGACTTTTGAGAAAACTGCTTTGGCAGGCAAGCGTATATCAACTTGGTTTGGTGAACCTCCTGCATTGTGTTTGGAATATGCACTTACAGGCACTCTGGTAAATTCTGTTTCCAGTTCCAAATTCTGAGCAGAATATATGGAGTGCACACATGTACCCGAGTGCAGCAGTGCCAAGAATTTTTACAGGAGCACAACCTTCACAAAAACAGAGGCATGAATACGTAACAAAGTGAAGCATGAAGTGATACAACAGTCATCATGTGCTATTAGAAAGTAACCTATGTTCTAACTTGCTTTACCCATTACATAAATAGGTAGATGGCTATTAGAAAAACAGTGAACCACATCCAACACAATAGTTTTTGGAAAGTAGAATACAAGTTAAATAAAAGCATCTTACTAGATTAAGCTGTATGGTGAGATACCCTAGAGTTCAAACACAGATTCACGCAGCTACACAGCCGAGAAAAGCAAGTCATGAGATACCCATCCTCATTACTGTTTAAATGACAGTGTACTAACTAAAGATGGATGTCCTGAAAACTCCTCTTCTTTGTTTCCATTTGGAAAGATGGATAGTCAGTTCTTCCCTCACATGGATCAGCAATTCCAAAGTATGTACTATACAAGCCTTCACTACCTTTTCATGCACCCTGACAGAAACACAATCAGGCCCATAGTGCAAAATGTATCCAAGATGTCATGACTCAGAATGAAGGACTCCATTTCATGGGTAAGTAGTTTCTGGTAGAAAGTCAACACACACTCCCCATTTTCTAAATCTGACATTTGCTAGGACAGAACCACAGCAACATTATGACCAACAAATCCCTCATGTGCTTCTTCTCTATTAGCACAAACTGTAGCAATCACTTCCTACATATGCAGCAACTTCTTCAATCCAAAGTCCAAAGAAGCTTACAAGGTTTTCAAACATAGAAAATAACTGTATTCTGTAGACAGCAAAAAAAGTTGCAGAGCGTTTTTCTTTTTAGCACTTCATGTTAGACCCTCTGAAAAGAGATTTCATTGAGAAGTTCTTGGTTTTAATAGTGACAAGAATTTAATCAGAAATACAAAATTCTAAACAGCATCATAGTATGTTAATGACATGAGAATCTTAAGTGCCTTTCCTTATCAAATAGAAGCGGTACTTCATGCAGGAGAGGTACTGATCGGGCTGTAGCCCTTGGAGGATGATATGGCTAGAGGTGGTGATCAATTTTAAAAGGTTTTCCAGCTAATGAGAGTGCTGGTAGGCATTGATCTCCTCAGGAAAATTGTGATGTTGCAGCTACAGGTCTTATAGAGGACAGACTAACAAGGGAGCTTATCTTTTGAAATGGCTCTACAGGCCATGACTTTGCAGAGGTCACTGCTTTATATGCAGCACATGACCTTCCTTCCCCCATCTCCCAGCAAGCAGAGAAGGAGATCAAAATACTCCAACAGAGACAGCAAAGAAAGGGGCACAACCTTGCATTTGTTCTCTTTGCCTCTAGACAAAGGGTATTAGATGATGCAAGTAATGAGTTACTCATTTTTGCATAGTAGGTTTTTTTTTTTTGCATAGTGTGACTTTAAATACCAAGCATTTCTATGTGAACATGCAGTAGAGTTACTTCACAAAATCTGAAATGTCACACAGAATCTTTCCATTACTCCTGGATGCTGTGCTTCATAATGGCAGTGTATCTCAGCAATGCATCCTCAGCAACATCCAGTGGCACAGACTCTCCTTCCTCTGCTCACCAGAGGATTCCTTCAGACCAGGGAAGACACTAGTGTCACTCTATATCTTGAGGAATACATTCAGTGCAGGTAGCTTGGTGTGCAGCTGCAGTGAGAGCTGCAGGTTGAGCTCTGGGGGGCAGGAGCCCAAGCCTGAGGCAAGAAGCCATGAACTGCTGACACTTTGCATGAAAAAGGGCACAGTGACCTGTGATTCCACCAGGGGACCTGACACTTAGAGACACCACAGGAGCCAAGGACCCCCAGACTTCCCTGCCCCTAGACTGTGATGGTATAAAAGCCCAGCAGTTCCTTTGTTCAGGATCCCTCCTCAGAGGCACCAGGTCAAGCTGGTATTTTGTTGTTTAGTTATTGCATCATGATTAAATTATTTTAAGGATCTGGATGTCTGAGACAGTGCTATGGGAAGCCTGGGGTCGAGCTGGTAAGGAAACCTGGTCTGACTCTGTGAGTTGGGGCATGTAGCTTTGAAGGGGCTTCGGTCCCAGCTCAGGCAGTGCAAGAGTGACTACCAGAGTAACTCCTGGATGGTTGGACAGGGAAGTTTCCTTAACACTGTACAGCATGGAAGGTTTTTGCTTAACCAAAATTGCATTCAGTGTAGGTAGTTTTTCAGTTCACTTCCTCCAGGAGTAGTAGCTGCAGGGCCCTTCTGGTGTATGTTCAATACATAGTACATACAAATAATGTTCTGATAGTTCTATAATCTCAAGCAATGGAGCTCGACAGTCCATCTTTACCTTCAGTTGCATCAATCAATTAGTTTCCAAAGATGAATGCTCCCAAGCCTTTCCTTAATCAGTGGACAGAACGGCTGCCAGCCAGTCCACTTCTCAGTGCCCCGGCAGCCAGAGCTCCTGCATCACCTGGGGACTACCTGACTGCCCACATAGAGTCATTTAGGTTGGAAAAGACCTCTACGATCATCATGTCCAACTGTTAACCCAGCACTGCCAAGTCCAGCACTAAATCATGTCTCTAAGCATGATTTCTACGTCTTTTAAATACCTCCAGGGATGGTGACTCAGTCACTTCTCTGAGGCAGCCTGTTCCAGTGCTTGACCACCCTTTTGGTGAAGAAATTTTTCACTTGTGGCCATTTCCATTTGTCCTGTGTTTCAGAGGGTTTGGATCTGCTTTTGGCAAAACCAAACTTACTTTTAATGGAAAAATCTCTGAACATCAGAATTCATTTCACCCTAAGCAAAAAAAAGGTACAGACAGAGAAGGTGAGGGAAAGGAAGAGATTTGTCTCTGTTCATAACTGAATATACCTTAAGACAAAAAATTATATTAAATTAGAAGATAAAATCCTTGACAATTCCCTTAGGAAGAAGCAAGGCCTGTAACTGAGGACCTTGCACTGCAAAGACCTGATGTGTCTGTTGTTGATTTAGGCCCAAAGAGAATGAAAGTGTCTAGTCTGTCAGAAACAGACAAAGATCTAAAGTTATGAAGGGTCTTCAGAAATCCTGAGGAATCAAGGTGTGTGTGGGAAAATCCACACCAGGACAAACCGAGGATAAACAGCAAGCAAAACACCAATATCTAGAGACAAATGCTGATAACGTATTAAAGGAAAGAGCTGTGCCTGAAGTCAAATGCGAAGAAACAAAAATAAAATACAAGAAAGGTTGAGATGAGTGACAAAGCACTAAAATGTCTATGCATTAGAGAACAAAGTCTGGGCAAATGGTGAAGAAACTGGAGCTACCAGCATGGGAAAAAAGTGACTCCCTTAAAGGTCACAGAGGAGGAAAAAGCAATCAATCAGACTAAACATACAGGTGAGTAATTTCAGAAGCCTAAGATAAAAAAGGTAAAGGTGACTAAACAGTATTGTGTGTTAATTATGTGATAGAATCAGTTTGGACCAGTTAAAAATAAATAAATAGGGTAGAGTGAATGGGCAAGGCAGGAACTTCACTACCAATGGAATTAATTATGCCAGGACTTAAGCTGTATCTAAATCTGATATTAAGGAGGTATTCCTGGGAAACAGGTCTTCATAACAAATCTCTACATTTAAGTATGCTAAATATAGGAAGTCCTCATTATTTCCATGTGGGTTAGATTTCTTTACTAGTCAATAAAATAAATGGGTGGAGATGTAATTTAAATCCTGTTTCAATAATTAGTCTTGGACTGAATGATCACCTATTGATTAGTTAGAGAAAGAGAGAACAAAGTCATTCTATAATTCACAGCTTTCATTTCTAAGTGTGTGTTTTAGGAAGCTAAGAGAAGTCTACAGAATCAAATTTCTCACAGAATAAGGTATGGAGGAGGCTTGGAATATTTCATAGAATCATAAAATCTTTGAGGTTGGAAAGGATCTCTGGATGTCATCTTGTCCAAACCCCTGCTCAAACAGGGCCACCTTGAGACAGCTGCCCAGAACTTTTGAATATCTCCAAGGATGGAGAATTCACAACCTCCCTGGATAACACGTGCTTATATTCAGTCACTCTCAGAGTAAAAAAGTGTCTCCTGATGTTCAGTAGGAACCTCCTGCATGTCAGTTTCTGCCCCTTGTCCTGAAATCAAAAGTTTCAAGTCAAAAATTGAAAAAAATAGCAACAGAAGCCCTTCCTGAGCCCTGAACCAGGAAAAAAAAGACAAACAAATAAATAATATTAAATAATAATTAAAAACCCAACAAACAAACAAGCAAGAAGGACAAATGGATGAGGAATTTTAGGTAATAATTTTCAAATTTTACTTACTAATTTTGATCTTCAAGGAACATCTCTCTTCTTTGCATTTCTTGTTGTCTTTTTTTAACTTCAAGTCTCTCTGCCTACAGCATTAAAAACAGGAAAACATATTTGATGTTTCCAATAAATGAGAAACAAATATTGATTATTTCAATTCCAGTACTTTAATATTCTGGTCTTTAAAAGATCTATGGCAGCAGTTGGGTACAAAAGTGACCTAATTTCAAATTTAAAAGTAATCAGATATGACCAAACATCTCCTAGTCAAGAGACCTGTTTAAAATAGAAAATGATATGGTGCTTCTAGTAGATCTATGTACCTAAAGGGCCTTGTAAGCCTTGACAGTTCTCATATCACAACCCTGTTGGGGGACCTCTCTTGGAACACTGGTCCTAGTAAGAAGGACCCAAACCACCCCACCAAAGTAGATGATAATCCTGTAGCACTGACAGTGCAGTGATATGAGTACCTGTAGCCATGGACCTGACCTTCAGGGGCATTAGGTACCGGCCAGTTGAATACATGCTAAGATGGACGAAAGTGGGAGACATTGGTACTTAACCAGCATTATTCTGCCTCAGATACCATATCCAGTATAAGAGTCAACGAAATCCTTGACATATACAACTCCTTTTAAAATCTGGATACCACAAGTGATTAAGTCCATTAATACAAAATTGCACATAATTTCCAGTGAAAGGATCATATAAGATGCCCAAGCCCCAAATTCAAGCAGAATAAAACATTAAAATAAAAGCAAAAACTAGAGAACTTGCTGCAACAGCAATGTGTATTTCAACCTAAATTCCAGTCAAAAGAAGGCCAGCCAAATCTTTGCTTTGGCTCACAGGCTGCAGTTAGGTCACATGTGAAGAGCAGTCAAAAGGCAGATCAGTGTATTAAAAGCACAAATTGGAAGTGTCAACCTGAGATTTCAGCCTGCTGTATTTTGAGCACAAGCTCCCACACTGTAGCTGGGGGGGGGGGGGTTGCTGCAAGAGTTCCTAGCCAAGGATCACGGCAACTTGCATATGGAGCAAAATACCGACTCGGACTATCACTCTGCTTGTCACCTCCCCTCAAAAGGAAAAAGAATAATTTTTTATTTTCAGCCATTCCTCTGAACAAAGTGCTGTGGAAATTTCAGACAATACTTTGCAGAGATGAGAAGGGTGGTGTAGGTGAAAATGGCCAGAGCCCCAAATCAGGGAGAGGACACTCTACCTGGGCAGAGGTGCTGTTAAGAATAGGGATGAAACCCCTAACTCTATCACCTTCTTCCTTTCCTGCAACCAAAAAAAGTTTCAGAAAAATTACAATTCTACTGGCAGTTACTCAACTACTTTGCCTTCAGTGATTTAAGAGTGGGTATTTTTTAATTGGGTAAAGAATGACTGTCTGGAAGAGATTTGCAAAACAAGTGCAAATTCCTCCTTCACATGTATTGGATTAAGAAAAAAAATCCTTTCAGATATTTGCAAACAGGAAAAGAGCCACTATGTTGTGCGATGATATAAACTGCTGGAAGGTAAATGACTCAGAAGTTTTTATTTGGAAAAAGGCAGTGGAAAATTAAACAAAAGGAGGAAGATGAATCTCTGAATAAGATGTCCTGTTGGTCAGTCATTTGACATCCAGAATCAGTGGTAGAATGTATGATGTACTGATGCAATTAAAAAATTTAACCCACTTGCAGTGAGGAGCATGACTGCACAGTATAGGTAAACTTTGAGAATGTTTAAGGGATATCTTGTTTGTTCCTAACCACTCCACCCAGAGAGGGATAATTTTTTAGGCAAAAAGACTCCCACCTATTTATGTAACAACAATTTACAGGAAAAGAAAGGAAAGAGGTAGAAGAGAAATCTAATCTGGCTTCTGTTATAGTCAAAGGTGATGCTGATACTCTCAAGACATCAGCCGTAGCTTCCAGACTTTTTCCCAACACTGCCCAACACTGCAAGCTGACACCTTCACCTCCGAAAAAAACATTGGATGTGAGATCTGCTACCATATTGCAAGGTTCCTGAAAGTTCAAATCCAAAGCTCATGGGAGTTGTTGTGGTCTAGCTCCTAGCTAGAAAAACACAGCGATACTAATTTTGATAAATACAAACCTTCACTATCATCTCTGTTTCCCACTAGAAAAAAAACAACAACAACAGGATATCCTACAGCTATTCTACCACCAGAATGGTACCTGAAGAAAACCCCAGCATCTTGAAATTATTCATTTGTGGCTGACATGACTATTTTTTACTCTGGAAGTTTACCCTGGGACCCCTGCTTAGGATGCATACAAGTGGCAGGCAACAGGACTGGAACATTCTCTAACTAACGACAACCTACCAGTAGACATTGCCAAAGCACTGTACATTTGGCAGCATCTTCAAAAACAAAGCCAAGAGCGGAACAGCTGTGATACTGAAGGTAAACATGTTGAAAAATATTAGCAGAAGGTCTGTAAAGTGCCTGGTTCTAACAAATTCCTGAAAAAAAAGGCCATTCATGCTGATTAACACAGTCAAATAAAAAGCACATGATTTGATAAAAAATAAAATGAAATTACAGCTTATCCTAAATAAGACAGTTTCTAAAGATGACAGGACTGTTTACTGTGTGAGGTAAGAGTAAAAAGTTGTGTAAGGTAAGAGCAAAAAGCTGTATGAGCAGGAATTCAATCAAGACTTAGAGCATACAAGGAAAGGCCAAAGGCAGGGTAACAGCAACAGAAATTGAATGACAGCAAATAGAAATACCCAGTGCACTGAAGTTATCCTATTTTATGTGCAGCACAAATTCCAAAAGTTTAAAAAACAAGAAGCCAAATCTCAGCCACTTTCTTATTTTTGGGAGAACTTTGACAGTCCTTTCACCCAAAATACACAAAGGAAATTATGGTTTAGTCTGGTCAAAATCTGTGATGTGAAGGGCTACACAAAAGATACCAAACTGCAAATACCTACTACAAATGAGAAATTAATAAAAAAACTACTTCCCATGTACTTCCACACTTTCTGCAGATCAGGCACACATCTCAGCACTGGGGACAAAAACAGAAATAGGGAACTTCCTGCTAACATTACAAACTCTTTTTCAAATTATTTCAGTGAGCACTGAGAGATCACTACCTTAGAATATTCAAACTCATGCAGCCCACGGTTACCCCATGAACAAACCACAGCAGTCCCAGGACAAGCTGCCTCCCATGGAGCATGTGGGAGACTTGGGTATCTGTTCACACAAACCAGTCCTGTGGAACACAGAATAAAGAATCTTCCTTCTCTCTGAGAGATGGAAAGAGACAAGGTAGATGCCAAGTGCATTGGTATTTCAGCACCTAATAACCTCAAGATTAATTAAAGAATGACAAAGACTGGCAGGTGGACTCCTACATATGCTAAGGCAGACCTTCCACATTTGGATGCTGCTTTGGCAGACACAGTTTTCTCCCTCCACAAAGACAATTTGAAAGTGAATGCTGCTTTTTTTCTGCAAAATCAGCATTAAAGCAGAAACATAAACAGATCCTAGGTTCACAGGCAGCACTGGCCTATATTGTTCTTACAATCAAGGAAGAACTGAGTTGAGTATCAGCACCCGTTCCAGTCATAGCACATTAGTCTGTAGGGCTTCACCATTCACGTTTTTTGGCAAAGTAGCTTTCCAGCTGTGAAAGTTCCAGGGCTCCTGCTGATAAAGCTGTCTAGCCATTTTCTCCCTTCAGACTGTCAGACAATTTGGTTTTTATTGAATGAATAATAACCTTGAGCAAAAGAAGCACTGGCCAGCAAGAAAAACAGCTCTCAGCCGATGCACTGCAGGTGCAGTTGAATACAGATCTATCACTTCAAATAAAAAGCTTATGTCTTGTGGTAACCAAAGCCCAACATTGGTCATACAGTACCAGTTCTCTAAGACTCCTCTCATCCTCAGCTCTTGGGAGCCTTTCATTTTCAGGCAGGGTGAGATAGACAAATTGATACCTTTAAGTGGCTTTCCAGCATGCTCTTCTTAAAAACAAGGTTGAGTTTTTAATATATAATCATCTTCCAAGAAGAAATCTTATCAGCTCAATCACTATTGTGGAAGACAATCTGAATAAACAACTTCAAATTAAGAGTTCCCTTTCATGCTTCTCTGTTTTATTTGATTGCTTTTGGGTATATGTTTATTTAGTCAAATTAGACAGTCTGTCTGGCAAAGATGTTTGCCATTATGTTTCACCCTCCTTTAGAAATTTTACTATCTACAACATCTATAAAGATTTTATAATCTGTGGGAGTGAAGGTAAGGAAATTTAAGAGTATGAAAACAAAACTGATACATCAATATATTTTTAGGTGTAACTAGAAATTATATATAGCAGCCCTCTAACATTTTTCTTGTCCAATGCCCATGGGCAAACACCATATATTAAATAATTAAACCCCTGTCTACCATTGCTATCCTCATTCTCTAGCTTCTGGAACTATACATGAGCTGGTAACCATTAATGACATTTTCCCATGATAGCATTTATAGCCCCAGTGAGCTATTATGTATGGGCTTATCCCCAAAGAGTAATGCTAACCACTGAAAGACTGAGAACAGACTAACCCTTACCTGGAGGCAATTACAGTTATTTTTGTTTATGCATGCCCTTGTATGCCAATCAGTATTGATTATTTTTTAATTAATTTTCAAGTTTCAGTTTCTGCACAGAAAATCATTTTTACTGTTGTAGAGATAAAACTTGCAAACCTGAAATCTCCCTTTCTCTCCCTGTTATTGTGGACATCTGTATCGTGTTTCCCCTCTTTTCTTTTTTCATTTAAATTCAACACTGCACTCTTGAGCACTATTTGATTGCCACCAAGGAGACACAAATGAACTTTTACAAAAGTTTTGCAGCACAAAGGATGAGAAGATGCTTTGTGAGAATAACTAGAAAAAGAAAACAAATGCAAAATCATAAAAGGAATTTTGAAACTGAGCTATCATTGATGTCAGTGTATGGAGAATATTAGAAGGAAAAGTGCTCTGACATTAGCAATACACCTGTGTGTGCAAGCCCAGAGGGGCTGGAGGGCCATTTGAACTTCATGGTGCTCTCAGCCCAATGCAGATAGACTACACTGACCTTTTCATGATTTGGATGGCTTTTCCACCATAACAGGCCAGATTTTCTAGTATTCTTCCCATGTGCACAAGCAATTATAGATTTTATAAGGTCTTTGTGCCATCTTCCACAATCTGATCTTATAGAGAAAGCTCATGCCAAAGTGAACCATGTAACCTGCATACACAATGTTACTCCTGACCTTAGTGTTCTACCTTTCTGCTAACTCCTCAGGATGGATGCAACTGAAAGGCTGGAGTTTCTGAAGAGCCCAAGGAACTCTCAAGCTCTAAAGAACACCAGGTCAAACATCCTTTAGTCAGCTACAAAGAGGCGGAGGACTGGATTTCCTAACTCCTTGATGCCATCTGGGGTTACCACTTAATTTAATTAGCCTCTTCCCTGTAGTTCAGCAAAATCAAGCATCAAGACATGAACTGTGTTATATGGCTCTAATTCTGCAATAACCAGGTTTACCTTTTCTCTCTGAATTGCTTTCTTTTTCAGGATTTCAGCTTCTTCAGCTGCCTTTTTTGCTTTTACATATTCTTCTCTCTTGCGCTGTATGACATAAACATACAAAATTATTTTACATATGTATTTATACAAGGAATGCATAAGGTAACTTGGCTCCTGTACTGTATATTTTTCAAATCTAAAGTGTGTTTGGGGAAAGTTTCCAGAATTTTTTTCCTTAAAATGAGACACTAAATAATGCAGGCTGTGCAACAGCTACTCCAATATCGTCTTTAAGAAGGCTGAGAAATCTAGGACTGATAAATGGGCATCCATGCAAGGAATCACACAGCTGATTGATAACTTATAAGCATTTATACCTCTTATAACAGAAACAACATTTCCACATAAGTACAGGTTAGGGTGGTACATTGATCAATTAGTTGAAGTGTAGGCAGCATGCCGAAAGATACAACGAGGCATATAAGTGGCTTTACAACCATACTGGTTATTATTTTCTATATCATCTGTGATACAGATTGCTACATATTTATGGACAGATTTCTTATTTTCTTTGGTGCAGAACATTTGTTTCTGATTTCCTGCTGCTTCCTTCAGGTTTCATGACTTTCTTCTGCCAAGCGTCTCTGAGTTCATTTTATAGTCATAAGAAATACTACAAGAAAAGCTTTCTTTTGAATTCTAAAAATAAACAAACAAATTTATTCTTACCAACCTTTTGCTGGTATTTAGATTGCATGAGCATCATTTGCTGGTTTTGCCTTGCTTGAGCCTCTGATTCCTTTCCACCTTAAAAAAACCCAAACATATAAATTGCATTTTTTATGAACATTTTAACTGCCAATACCAGTCACTTTGGAACATAGCAATATAACAGATTGGATGTATGCATATACAGGAAATTTTTCATAATTACAGTAGCTGTCTGATATTAAAGAGAACAGATAGGAGACCTTTTTGATCATTTTATTCATCCATCAAAAGCACTTGCTTATTACTTACAGAGCATCCACTGTATCACCCACTCTACCAACAAATATGTCTCTACAGTATATGATCAGTTTACTGAGGAACTATTCCATTTTCAGAAAATCAGTCATGCTTTGCAGGTGAGTTTTCATTTTTCAATCCAACTATTCCCACCTTCGCTCAGTTTGTCACACACATACAGAGTCAGAAATTCTATTACCAAAAAGTTTATCTTTTATCAAACTTAGGATCTTGGACTCTGCCAGCTCTAATGGGATGCTATCACTTTAATATTTTCTAACTAATGTTTTGGTGCTCGAGGAAGAATCCCCTTTCTGAAATGGAAGTCAAAGCCTTTTCCCACAAACCTCACATTCATATCCAGGTAGCAGAAGGTGTCCTCATTCAACGGCATGGACTCTCTTTTGAGAACATCTAAAGCTCTGGCCATAATGTTCAGCATTCAATAAAAACAAACAACTCACAAACAAAACAAACAAAAACCTAACCACATAAATAACTTGATACTAGGGCTTAAGGGATGGAGGACTTCGATTTTATTATTCTGCTCTACTATTTTCCAAAGTATTTTCTTGCTTTAGGAGAGGAAATAATTCATTCCCTCAGTTGTCCTGAAAATCAACAGCAATTCTTACTCCATTCAGAGGGTAGGGAGTGTATTTTCCCTTAGGGTTTTAATGAGAAATTCTCCTCTGTGTGTCTCCTAACTATAGAAGCAGCTGCACCAATCTGTGCAGCCTGACGTGCCTGATATCCTGGGTTGCATCAAAAACAGCATGGCCAGCAGGTCAAGCAAGGTTGATTCTGCCCCTTTACTCCACTCTTGTGAGACCCCATCTGGAGTGTTGCATCCAGCCCTGGAGTCCCCAACATAAGAAAGAAAGGACATAGACCTGCTGGAGTGAGTCCATAGGAGGGTCTTGAAGATGATCAGAGCGCTGGAGCACCTCTCCTATGAAGACAGGCTGAGAGAGCTGGAGTTGTTCAGCCTGGAGAGGAGAACGCTCCAAGGGGACCCCCTAGAAGCCTTTTAGTACCTTAAGAGGACCTAGAAGAAAGCTAGAGAGGGATTTTTTTGCAAGGGCATGTAGTGATAGGACAAGGAGGAATGGCTTTAAACCAAAAGAAGAGAGATTTAGATTAAATATAATGAAGACATTTTTCATCGTGAAGGTGGTGAAGCACTGGCACAGGTTGCCCAGTGAAGTTGTGCATGTTCCACCACTGGTAGAGTTCAAAACCAGGTTGGATGGGGCTTTGAGCAACCTGGTCTAGTGGGTGGCATCACTGCCCATGGCAGGGGAGTTGGAACTATATGATATTTAAGGTTCCTTCAGACCCAAGCCATTCTATGAAATGTAAGACAAATATACTAGATCTTTCAGAAGGGAAAATCTGCCTTCTCTAAAGGCAGCTTCCTCCACTTACTAATGGAAGGTAACTAATCTTTAGGTGCTTTTGTGAGGTTCAGTGAAGGGGAGATCAATTCCCTAAGTGTGGCAACATTTCTACTCACAGAAATAAATATGTAGGATAAGTACTCAAAAAAGACTGGCCATACAGTATACAGGCAACAAGCTTAAAGTAGCAATAAGCATACAGCTAGCACTGAGTGGAGTGACTCCTTCACAGGTCTAAAAAATAAAATGGCTACTAAACAAGTTTTTAAACCTTTTGGATGCTTGATCTCTGTTTTTTTTCTAGCCTTTTATTGGCAATATTTCCTGTGTGCACTGTACTTTCTTTGCATGTAGTGATGAGCATCATCTCTAAACAAATATTTTTCTGATCATTATTAGCTATAGCCTATAGCCTTTCAGCCAGGTTTAATTCATTCAAGGTTTGGCTGTAATGTGTCAAATGTTTTGCTGAAGTCAGAGTATGTAGTGACTGGCTGTATATGATATGATCAAAAAAGAGACCATTTTATCAGGCATGAATTGTTGCTTCATTCATTGCTTATGAAGGAGGGCAGAACTTGCATCCTTCATTGCTCTCATCTCTCCACGGTGCCTGCAAGTTTGCCAGTCAAATATTACAGAGCTGAAATCCAGAATACTTATTTCCCTGTGGAAAGTATGAGTGTTAAGAAACTTCAAGGATTCTCTGGTGATTTGGACTAGATGTGTAATCTCTTAAAATCACTCTGAGAAAACAACACATTATACTTTTCTACCTTAATGAGTACCTACAGTGGTGAAATTAGAGATGCCACTTATATTTTTTTCTCCTTCCTTGAGCTCTCTTCAGCTCCAAATTTGTTCCCGTGAGAACGATGCGATCTAATAATCTTTGCACATTACCTCTTTTCAGAGGCACTGAACTTAGTGTTTCAGTCTCCAGGAGTCTAAGTTGCAGCTAGACAACGACTGAAGGGATCATATTTTCTTACTTTTTTTTTCCTCCTCTTAATTTGCTTCTTCCTCAAGCAAGTTTTTAAATGCTATGGGCCCAGAAGAAGGTAAGACTCCCCACAACCTGTCCCTGCAGCTTTGACATCACATCCTCAGTCATGCAGCCAGCCCACACACATTCTACATAGACACCATACACCAAATTTCTGTTTTCAGATTTCACTTTCTTCAGCAAAAAGCTTTGTGATCCTCTTGTGACAGAAGCATGTCTTCTAGGAATGACTCACAAGCAAGAAGCAGATATGCATGAATTCACAAAGACCATGTCTGGCCATAGGACTGCACGTGATGGTGGGAATACAGGGCATTACCACCAAAGCAAACTGACTCAAGCTGCAGGGCAGAATATGTGGGACCCTTATCACCTTGATCTAAAAACCAAGTCTGGGTTGGAGTCAGTTCAAATTCCTCTATCTCCCACCTGCTATCTATTTTTATACACATTATCCCACTGCAAACTTATCATGTGTAGTATGGCAAAGAAAGAACTTAATTTGCAGGTCAAGGTAGCCAATAGCCTGCACCATGCACCTCAAATTCTCCTATGATAGCCAAGGGAAGGAAGGGCAGCTCTAGGTTTATAAAACTAATAAAGGCATCGTTACAGTAATTCAATTTGCTAGAATTAATTTTGCCTGATTTTTATTAGTCAGTTTCTCAAGGTCATCCCATCATATTCTAAACAGATGATGCTTTAAAGTTGTCTTGTCAGCAAGTTTCATCAGCTCTCTCCTAGATTTAGTGCCAAAGACATTAAAGAAAGATACTGAAACAAGATAGATCTGAAGACTGGTACTTGAAAAACACTTCTAATAACATTCCTCTCGCTTCAGCTCAATCTGCAGTTCTATTCTCTGAACAAGATTTGTTTTGGGTTGAGTTGGTTTGGTTTTGTCTTCTAATTATTTTTTAAAGTAACTCTGAAATATGACTAAATTAAATATTTTATAGTGGTTGCAATTGAAGAGATCTCCTACAGTTTCTCTCGCATGTTGTAGGGGGCGTGTTTTAGGGATGGTGGAAGGGGCATCCTGGGAGATGAAGTCCCAAATGTACTCCTACACACATGGGCATTGTGGTACCACATGGTGATTGGTTAAGAGAATCACGTGTTGTTTTAAAGTGCATATAAAGGGTGTTGTTTGCTTCCGATAAACAGATTGGGTTGTTTGAACCTTCAACCAATGGGGTCTTGTGGGTTTATTATTTATTATATTAATAAACGCCACAACCTGTCTGATGTTGATTATCTTCACAAACACATCAGTTCACAGGGATTTCGGTTCTTGTAGCTTTTTATCCTGTTTTTCATTTACTTATCTTTGTTGTTATTTTTATAAAATTGGTAATACAGAGTTTCATGCACATTCAGCCTACAAATGCTGAAGCTGCAGGGATCACTCTTGCCTCTTCAAGAGACAGCAGTCATGAAAGCACACCTACTAGCCCCTAAGACAGAGGAGTATTCTTATGGGCAACTGGAGAGTCTCCCAACACGTGCTGTCCATCTTCATACTAATGGCAAATGTGTGCCCCCTCAGACATCAACCAAAGACAGTGTCAACAGCAGGAGGGATAATCCACCTGTTTTACCCAAATGTTAGCACAGATTTTCTACTCTGATCTCAGCATATTTCTTGAGTGACAATCTATGGTGTTTTGTTTGAGAAACATCTTCATTGCCATGACCATCAAGAAGCACAGAGCACCTACAGTAGGCTCCTGTTAGCCCTTATTGATACTGAATCTCTTTAGTAATTAACATGTGAGAAAAAGTGAAAAATGCCTCATGTTCTGGAAAACAAAATTTTGCAATGTGCAAATGCTGATTCACATCTTACCCAATCTCTGTGGAACCAATGTAATTGGCCCTGGCCTGTGCTCTTCCTTCCACCGCTCCAGGTCATCTAGCTCTTTCTTAGCAACTGAGCAGGCATAAAAAGAAACAAATATATGGAAGTTAGAGAGAATACTAAAAAGCATGCAGTATTGCTAATTACATGTAATCCTGAAGACCATCCAGGAACAAACTTGTTCTCAAGGGGTGCAGACACCCCCCAAGACGTTACTCAGTCACTGCAATGATCAGCTAATAAGGCAAATGTTTTCCCTACCTCGAGACTCTAATGGTGAGCAAACCCCAGGACTAAACCCCAAAAGCAAAACAAAAAACAACTAAGGGACTGCTAATAGACTGCTTTTTAACCTCTGGGAACCTGTAGGTAAAAGCCAAATTATTTAGTCCTGCAGGTAAAGCAGAAGTTGTTACAATTAAGATGTTACTGCTGAATGGAGGGAAATGTTTGTGGTATAATGCTCCCCAGCAGGCAAATGAGAAGTAATTTTCCCTCCCAACCACATGCTCTTTAAATAAAAGCAAGAGGAATGCATGAATCAGGTTCAGATTAAGACACTTCAACATACGTGTCCACATGTGAGATGGGCAGCAATTTCCCAGTCTAGTCAGTGGAAGACAACACAGCCATATGCCCTAGGATGGCTGGTTGATTTAACTTCGCTCTTTATCAATTGCCAGAGGAAGAAACCAACAATTCCTTCCAATAGCAAGGCCAACAAAACCTGTGTTTTGCATTATCACTTCAGTTGCTTTAGGAGCTCATTTCACTCTTACTAATCATATTTCCTAATGACTGGCTATGGCTATCAGACACTAACACCAGGTGTCCTCTTAGAGGATAAAGCCAGTACGTGAGCAAGTTTCTAAAGAGACCCCAAAGAGATATCAGCTTTTTATTTCAACTTTAAAACAAGCATTTAGGTAGAGACTGCATTCAACTAGGTCTTATTTCTGCCAGTATCCAAAATCTAAATACTTGGCATGCTTCAGATCTTACGTGCTGCTGGCACAAAGTGAAACTAGCTCTTTATTAGAGTAGCAGCACCTTTGCTGTTAATGTCACAGGCGAGTCTAAGATGATCTGCTGCTATTCATCCTTCCAGAAGATTATGGTTTGGTTCAAGATAAGTCAATTTTATTTCTTGGAGCCAAAGGAAATCCAACCCATAACCCATACTAGCCTGATGGTGAAGCATTTCAGCCAAACTCACAAAGTTTGAGAAGGATTTAATTTAATTGTTTCCTTGAGGGCTCAAGATGTGAGAAGTGCTGACTCTCACTCCTTCAGCTTTTATATCTTGCATAAATCAATGGTCAGGAGTGCAGGACTGCAGTGCTCAGTCACCTCTGCATACAGAATTTATTTCACAACTGACTCTGGCTGTAACTTTGCCAACGAAAGATCTTTCTGGTAGAGGTTCAGGGTGTTCCTGCTTGGCTACTTTCACCTGCAAGACTCAAAGCCAAGAAAAAGTCGGTGTATATAGACACTTTCCATCTATAATGACCTTTACCAACTTCACTGAAAAGGCCACCTACAACCTTAAATGCAGATTCAAGAACCAACAGTGGCTGTAGTTGCTTTTGTTTCCTCATGGGAGTATTTTCAAAAATATTTCTTATCTACATTTTTTCTTCTTCCTACTGACCCAGAGACTGTTCAAAGTTGGGTTCTCCAATATGAATTCGGTCCTGTAAAAGCTGGATAGAGCTAATTCCAGCAGTTTTGTAGAAGCCATCTTGAACAGCTCCAGCACTGAAATTACCACAACCCTTCTCCTGAACAAGATTTATTCTGCATGAAGTGCAGCCAGATGAGAAGTCAATCTTCGGAAAAGCTACATGGTGATGGAGAATGCTCATAGTACTGACTTTACTGTCACATCTTGCACATACAAAACCATTGTAAAAATGAGGATAAAAGTTGCAAGAGCAATAAAATGCACAAACCCCTAAAGTTATTCAAGTAGAAATAATGTATTACCATATTAGACAATTCAACTTACTTTGTTGCAACTGTTTTCTTCTGATTTCATTTGGAGTTACCAAGACATATGGGCTGACACTAAAATGAAAGAAAACACTCTTATTTTTTCTGTTTACGCAAAACCAGGACTAGAAGGGAGTGCCTTTATCAAAAAAGTCAGTTTTTTGCTGTCTTAGCAAATAACTTCATAAAAAACCTTGTATTTATTCTGATTCAGCTCTTCAGGAATTTTTGGTAAATACTCTAGAAATACTTATTGTATTTGGAGATGACAGCAGTTACCAAGGATAATATTTTCAGAAACTTATAGCATAGTCTTCACTGTTCTTATTCAAGTCTCACTCTAGACTGCTGACCTCAAATCTCATGCATTTTGAATCAAATCCCTTCCTTAAACCAAAATGTTCCATGTGGAACACCATTGGGTGTCTACTGGGAAAAGCACTGGTGCTGACAGTCCCACCCCACACCTTGAGGGCACCAAGCACCTTGTGGATTTAAGCAGTCTGCCCAAAAGCTGTCGAAGGAGTATGCAAAGTCACACTGTTTGTGATGGACCCAGGTGACTTACTCTCAGACTGAGCCTCGGTTTCCTTGTCAGCCTTACATTTTCAGGGACCAGGAATTCCTTGGACATATTCATCTTGCTGTCATGCCTAAGGTGTGACTCACTGAATCAGGACAAGGACCCTGTTTTGCTAGACTTAATTCAAAATGCAGTTGCTGTCTCAAGGAGCTATCAATCTTGCGTGACAGCAAAGAGGCAAGACAGGGTTCAGAGTGTATTAAGAGACTAGAGGTGATCAAAAGAGTGATGAAAACATGTCAGTTCCACTTGGAGAAGACAAAGGGTTTTATCTACATGGTGTATTGTGTGAGTAGTTTACATGGCTCCTGCTCAGCAGAAGCTGTGCCATGGAGGTGCAGATTTACCAGAAATGCACTAAGCAGCAGTTGGCCTCATGTATCAGAGTAACTCACATCTCTCTTGGCAGGGTTTTATATGCCCACATGGGCACAGACATTTCATCTGGTCTCATTGCAGTAAAAGCAGAAGGAGAAGAGCAGCCAACAAAGAATAATGAGGGGTGATGTCTGATGTTCTTAAGGAAGGGCCACAGGGGGTGGCTGGAGGACAAGCTAGGAAGCAGAGAAAGTACAGCTGGCTGTGGAAAAGAAATGAAACAATGAGGCCCAAGACTAAGGCTTAAAAGGGAAATGAAAATCATGCAGAGAGATCAAAGTGCCAAAAGCTGTCTGCTGCCATATCAGTGTAACTCAGGGTTTGGGAAGGAGAGTATTTATATCCAATTACCTCCTTCTCTTTGAAGACTTATTTTAGGAGAATGTGGATTAATTTATGAGATTAAACTAGTAAAGATAGAGCTGTGAGCTTTAACGGTGCTATTTAATATGATCCTTTCCCTTCCTGCCAGCATACTCTGGTGCCCCTGAGACTGAGACTGTTCTTCACCTCTCCAATGAATTCCAGACTCTCAAAGGCAGGAGCTAAGAGAACAGCAGTGCCTCAACTGGCATTCATCACACAACTGCAACCATTACTTAAAAGAAGCTTTGACAACACACCTCACTTATGGCATAACATTCCCCATCAGTGATATTGTTTCAGATTTTTCTTTATTTGACTGAGTAGTAGCATTTACAATTTATCCCAAAGTGCCTTTAACAAACTGCTGCACAATTTATCTGGTTCAAGATTTTTTTTAGCAACTTTTGCTGTTGTTTCAGATATTAAAATCATATTTCTCTCTAGTTAATACAAAAAAATTAAGTACATTTTACACTCCTCTCCCTTCCCTTTGGAAGTGATAAAAATGGCTGAAATTGTGGGTTGCAAGGCTACATATTTTCCCCTCCCATAAATCAATCAGTGCATCTCAGACATCACACAGTTTCACAGCACTAGAGGGCAGAATTTTTATACCACGTGCATGATGACTTTAGACAGTATTTTTTTAGTTGATTTGCTTTGAATTAGAATCAAGTTTAAAAGAAAGCAGGGACCTCTGCTTGTCTGAACATATATGAGAAATCACTGTATCAAATCTAGCCCTTGTGCCGTGAATCATTTCCTTTATCCGCTTCTGCTTTTTGGCTGGAAAGCTCAGAGTCCAGGAGGCCGGGTGGGGGCACTCTTCTGAAATTTGACCATGACCTCACCTTCAGAAGTTCAGAAGGACATGAAATACATCAAAGATCAATCAGTTTGCAAAAGGGGTAGAGGTGACACTACATTTACCATTTGTTTTCTGAAGAGCAGATTAAGAGCCATTGTGGTTAAAAGAGTGCTTAATTTAAGGCCAAATTGGTTTCCATGTTATTGAATAAAGGCGAAGTAAAATAAAATGAGGATGCCAAGTCTCCAGTGGGGGAGGGAAAAGGAGAACAGGGTACCAACTTTTGTTTCTCTTTTACCTAATGCTTATACTATATGCTTTGTTTTTATATTACATGCTTTGTTTCAGTCCAAGTTATAAGAAAAAAAAATAGGGGGAAAAAAGAATTATTGAGTTTATCTTATTTTATAGTGTTCACTGTGGTCTCTGGAAAGATATATCAGAGTGTAGCTTTGGGTACTGGGATCACAAACAGCCTTAAGCTAAAGGAGGGTAGGTTTAGATTAGATATTAGGAAGAAATTCTTTACTGTAAGGGTGGTGAGGCATCGGAACAGGTTGCCCTGAGACATCGTGGATTCACCATTCCTGGAGATGTTTAAGACCAGGCTATACAGGGCTCTGAATAGCCTGGTCTAGTGCAAGGATCCCTGTCCATGGCAGGGGGGTTGGATCTAAATGATATTTATGGTCCCTTCCAACACAAACCATTCTATGATTCTGTGATGAGGAGAAAGGGAGAGCAAGTACACAGTAAACTTCTTGTGTGATGGGTGAAAATCAAGGTATGAACCGGTCCTGGATTTTCAATCCTACAGCAGGAGAAGAGCCAGAGGAGCTGTTACCTGAGAGACTCCATGTGCCCTACCAGTTCTAAAACCCACGCCTAGCATCCCTTATTTTCTTGAGGTTTTTTTTGAAGGAAAGAAAGTTAATGCAACCCCCCCCCACACCAGCTTTCACTTCATGTTTTTATCCAGTTTGCAGGATATTGCATGTCATTTCTTTGTTCAGGCAAAACCTCTGATCCAGTAAAGCCTATAAAACCCGCTACAGCCTGTCAATTTAATATTCCAGTCAGTTTCTGGGTTGCCACAGTAGCCACAAATCTGGAGCAAATTATCCTACTTACCTGGGTAGCAATTAAGGAAATGTGAAGATTTAAAGCTATCAGTTGTATGCAGACTTTTTGTGCTTTATATCAGTATAGGAAGTGCTCCAAAATCCTCAGCCAGAAAAGATTATAAAGAATTTAACTTTACTGTTTCCCTAATAATGATTCTAATTGTTATAAGACTTAAGCCTATCTTTGAGATAGGATTGTTTTATAAATACAAATACAGAAGTCACTGGAAGAGGCGGGAAGAACATCTTAACCTGGTTATAGCACTTCAAAAGAAAAAAACAAATCTTCTTCTACCTTTATAGAACATATTAACCTTGAAGGGAATTTTTTGTTATATTTTTTCCACAAAAAATGGGAATGTATTGACTCATTGCAGAGACTGAACAGATATTAATGAGAGTAAGAAAATTATAACCCAATAAGAGAATGTATCTATACTGAAATAAAAACAAGAAGGAACCTTCTATGATTTTTCAAACAGACAGACATAAAATACCACAGTAGTGGGGTTATAAATACCGATATAACAACATATTGTTGTGGTCTAACCCCAGCCAGCAACTAAGCACCACAGAGCTGCTCACTCACTCCCACCTGGTGGAATGGGAAAGAGAATTAGAAGGGTTAAAGTGAGAACAGTTGTGGGTTGAGACAAAACAGTTTAATAGGTAAAACAAAAGCTGTGTACACAAGCAAAGCAGAACAAAGAATTTATTCACTGCTTCCCAGGACAGGCAGGTGACAGGCAGGTATTCAGCCATCCCCAGGAAAGCAGGGCTCCATTACACATAATGTGTAACTTGGGAAGACAAATGCCATCACTATGAACAACGCTCCCTTCCTTCTTCCTCCTCCAGCTTTATATACTGAGCATGATGCCATATGTTATGGGATATCACTTTGGTCAGTTGGGGTCCACTGTCCTAACTGTGTCCCCTGCCAACCTCTTATACACCCCGAGTCCACTCACTGGTGGAGTGAGGTGAGAGGCAGAAAAGGCCCTGACTCTGTGTCAGCACTGCTCACCAGTAATGAAAACATCTCTGCATTATCAACACTGTTTTGGTCACAAATTCAAACCATGGCCCCACAGCAGCCACTGTGAGGAAATAAACTCTACTCCAACCAAACGCAGCACATACATATAAATAGAGGGTTATATGTCAGGAGAAACATGCAATACAGTCGTAGAAAATCTGCAATGATAGTTTACAATATGAGTGATCAGCAACACAAAAAACACCATGTCTGCAACCTTAAATTCTGAATCCTGTGTATAAGTTTACTTATCTAACAAGCACCACTCAAGGACACCTCAATGCTTTCAGGGCATTGACCATCAAAACTTTTGTTCTGCTTTCTTCAAAGGTTTGTATAAAATAGTTTATTTCTAAAATTGAAAAACCACATGAGAACTGCGGTTCACCAGTAATATTTTTTCAGAGCCATGCTCTTCATTTTTTTTTCTCAAGTCTACTCCAGCCATCTACCACTGGAGAGCTTTCCAAATGAAGTGTGAAATAGTTTAAAGAGTTACAAAAGTAATGGCTGTTATAAACTATTTCCAGTTCCACTGTGTTTTATACTGCAGCTGCATTGATACATAAATGCCACAGAGCTTAAAGCTAAAGATCTTGCTCTGCTAGGCAAAGTACTCTGTGTAAGAAAATGTAGAAACCGAGAATGTAGTTGGAGAGCAACACAAATGACTAAAGCTTGGGAAGAAGACCAGGGCAGATGGAGTATAGAGGAGGGACTCAGGGGAAGATATGGGTGAAATACTGCATTAAATATTACGTTGAGACTGAATTTAAAATGAAAAAGAGACCAAACTGCCAAAGACAACTGTTAAATTTCCTTCAAAGGTACGCTAAGCTTATTTTTACATTCATTTATCAGGAATTGTTTTAAGAGCTGTCAAGTCCATGGCACCACAAAGTATTGTTTTCACCAAGGCTCCCATGCCTGATGGAACAGCCATATGCTGCTGAGCACCATGGAAGCTGCCAAATCAGACGACTACAAGATGCCAAATCCCAACAAGCAGACAACTATCCTGTAGGTATCCCTATTTCACAATACACACACGGCCAGATGCTAATGATAACTGACAGCCACAGTTCTAGACTTCAGCCAAGCAATATGCTCTGTGTCCCAGCAGTGCCTTAAGCACATCTCTGTGAGGGTGTATAAACCTTGCATGCAGGCTTGAGGGTCTGGCTTTCCATCTTTATCAGCAGCAGCATCTTACCAGTTTGCAGCTCAAAGACAAAAGTGAATTATTCAGGCTTAGCATTACACACTGTCGGATTCACCCTCACTGCATGTGTGGTCTTAGCATAAGAGGCAGAAAATTAACTGCATTAGAAGGAAATGTTTATCCTCAAAAGTCTGTGTCCGTGGATTTTGTCCTGTGTTTGCCACAGGCCAGGAATGCACTTAATTACCACAGCAAGAAGTGAAACAGCAGCAGAGAGAGGCCCATGAGAAAGTATGAGTCAGAAATCTGCAGGAAAGAAACAGACCTGAGGTTCTGTTTTACCCACATGCTTGTAGAAAATTCCTTAAGTTAAAATTTGGCCTAAAGACTAAAAATGAAAACTGGAATTGAATTTCTAAGAGTTTAGATGGAGCTCAGACTCAGCAGCTTGTTCTGGTCATAGCATATCAGAAAGATGTGCTTCAGCCAGCACACTGTTTTGGATGATTTCGACCAGGTTCTAAAGCTCCAAGAAAATTGCCACAGTGATGGATCAAATCAGGGAGTCAAGAGATAGCTCTCAGCCCAAACTTGGCCCAGAGCAGAGCTTTCTCTCTCCTCTGTAAAATGCTAATATGCCATTAGTCAACCTATGGTTGTGGTCAGATTACACCAAAGGGGCAGAACTCACTGTGGTGTGTTATAGATTAGCATCAGACCCAGGAAAGTCTATGAAGTCAGACATGGCCATGCTTATGCTGTCCCCAGGTCCTAGAGCAGCTAAGTTATCTCAGTGCAGCACAATGTCAGGGACGTAGCCAGCATGCCAGAGCCAGCTGGAGAACCTGGTAATCACTAGCTGTGAGAAGCATGGAGCATCCACACATGGGCAGGCCAGACGCTGGTCTTGGCAATGCCAAGCCCTGAGCCAAGCTATCCCCTGCAGGGGCATCCATGTGTTGCAAGTCAGTCTTGCCAGCAGGCCTGGAGAGCTCAGCAGGTCAGATGCTGTATCACATGAAGATTAGGACTTAAGCTGGTGGCATGTTCATCTCTGCTTCCCCTCTCTTTTCTTTTTATCAATGTATTTCCTCCTCCGTTGCCTCTGAATCAGAGAATTTGTCCTTTTACTGCCCCTGCCCAAACATGGCATCCTCCTACAAATTCCCTATTCATAACCTCATCACAGCTCCTCATCAAGCTATCCATCAAGGGAACGTCAGGGCTTGTGCAAATCAAGCTCTTCCAAAAAAAACTTCCAATACAGGAGCTGGAAGGACTTCCTCCCCTCCTCCAAGCATTATAAGGAACACAGCAACCCCCACAGCCCAGCCTAACACTATAATTATTGTCTTATACAGACCTGCAACCAGACACCTGGCTGGAGAAAAGGCTGGCTGCTGACCATAACAAAGCTGGGCATCTCTGAATTGCCTCACTGGGCTGTAAAGATTAGTACATAAGCCTGAAAGACGGAGTTGGGAGATTTCTCCTTTGTAACAAATACAGAGTTCAGCTCTGAACAGATTGTCCATAATTCAAATTACCCTTCTAGCACTCCCACTGGTGGCTGGGCAGTGGGCAAAACAAGCATTTTGCTAAGCATCCACCTACACTTTTGTAGAGTAATTTTTTTTTAAAAAAAGAAACTTCAGATCATGAAAGAAAAAAAATTCAGAACTGCTAAGTATAGTCTATCAGCAAAAGATTGAGGGGTCTTACAACACTATAGATATTTTCTATGTTGCTTTTTAAAATTCAGGATGAAGATTGGAAAATGAAGGAAAGATAGTTCGTATGGATTTGGTTTCAGCAGTCAAAGAATATAATTTCTCAAGTCAAGCATTCTAGCAACTCTGCTCTCCTTTCACACAAAATGATGAGGGACTGTTACCTGCTGTGCGGCAATGTATCCTCAGGTTTTATTATCTTGAATTTCATTTTTAATGGATTTTACCAGAACCAATATTATTCTTGCCAGCTTTAAAGGAGCCAAGGACAGACTGCTGAATGAGGGCAGCAGTTTCTTTTTCAGGTGCTAGCTATACTTCACCCTCTAATTTCTCCACTTTCCTTCACCTTTTCTTCTCTACAGACTTTTGTTTCTGAAAAGATATGAACAGGGGCAATTTGAGAATTCACTTGCTGCTAGTTAATTTCATGGCACTTAGCAGACAAAGTGAAGTAACTTAAATGCAAGCTTATTATTATAAGCAGTTTCAAGCACTTGTCATCCTTGTGACTTTTTTCTCCATGCCTGAAACCACATTCTATATATAACTGGAGGGAGATGTGCAAAGCGTGATTTCAATTTTGCATTTGAACATGTATTTTTCTTAGCTTAATTAGGACCACTTTATTGTAACTTCTCAGCCTCAACATATTATATAAGGGCTTTTCCAAAGCAAAATTATCCTCTAATACCAGCTGCCTACCTTGTACTTTCTAATAGTCAAGTTTGAATATCAACTAGTGGATGAGACTGCAACGTGCCATGTCCCACACATATTTCATGTGTCCAGTCTACATGAAAGGTTCCCTGACCCCACCTTAAGATGCTTCTAAGGTGTTTTCCCATTCCAAATTGCTCTGACTGACTGAGACTGAGAGTTTGCATGGAATCTACTCACGCAAGAGCTTTCAAAGGAGACTCCAGCTCCTGCTTTGCTGGTAGCAAAACTATATCCTGATTGTTTCCAAAAAATTAGCGAGCAGCACAGAAATTGGAATAGAAACACTCCTTGACACAGAGGTATCTTACTTGGGCCCCTCATGTTCTCTCTGTTATATGTATTCCAGAAAGCCTTTAATTAATACTAGTCTACATATTTTTTCTTCTACTGTGACTTCAGCTACCCTACTGCTGTGGTTATCCCAGAGCCTGAAAACCTGGACCATTCTGAGGGTGCCCCAGTATTTTAGTTTTAAAGATCGTATTTAAAAGGATTGGTGACTAAAAGGCTGAGTCAACTTTATCACTGCTAAAATGGAATTTGAATCTGAGATCTTTCTTGAAATGTAACTTGAGATAACAGAACAAAGTAATAATGAATGAAATAATTTTTGTTTTGCGAATGAAGATCTCTCCTTGTCTGCTTCGGTATTTCAGATACTATCTACCAATTTAATCTGTGTTAGTTAAGGAAATTGCAGTTTAAACATCTTCAACCTGTTCAAATTGACAGCTGGTACCCCTCTCCTCAAGGGAAGGATGCAAGCTCCAGCTTTGTTCACTTCTTTTTTTGAGTATTTGTACCACTCATATTACATGGTTTCTGTTGGAACCTGCCTTTCCCTCATCCCTCTTCCTCATTAACTACATACTAAGGCAGACTTTAATTTGTACATTTGAAATTTAGGAATTAAGTCTTTATTAGAACTTTTTGAAGACACAGCAAAAAAATATTACACAGTCCTTGCAGTAGGTGCACACCTTTAGCTCTGCAAGCATCATATAAGATGAGAAAGGGAATGGGTCATAAAATTATTCATGTTCCCCAAAAGCTTACTTAGTTTTAGGGGGTTTCCCATAATCTAGTCAGACTTTGTGTGACTATATTTGCTCTGGCCTTAAATTCTGCAGGGAGCTCTGGATAACCAATTGATAAGTTATTCACCTAACCTATACCAGGAGGTTTGAATCACAGACAAAATCTGGGATAGTTATGGCAACGGAAAAACCCCCACTATCCCCCTGGCCTCCCTTACTCCTCCCCCTGCCCCCCAAAAAAAACAAAACAAAGACCAAAACCCACCAAATTAACAAACAAAAACCCCAACGAAACATCAAAAAATGAATACAACACAAATATGCAAGCAAACCAGGGATGTTCTCATTCTACTGTGGATATATGGCACTATGAGGGCAGGCAAGACAGAGGGTGTTTCACATTTGGAAGTAGCAGAAAATAAACAGACTGTAATTAAGGATTTTTTGTTTGCTCTGCTGAAAGTCAGTCATTGAAGTGCTGACGGATTCAAGTATTCATGGGTAATCGAAAGCTGCTGATCCGCTGATTGCCATCATCCGCCTGCCACCTCCTTCACAGCGTGGCTCCACCTTCTTCATCCAAAAAAAGGGAAAGGAAACCAAAACAGATTGCAGTTCCTGTCAGCTGCACTTTGAAAGCCATGAGATCTGCACATAACAATAATATAGCATTGCATGCACTGTTATTAACAGCTCATATAAAGCACTTTTGGAGAAAAAGACTAAAAAATTAGCTCTGTTCAGCTAAGCCTATTTATATTAAACACGTGCATAAAAAATACACACACTACTTTCAGTTTCTATTCTGTACTATATCTGCAAGACATAGGTTATACAAGCTATCTCAGAATTGCTACTGGAAAACCAGAGATGCACTGAGCATAGATTCCAATAAAGCACAAAATAAAATTGAGGGCTAAAGTTTCGTTTTATTTTAGTCAGCATGAAGTTGCTGGAACTGTTCTGTGTCCTTGACTGCATTCAGATCAGTGCTGGAATGCAGCCTATATCCATCTCTTAAGCCAGTAGAAGTATTTTTAGACTTCTCAGAATGAAATATTAGGAGAAACAGAAAACAAGGAGCTAGAACCAGATTTGAAATTTCACTTTGAAAAAAGATGCCAGGAAACGGACCCTACATATGCCAATATGCAACATATAGAACTGGCCACTGCTATTGCACAGAGTATAAGCCATGCCAAAGCCTGCCAGAACAACTCGGGTCCCATGTTGGAAGCACCAAGAAAAGGACAATATGCTGCTTGTGCACTCAGCCCCGTTCACAGGCTCTCTACAAAGTATTTCCCCCTTTAAAGATATACAGCTCAAGCAAGCTCGGGAACAGGCACCCAATACACATAACATCATCTTGGACAGGCTCCTCGTTACTTACTGCTGCTTTTGCTGTTGTTGGTAGACTGGCGCTTGGCTGCTTTGTTCCTCTCCAGACGTTGTCAGCTTCTGGGTGTTTTTACCCTTCTCTGTTTTGTTGTTGCCATCCAAGGGGTAACCCTGAGAGGAAAATGGAGTACTAGAGCCAGCAGCTGTCCTGTACCTACTGCCTTCCCTCCATCCTCTAACCCCAGACATTGCTTTGGGAGTACTTTCAATTGTCAGACACAAGTATTGCTGCTTAGGCTAGGGAAAGACTCAAAACTTTTGAGTTACTGCAAGTTAGTTTCAATTCCTTGTAAGCCCCTCCTCTGTCTGGACTTTCGGCTGTCAGGAGTGCAAATACATGTACTGATTTCTGAGTCATCGTCCAGCTGAAGCTAAAGTTTGATCATCTCAATCACAGCACCTAGGCAAACAGGAGTCACGGAGGGGAGAGCAAAGCGGATCTGTACTAATAAACCTGACGACAACATTTGTGCAGTCTTGGAACAGACTGCTTCAGCAAAAGCATGGCAAGGTCTGGCTGAATGCTATATTTCTGACAATTTTTTTACCCCAGCATATCAAATTTTCCTATGACAGAGGGAATAACTCTTAGGGGTTTACTGGTTTCTATTTTGCATGGGTATACAAAGAAAGATGGAAACTAAAAACTAACCCTCAGGTAAATCCTAAGGTCCTGCACAGCTCAATTTCTGCCTTTGAGTTCTGCTCGATCAGAAAACTTCTTTATTTTTACTTTCCTAATTCCACCTGAATAGAGGACTAATACATGATCCACTTATCAAAAACGCAGTTCCCTTCAGTAATCATATCTGACCAGTGCTACTGTATCTATGGGATCTGCAGGGCTGGATAATCAGCAACCTTTGTTTGGCAACTTCTAGCCCAAGCAAAAAAGAAGTAGTAATGCTACTCCAGCTTAATGCAGCAGAGCTAGGGAAATCCAGCTCCACACATGCAGACTTTGTCACTTTTTGTCCTCAGCTGATCAAGCTGCACAGAAGGGATGATCATGTGGCCAGGTTTCCTCACTGCCCAGACCACATAGGCCTTACAGCACACTGCACACATGCTGGGGAAGGAGTAAAACAAAATGCCACATGGAAAGCCAAAGGCTGCCTGGTGGTTGTAATGCTCCTTGGTGTACTGTATGGGACACTGTCACCAGCAGCACACCTCCCAGAGCTGCCACATTCAGAAAGTTGCATCTCCTAGGCCTGCCCAAGGAGGCAGCATCAATGGTCTCTCCCTCCCACCATCCCTCCTAACATGCTCTGCAGCAGGTATCATCTACATTTGTACACAAAACATTCTGCAGAGACTCTGGAGTGCAATGGCAGTGTGTTGTATAGGGATGAACTGGTCCATAATCCCTTGCACCACTTCACAAATATTTTATGTACAAGGTGCTGGTAAATGAAAGTAAGAATCAAGCTTACTCTCTTACGTAGAACTTCAGGGTCAATACAGGAGACAAAAAGGCACTAGAAGTAGCAAAAAAATTATAGCAAAGTCATGTCTGAGGACTGCAAACGTTTGTGTGATAACAGCTGTGCCTACAGACATCCTATCTGGTAAAAATCCAGCTTCAGTATCTGGAGTTTTTTTATCCAAGCAGACTGATGTCTTAATAACTCATATTTAATTACGAAAATTGATTATAATTAATGTGGTGACTGCTGCTGTATCCTCAATCCTTCAGTGTTATGTAAAATTCAGATCTAATATCTTTTTCCTCTTGAAATTTAGAAACTTTTACCTGAAAACAGTAACTGTAGAATCTAAATACTTCACATCTATATTGCTCAAAAAAAGAGGGATGTAAAATGAACCCAAGCACTGGAAGCTAAATCACTTATATCTTTTCAATGCTCATTTATTTCATAGCTCTGTTGTGGACAATCTAAACTAACTCTCTCCAGAACAGCATCCAGGCCTAGCTCTAAGGATGGTTCATGTCAGACATGACACCCAGAAAGTCAGTATTAACGACTGTACCAGATTTAACTTTCTCCACCCTAAACAACTCTCCAGCACTGACCCAGCAATCTCTGCATCTCAAACACATCCCATGTGCATCTTTGTGATACTACACAGTGTATCACTCATCAGCCCCTCAGGTTCATGCCACTAAAACACAACATCATGGGCTGCAACCCATCCCTCCTATTGCTTCAGACACAGTGAGGTGAAATATCCCCCAAAATAATAATCAAGTTTTAGAGTCACAGCAGTACCACCTAAGGCTCTCAGGAAACTAGGAGTTTAAGTAGTATAAGGACACGCATACTGCCTCCACTAGGATCAATCTAGCTACTTAGCTACTTCTATCCTGGTGGAGGCTTGTCATGGGCAGCATATATGTAAGTCTGTGCTAGCTGGATTTAGGAAAAAGGATTAGCTTCCAGTCATACTTTATTCAGTGTTGTAGATGCTAAGTAAATGCTAAAATCTCAGATTGCTGATTCAACCTCCTGAAACATGCAAACCCCACCAAATCTCAAAACTTCCCAAATCCTCCATAAGAATTTTAATTCAGTACTTGTGTTTTTCTAGACCCACCAAATACTAGCTGACTATTCTATCTGATGGTTTATGTTTATAGTTGTCTCACATTCCTAACTGGGCCTGATGCTGCAATGCATTGGTCCTTGCTAGCAAGTGAGTACCCACGTACCCTCCCTCCTCACCAGTGGGACAGGGGAGAAAGCAGGGAAAAGGAGTGAGAAAATTCATTTGTCAAAATAAAGCTTTTTGTCTGTTGCCTCTAGCTATTAACAATGGGAGGTTTTTTATTTTGTTTTATTTTCTTTTATTTTTATTAAGATAAAAATTATCTTTCTCTTGCTTTGAGAAAATACCTCAGTGGACACGTGGAATATTAAGAATCGCCATGTACCCTCCCTCACCTGTGTTTTTCAGGATATTACAATAGTAACCAAAATAACTTTTGTAGAGGAACATTCTGTACTGAATCTGTATTTCCAACTCAACACCATCATGAACTATACCAAAAATTAGAGGAATTAGAGGTCCTTTCTCACTATAAAGGATACTCAGAATCCCAGTCAGCCACATCATCATTTCTTTGGTAATGTTAGATAGAATAAAACTCTCTTCTATGAAAGAAATACTATTAAAAAATATAAAAGTAAAACAGTGCAATGTCCCCTGTCTTCCTTTCCCTGAAAACACCTGTTTATTCTTCATTATTTCACTGTTGGTTTACGGATTTTAAGGTTTTGCATTTTTAAGTTTTCTTTCCTCAACCATAGAGACATTTCATTAAAAGCTATGATTTTTATTTAATCCAAGGAGACTAGAAGCCTAAAGAAGAAAAGCATTAAACTGTAGGAAACCTTCAAAAAGACAGTCAGGACAGGCAAACTTTCCACTTTCTGTTTTTCCCAGGAGCCAGCAAGTGGTATCAAGAGCCCTTGATAGCTGGAGAACTGCCTTTTCTTTTGCTGTCAGCACTAAAATACTTAGTCCAGTACATGAATATGATGCTCAAGGGTTCACATACAAAGTTTTTTCACAGGACATTTTGGCTAAATAGAGAAGACACGCAACTGAATATACTATAGAGCATAGGCATGTAACCTATCATAGGGAACACATCCCTGTATTTTAAGGCAGTGACAAACTATGGCAAATAGAGGCATATCTATAATTAGCTCTGCATATAGAGTTTTTATACCATGATGGCAAAATTGAATTTTTAGAGATGCATTTTACTTTACAAAGGTTTTTCTGGCTGAGTACTCTACCTTGCTGTACAATTAGTTGTGAACAGAAAATCTTAAACTAGACAAGAATTGTTCAGCTTGACTTTTAAAATACTTGATCTGAAACATGCCTATGGCAAGCAAAATATCTGAGTTCACTGTAGACCAAAACCACAAAACATTAATATGAATGAAAGCTGTAGTATCACTTTTAGTTTTGTGCACTTGACAGAAAATGTTCCATTAGAGCAAGCTTGCTGTGTTGTAAGGACGCTGCATTCTGCAGGGTTGATAGAACTAATTGTTACAGCTCAGGATGCTGGAGAAGAGGAATTATTCTGCTCCCTGGAGAGGTAGGCCCAGAAGGAGGGTAAAATGTCAACATTTGGCCAAGATTTATTCTTGTTAAGATTTAGGACTGGAATTTGTCAGGTTCAGCAGAAAGAATGCCATTAGCTTTGACAAGTGCACGTGTGTGTATGTGTTGGGTAATTTATTTAGGAAATGTAAAATGCTGCACACACTTCCCATTTTATTGCAAAAAGCTTTTATTCCAAAAAGAAATTGACGGTACCTGTCAAAAACTATCATCTTCCACTCTCTAAAAGAAAATTGACCCTTGCTTTCTCCACCGTATCCTTCAGCATTATAGCAGGTCCACCTCTCTTTTATCTAATACTACTTCAGAAAATGGAAGTGGAGATTGAAAATCTAATTGACCTGATGTCCAGAACATGCTGTATTGAGGTCCAGAAGCAGTGCCTGAAGATTATTGCTACATTTAAGGAGTATTCTTATGCCTGGAGGGTGCTATGCATATTTATATTGTTGTATAAATAATACTAAATAATAAAGCAGGGCTATTTAAAAGGTCTGATGTTATAAAAACAATCAGGACTAAAAATGAGTGCTTTATACCATTAAAAATGCCTGCAAGGAACACATTACAATAGGTAAAATTAACTGGTTATGAATACAAATGCTATCAGAAACAAAGAACCCTAACAGCTATTGCTCCAGCATCGTGTCCAGAAGGAAAAAATCCTTGAGAAATTTGGCAGTATTAAAATACTAATTGCAAGATTTTTGAATAGATCTTTTTAATAGTTTTTACAGCAGGGGAGATTTACTTATTCACAAAAGATACCTGAGCCTTTTGGCATATATACCATCTTCTTCAAGGAATAATTGTACTCTTGTAATTCCTGAAGGCCATGATTAGTTCCAGCTTAGGATTTTATATAATATACTACCTTGTGGTACCTAGTCAACCAAAGATGTCATACAGACAATTATTATAGTATCTAGAAAGAACATTACATTCTTTATTGTCTGATGTTTCTGAATACATTACTCGAAGAAATTAGCAGAAGTCCACAGCTAATACCTCTTTTTGCTTTTACAGTATATTGTGGTAATTAAATATACAAATGCTTGTAGGAGCAACCTCTAATCCTGGTGCAGTGGCTGGGAAGATTTATTCTTCATTCATTTGTATGTACATGACAATTCAGCAAGGCTCAAGTACTGACTTTACCAGTTTTATATGATATGCCTCATGATTTCCTTGATAACTCTCAATTATACTCTCTCCTCTGCCTGACCTCAGAAACTTTAATCTTTAGTACAAAATTTTGGTCCTTGCCATTCTAATTACACTGGTCAGGTGCTACATTGACATGTATTTTCGAAATTCTCAGTGGTAAAAGGTAAATCCAAACCACACACATATCCCTTGTTATCAATTTCACAAGATTTAATCTGGTATCTGTTTCTAGATTCTCCTTCATTCCTGACAGAGATTCTTGCCAGCATTGATCCTGACTGCATCATGGAATAGTGTAGCACAGACTACTTAGGAAAGTAATTTATAGGAAAAGTATGCAGACAATTAACTTAAATGGCATAACAAATCTGGACAACATTGCCACACATTAATAGTGACAATATGCTGGAACATACTAATGTGTAGGATTAAATTAAATAGTAATGGACAGATTGTCTCTACCAGCACCATCCTGTGCATAATAGAGCACACAGCTGTGCCATGCTGAGAGGAGCTTTGGGAGAGAACCATAACCAAAGACCCAGCCGCTTTAATTCCTCCCCTCCTTGCTTGCAAGGGAGACAACCTACAGTCTTTCACTCCTGGCAAAAGATATATTTTCCTTGTGTTGGTTATCTGGTTTGCTCTGCTTAATCGATATGCTTCTTGTGGCTCACTGTCCAGAAAATAGTAGCAGTAGTAGTAGTAGCATGGCTGGTAATAGGAGGAAGATGTTCAGAGCACTGTTTTCCACGTCAGAGCTTTCCTAGATGTATTTGGATGCACCATAATATGACCCAGTGTCTTTAAAAGCCAAATTTTTATGTCCTTACAATGACATGTGTCTTGAGTTCATCGATTATAACTTCCTTGTGAAGGTAATCAAGGAACTGACAAGGGGAGATGCTCTTTTGGTTCTGATACTTAAAAATGAGGAAGAATTTGCTGCTGTGACCATGAGACAGTAGTATTAGGGCAAAATAACAGAATCACAACTCTGAATTGATGAGAGCAGACTTTGACCTGTTCCAGTGTCTCGGGGATCAGTTTGAAAAATTAAGGAAAAGATCCCAGATTCCAAGACTTTAAATTTATTATTTTTTAAACTGAGTTTGCTGACCAAAAATGTAGTAAGCAACATGCTGCTCTGCATTATTTCTATGCAAATAAATGAACAGAAAATGATTAGTTGGGGACATTTTTAATGAGTTTAAAATAGATTTAAGTTTTCAAGAAATCCAATTCCACTGAAGGCTTAAAAAATGAATCATATATGATTGTATATGCCCAATGAAGAAGTAAAAATGAATGCATTTCTTGACAAATGGATCATCACAGAACTCTCAGTGACTTCTGTGCAGTAGAAAGTTAAATTTATACCTCTGCCTAAGGTTAATGAAATGCTATATATGGTTAACTCACCTTTATGGTACTCTAAAAAGACACTTAAGAGATGCTCGGAAGAGCAACTGTCATTTGAAAAAGGAGATAAGGAGAGCAATACTTTTTGTCCAGTCACACCGTTTAGCAATCTGCAGGTGATTCAATTCCATCACCAGTACGACCAGGTAGGAGACAAGGAAAACCAGAAAAAAGGGAAAAGCTGTTCTGGTGCTGCACTGGAACGGGCCTGAGCATTTTACAGTTTGCGCTGCGGGACTGATGTTGATTGACAACTTCTGCATAGGCAGGGATCAGCTGAGGGAGGTTTTCAGAAGTGATACGAAGTGTCAGCATGTTCAGAAAATCAAAATATAAACACAGTGAAACATATAGACACCAACTTAAGTGCAAGCATATTAATATTAAAATGCATTTTTAGTGGTTTTTTTCCTCAGATAAATTTGTCTTTATACTTTCCTTTACATGTTCCCCACCCCGCCTAAAATCCTGTATTCAGGAGATGGAAACGAATCATTTCCGTGCGGCCCGAGTGTTTTCTCTCCTCCTTATCCTATTTTTTTTTTTTAATGCATAAATTATCTCTTATCCCTCCATTCCGCCTTATTCCTAGGACGTGAGGCTCCGGCCTCAGCCCCGCCCCTCGCGCGGTCCGTCCTGCCGCGCGGTTTGTCTCTCCGGCCGGCCCGTAGCGCCGACTCCTCGTGGCTCCATCATGGCGGGCGCTGCGGGCTCTGACGAGGGCCTGCGCTACGCCGAGTACGCACGGGGCCCTACGGCCGCCGGCAGGGGCCAAACCGAGCTGGACCGCGGGCTGGTGAGCGCATGGCGGGAGCCCCCCCGCTCCCGGGGCCAGGAGGCCGCAGCTGCCCCCCCTTCTGACCCAGGGGGTCAAACGCGCCCGCGAGGGGACGCGTGTGAGCGCCGGGACAGAGGGGCGTGATGGCGCTGCGCGGAACAGGCGTCCTCCTCCAGGCTGGGCTGGGAGAGCGGGTGGCGGTGTCCGGAGGGAGAGGGCAGCGAGGTGCCGCGGTGCCGCGGGGGGAGCTGCAGCATGGGCAGCGGTGTGTCGGCCTGCCCTTGAGGGGAAGGGAGCGCCCAGGATTCGGGAGTGCTCGTGGTCGGGAGGAACGGCAGGAGTCGGAGGGTCCGCAAACAGTCAGAAAGTTTTATTAGCAAGTTTCACGATTGGCACGGACATTGATGTGCTAAACCTTGACACCGCATGGCAGTGGGTTTTTGATAAAGGGGTAAGGTGAAAAGAGAGAAAGAGAGAGATGAATTAGAGGGTAAGGGAGGGAGAAAGGAAGAAAGAAAGGAAGAAAGAAAGGAAAAGCAAGAGGAAAAAAAAGAAAAAATAAGATCATCAGTCCTGGTTCCAGCGTCGGTCCAGCTGACGGGATGTTCAGGGTCCTGGGGATACCACCTGGGCTTGGTGGAGATACCTTTTTATGGACAGGTTTCCCCACCCTGGAGACAGGTTCCTCGCTTTCTATGGGAACTAGTCATTA
This sequence comes from Corapipo altera, assembly GCF_003945725.1. Lineage (NCBI taxonomy): Eukaryota > Metazoa > Chordata > Aves > Passeriformes > Pipridae > Corapipo > Corapipo altera. The sequence goes on along the minus strand of NW_020884872.1, from coordinate 58,806,585 downwards.
TGTGCAGCCTGTTCTTTTAGATGTTTCTGGAAATGAGTCAGGGGGCTTCAGGGCTCTTGAGTGGTCTTGATCCCTCCCTAAAGTCCATGCCCATTTCTTGGCCTCTTTCCCGTGCTTGTGCTGTGCTGTGCTGTGCTGTGTGTATCTCCAGGAAATAGAACAAGGAAAAGTGGTACCTCCGCATGTCCCCTTTCTCTAGTCATGTCTTGTTCTTTTCCCACAGCGTATTCTTACCGACAGTCCTTGTCTGTTACTACCGCTAGTCCTTGGCTGGCTCCACAGCCATCCAGCTGTCAGTGTTTGAGACGTACACGTTGGCCCTTTCTGGGATGCTACAGTTGGGGTATGTGGGAGCACTTTGGCCTGGACGTTCTCAGGTGTGAGCAAACAAGGCTGAAAATTTTGTTCCTCTGCCATGAGGAGGTGATGTGATACCTGTGGTGTTTTCACCCACTGTGCGGGTGTTGTTATTGCAGGTGGGTTTGAGTGTTGATGGTTTCATAGAGCTCTGCTTCAGCAAAGTAATTCTCACCTGGTACTTTGTGATGTGGGAGAGTCTGGGTTAGTCTGGAGTGGAGGCAAAGTGCCTCTGAAGTTTCCTATGCTGTACTGTGCTCTAGAGGGAAGGGTGATGGGACTTTATCCCAGTCTTTCATTCTGATCAATTCAATTAGTTCATGGAACAGTGAATTCCCATTGGAAAAGAGAATTGGAAAAATACATGGATCACTGCTTAAAGCCCCAGGTGGTGAAGTTTTCACATTTTTAAAATGGCATAGAAGTCATACTTACCTTACTTCATTGTGTTGTCGCTACAGTATTTTTACTTTTTTAAAATACAGTTTTAAAAATTACAGTTCTCTAAGTCATTTATTCATTGTTACTACAGTCTAGGAATTTGGTTTTTTTCAACAGGAGAGTCTTTCTATGTATTTAGTGGCAAGCTGTGTAGTCTTAAGAAGCTAGCTCTGAAACTCATTGTTAACACAGTCATTCTCCCTTTCGAATGCTAGCAGGGAATTCCTTGTGAATTTTGTCGAGTCTTTGGACCCTCTTACCTGTCTGGGATAAAAGTTGCATCTGGGGTTAGCATGGCTTGCCCTTGTAGCCCTTAGTATTGTCACATTTTTAGTAAGGTCCAGAGACTGATATAGGTCCTCAGAGGACTAGAATCTGGATTACTGATGAAATTTATTCTTTAACCAGGCCTTTCAGTGGAGAATGCAGTGGTTTTTAGGCATATCTACATTGTAAACTGTTAGCATACAGAAGCTATTTTAGAGTTTGTCTGGATGGTGTTATGTACGTAATGGAAGCAAGAACAGCATACATAATGCATTCACAGTTAAGGAATTCAGAAGGAGGTAAGTTGTGTATAAACAAGTTCTAAAATTTTGCCAGAGAGAAACAGCAAAACCAACTGTAGTGCTGTGCGTCTGTTCCTCTGACACCCTACAGGGTAATGAGGCCTTCCTGCTCTGGTGCAACAGAGCAGTCCTAGGAGAAGCAAAGTCCAACAGCAACATCCATCTCTTGGGGCTGAAGGAGCTCTGTTCAATATCCTACCCTGAATCTTTGTTGTGAGTTATCTGGGATATTAGCTGAAGTCACTTGTTCATGGTCACTTTTATTCTCGAAATTGTTTTACAAAAGTGTTCGGAGCGATGGAAGAGCAGCAGTGGAAGCATGAAGAGTCTGTTCTCAAAGATAACAGCAAGAGGTCATGTTAATACATACTCAAGAAGATTGATTTGAATACCTTATGGTGATGCTTCTGTTAGTGAATCTGTTTGCTCTGGTACAGTTTCCTGTGAAAAACTCTGCAGTCTTAGCTTTTTATACGAATCAAAAAAATTGCTGTAAAATAAATTACACAAATTGACATAAAAATGGTGTCAGTATGGGGAACAGCATCTACCTGAAATTAATTTTAATTCACTGTTGGAAGGCAAATTAAATTTCATAGGAAGGTAAGATTGGAAGGAAAACATTAGATTATGAAATCAAGTTGGTTGCAGATAACTTATAATATAATCCCACTTCGGAATGTTTCTGGCTCTATATAGAGTAAATTAGGTGGTTTACTCTGAAGCCTTATTCTATCTTTTGTACCAAATAATCATTTATTTCAAGCCAAGAATTTTTATTTGAGGGATGATTTAATTTCATAAATATTTTTGTATACTTGGTTAGTATACTTGTGTATCCTACTTCTTAGTAGCATACAGCGCTAAAAAAAACCCAAACAAATCAAACCTTCTTAAAATGAAATTTCTAGTTAAGCAACTTACACTTGTGTGTTTATTTAAATGTAAGTACATAATTCCTATTTTACTGCTCTATGACTAAGCATGGATTAGTTACAAAATGCCATCCAACCCATGTCAACAAATTATTATTTTCTCTGTGCTTTTTATTTTATTACACTGCAGGTTTCCAAGGCAAAAGACTGTAGAGCTCTTGCTGTGTGTCTGAAAGCTAAGTTATGAGGAGAGGAAAATATTTTTCATTTGATCAAGAAGGATGTTTTCACTGGTGGTAGAAGAACCGGTGTATAAAATCCAAATTCTGTGCAAGCAGATATGTTGTAACGTTCCTACAGGTGACTCTTGCAGCCCATAGTCAGATGTACTAGAGAGTGCTGAAATTTGAAAGTGATGCATTTGAAATTCTTTTGTTTATAAGGTTTTTTCCCTCTTCATAGGAGAAGAAACCATAGTGCTAAGAACGACATGAGAACTAACCATATTTTTTAGGTATGGTTAAGCTAGCAGAGCACTGTGGATTAGAAATTTGCAAAAATAATATCTCATTCTTCCCTTTTTCTTCTGCTAAAAAGTTAGGACCACTGGAGAATTAAGTATTGAAGGAATTAAGTTTTCTTTATCTAAGAGGGTTTATTACTGAAAACTGAACTACACAGTAAAATTAAAACACTGAGATCAGCAGAATAGCGTGGGATTGATGACTAACCTTTGGGAGCCGATTCATTGAATAAAGAAAGGGACAGATGTTACTTTAATCTTTTAGTTCTTTATTTTTCCCTCTTGGATCTTAACAGAATGCTTTCATTTAAAACCCATGTCTTGGAAGTTTCTTAATGGCATTTTTGGAGTGGTGGGAAGGTCAATTCTGCCATAATTGAAAGTCAGTGTGTATGTATTTATTTATTTATCCCTTATGAGTCTGAAATAAAATGCAATTTCAAGCAATAGGAGACAAAAAATGATTGCAGTGGTAGTTGTATTAGCATGCAATAAATTAACTGCTGCCTTCCACAGTGGTAGTGAGTTGCTTTCATTTAATATTGACGTGAAAGGAGTGCATTTAATTAAAGCTTTGGACTTTGCATTTCAAAGCACCAGGCTAGCCTTGACTGATTCATTTAAATACACAGCTGAGTTAAGTGAGCGTGGAAAAGGAAACTGAGTCAAGCTGGACTTAAAGGACCTACTGGTTAGTACTTGAAGTTGCCACTAATTTTATGAGAGCCCGTGTCAGTAAAAGACAAACTGTGCAATCTGTCTAACAGTGATTCCAATTCATTTTTTGTCACATGGGTATAGTTAGGATATGTTCACACTGTAACAAACATTCAAGATGGGTTGTATGACAAGTTATCACTTCTTTGCTACTGTGTGGCAAGTGACTCTTCTGTAACCTGCTCATAATGCAAATAATTACTGATTCCTCCATTGTTTCACGCAGTTGAACTGCTGCTTTCCGGCCATAATTGACAGAATCACTAAATATTCTGAGTTGGAAGGGACCCATAAGGATCATTGTGTCCAACTCTTGAGTGAATGGCCCATACAGGGATCAAACCCGCAAGCTTGGCATTATTAGCACCGTGCTGCAACCAACTGAGCTAATCTTAGGGTCATAAGAGGAATTACTATAAACCAGTATTTCTCAGATGGCTGTACCTCACTTCAAAATGTGGGCAGTCTTTCATGCCTCTCTGACTTGAGCTTTGTATCACTTTTACAAAGGTTTTTGGTTTGTCTTCATCTCCCTGTTGATCCTGCATCCTGCTCCTATTCTAGAGCTGCTGCCACGCTTTGTTTTTACCTGCTATTTTCCAGGCAGCACTCTTTCCTCTAAGTGCTACTGCTTTCCACTGAGATTGAAATAATGCATCCCAGCAGACATGGCTGATTCTGTCAGAGGCCCTCAGGGGTCTCTACATAGTGCTCTCAGATTACTGGGCAAACACATGCTATTTCTGCACTAAACTGACTGAATCCTGGTATTATTTATTAGCCCGTTCTCTGTGCTTGGCCTTACCTGTGATGAGGTGTCTGCTGCTAATGCCTTGTTGCAACCTGTACATCTTTTTGTAAACTGCTGACTGAAACCACCTTTTCGGTGACAAGGCAATTATAACTTAATCTGGACAAGCACAGGCTAATAAATATTTTTTTTTGCCAGTGTGATCTATTTCACACATTGTTGAGCTCATAATTGACTATATCCACTTAGTAAAAGATTCCTGCCGTCACTCTGAATCAAAGTCAAGGAAACACTTGAATATTAATCTATGGTCACAAATCACATAACAGAAAAATATAGAATTGCTATAGGGTTGTGATATTTTCAGAAACCTTGTGGCTGGTTGTGGTTCCTGCCTAAACAGACGAATTAGAGGAACCTTTTAAGGTTCAAATTTTGGGAGCCTGTGAAAACTTGATTTGTGAGAAGAAATTAAAGGAGTTTTAGTTTAGTGAGCTTGACTATTTTACATCTTGTACCATGTAAGGTAACATGCTTAAGTTTTTTCATGGTCTAAAGATTAAGGGAAATTTGGTGGAACCGAAAGGGACAACAGACATAAATCTACTACATTATTTTTACGTTCAGAAATGGATGGTGATAGCGAGACTGAAGAGTACACTGAAATGGAAGAGTTCTGTTACTAAAATGGGCTAGACAGGAAGATTATTAAGGCCAGAATTCCTCCAGTCTTAACTCTGGAGCTTCAGTATGTTTAGTGAGTTTTGGTGGCTTTTTTGTTTGTTTGGTTGGTTGGTTTGTTTTGTTTTGTTTTTTTAATTAATAGAAACCTCTAGGCAATTGCAGTCTTATGCAAATATCTAGGACAGTCCCCTCAGGTAGGTGGGAGGTAGGTTCTTAGTTATAATCTCTGGGATCCAGAAGCTAGATATAGAGGAATACAGCTGCTTCTGGATGTGCTCAGGGCAGGCTACAACTTTTTCTGTACTGAGCTCAGTACTACAGGCTACAATCACAGCCGCTCTCCTTCAGAGCCAAAGCTGTAGGACCCACTGGGTGCAATCGGTGCCTGCATCTTGTAGCTGCCTGTTTGTGGGCAAAGTTTTCAGCCCATGTTCTAGCCCATACTAAACCAGCTCTAGGAAGGCTTTAAAAACATTATTTCCAAACTCATCCCTTACTCCCACCCTGTGTAGAAATGAGATTGGGTACAATTGAAGACAAAGAATTTTAGCCCCAGGAATCTTAGTAGCAAAGGCAACTTGGCTGCAGATCCAGTTATTAGGGCACTTGCGTTGAAGTTTGAGCTTTAAGTCTTTCTGTCAGACTTGTTTGTATAAAACGTATAAACCAGTTACTGAGTAATTGCGGAAGTAAGTCATATATAGAAGAGACAGTCTGGTGATAAAAGCGTTTTCATTGTCATTATGCTTTGAATTCAAGATAAACAAGCCTAATCCGATTTCTCAGGTTTCCCCGGGAAAAATACAAGGCATTATTGAACTGTCATATGATAAGACAGGTAATGCCACAGATGACTATTTCATTTGTTTCAAAGATTATTCGTAGGCTTTTCAGAAATGGAGAGCTCGTTAGCCTTCTTGAATTCTGCAAACATGTGAGAAGTCAGTCCCTTCTTCAAGGTTTGCCTCATACCTTTCATCAGCATCTTGATCAGCGTGGGGATACTTATTATTGCCCTTTTTGAGGTGCCTGACTTTTTTTCAAACACTGTGGAGGAAAATACATACACCTGATATTGGAGTTTTGAGTTAGCTCTTTATGTTTTTGTAATAAACAGGTACTTTCTGTTACATACTGTGTTGAACTAGTCTGCACAAGTAATTTCAAGTAATCCTGAATGGTTGTCTGCCTTGTGTTTTCATCATTATATACTATAAACTGATTTCAGTGTATGTTCACTGATTTGCTAGTGGGTAGTTCCAAGTTAAACCTGATGTGTTGGCATGGGTTAATGAGTCTGAACTATAAAAATCTAATGTAGCCTGAGGAATACAGAACTTACTTTCATCTTTCTTGTAAATTATATATGAAATGTCCACATCAGACATCAGAAATACTTGTTAAAGTAAAAGGTGCATTTATATGAAACTAGAGTTTGAATGTAATTCTGATTCCTGTTTTTCTGCTTTAGGCCAGAACTATGATAGCAGTTGGACTTGGTGTTGCAACTGTTGCATTTGCAGGTAAGCTAAATTACCAGCTGAGTGTGGAACTCTCACTTGCAAGCTGCTGTTTCAGAAAGGGTTAATGAGATTTTTATGGGTATAGTGGAAAGTGGAAAGGTTGCTTGAGAGTGTTTTGGAGAATTGTATCTGGTTATAGTTCCTGCCCTTTCAAAGCCATATATTCAAAAATTCTTTTTGAAAAGTAGAGAAAACAATTTTATGGACAGGAGCTAAAATATTCCATCTGCTTTTTGTCTGCAAAATGTAAGGTGAAAAGTTTACTTTATTTACTTAGTAACACATTGCACCGTGGGGGCTCTTTAGTACTGAAGAACACAAGATGATCTTGTGATGTGAAGGTGATGCTCAACAAATTCAAATAGAGAAAACCAGAAGGTTTAAGTGACTACAGTGATTTATCAAACTAAACTCTTTCCATAGGACTTTGTTTATTACCTAAACTCTTTGCATTTGGACTGTATGTTACTCTGAAAAATAGGTTCTAGTCTGAACACAGGGCATGAGTTTAGCATGATTTATTCCCTGGTTTACTTGGTCTGGATAACTGTCCATTCTGGGTTTGAAATACCCTGATTGACCTCTGTTGTTTTCAGCATACAAAAGCAATGTGTAAGTGCATGCACCAAGAACAGATTTAATAGATGAACAAGTTGCACAAAACTTAAGCAGGTGTTTGGTGGGTTCAGTTGTGTTGTTGTGATTAGAGGAAAGAAAGACGATCTTTGGTGATGTACATCCATTAAGCAGTTGGTTTATGTGCTTTTATAGAAGCAGAAGAGGAATGTTCATAGAATTTCTTCTGCTGGTTGAGCTGAAGAATCAATAGTAACTGTCAAAGTAACAGAAAAAAGAAAGTGAGGTAACAGTACATCACAACATTCCAACAGAGATACTCTTAACAGTGTTTTAACTTCTGTGTTAACATAGACACAGTCTTAGATCACAAAAATAACTTATGGACACATTGTGTATTTTAAGAATGAAGACAAGATGCTATTTGAATGAAGCAGAGCCACATTTTATAAAAAGTTTTTCCAGTGTGTGCAATAGTAAGTTACGTTGCTAATGAATAGTTAATCAAAGCATAATTGGGGAGAGGGGATTTATGGGGAAAATCCTCCAGTAACATGGCATAAATCTTGATTCTGAAGTTGAATAGACCTACTTTTTACTTCTGAGAACACAGTCTAATAGAGTGCCTTCTAGCCTTTTCTAGCTGTGAACATCCACTACCAGTGAGGAATTGAATGGCTCTGAATCCCAGAAGATCCTCTCTTTGTAACAGAATAAAAAATGCAGTACTTACGAAGTGTGTGATTAAGCACACAGCATCACAACAAGAAATGTGTAGTACATAGATTTCTTTTGTTTGAAGACATAACCTTTGAACAGTGTTTAATTAATAATGTGGATCCAAAGCTAATATTTCAAACTGCCCTTTTTCTTAAAGTTCACAAGGCAGATATCTTCATTTATCATATTGAAATGTATTTAAATCTATTTATTTAGTGAGTTAAATAGTGAGTAAACAAATGGATCTTTGCAGTCCATGACTAGGTGTTTTGATGAAGAAATTAAAATTCTTCTCCTTCCTCTCCAAATAGTTTGTGATTTTTTTAAAACCAAAATTTTTTCTGATGTAAGCTGAAGAACATAGGTTGGAGGGGGTTTTGTTGTTTGTTTTAGTGAGTATTGGTTATAATTTCATTTAACTTCCATCTTTTTCAGGTCGTTATGCTTTCCACCTTTGGAAACCACTGGAGCAGGCAATTACAGAGACAACAAAGAGGATTTCGACTTCTGTAAGTTTAGATATTACTTTATGCAAAATGTATGATTTTGTATTTCTACTATTCAGAAAGGAGACGCTTTAGGTTAAATACAGGAAGTGCCACATAGTTTATTTTTTACCCAGGATAGGGCTGCTCCCTACGGTGTATGTTCTGGTGTATTGTCTGCTATATTTTTAATCCCTACAGAGGAAGATATATCAAAAGATGTTTGTAAGTTTGATAAACAGTTGTAGTTTTTCTGCCGATGTTTCTTGCTTTGGAACCCTAGCAAGCATATGATACTAGTAAGTGTATGATAAATTGTTGAAGCGTGCTGTGAGACAATTGGTAATTCCTAAAGATTGTAAAGTGGTGACATGCAGTTTTGTTTCAAGAAGCTAAAAATAAAAGAATTTAGTCTTTTAGATACAGTGTTAAAGGTCAAGAAGACAAATTGATAAACTTCTAGGAAAGGTTGCCATGGAGATGGGGGAGCTTGTTCACATATGAGTTGTCTTTTTTTTCTTCTCCAGCTAATTTGAACTTTTAACCAAGTTTTTGTTCTTTGATTTTGCCTTATATATATTTAAAAATATAATTATAGGGTAAAAAATCCAGAGGTAGGGTGTTATGAGAGGAGCATATGCAGGGAATATTTGAGAGCATTTACTTTCTGCTTCAGTGGCTATGTTTTCCTCTGGTAAATAAATACATATGTTCCATTCCTGTTTGATTAAAGTGATTCCCAGTGAGGTAGGTGTCTGCTTGTGGCAGTGTGTTCCTTCAGAATTCATAGTCTCTGAACTCTTATCCCAGCAAAGGAATACAATTCCCCTCTTCATGCTGATGTGTGAGTGTGATCAGGGAGTAGTTGTTGCAGATTGAAAAATATATTCAAGATGTTTTTTTAAAAACCTGACCATTAGCATTGTACCTACTAATGTTAGGCCGATTGCAAAACAGAGCCCATCTAGACAGACACTGTGGTCCAAATTCATTTGCCATCTGTCTTTGGTGTTCCTGTGCTGAAGGGGCAAGCTTGATCAAGACAAGCTTCCTGGGGAGGAGAAGACTCAGCTGTCCTCTTGGGGCTAGTTCACATTTGTTCTTCACTGTGATGTGTGTCAGCCAAAAATGGTGGTCCTGGATTTGTTTTTTGCTCTCTGTCCCTCTATTGCATTGCTGTTGTGAGACCAATGCCAATTTTTTTTTCTTTTTCAAAGTAATCTTTGAGAGATTCCCAGGTTGCCTGCCAAGACAGCAGAGGGGACTTTAGGTACTGTGAATTAAATTGTTTTCACATGATACAGATACAGTCTGACTTGAGGGCTTGCTAGATATATGTAGCAGTACATGTGGCTTCAGAGTAGGGAGTACTTCAATCTTCACTTTCCCTCCCTTCCTAGCAGTTATACTCCAGCAATTCTTTTTCTATCCATTTTTAGATATAGGCTAGAGAATCTAAATTCAGATGTGTTCACATAAGAAAGCAGGCAGTGACTCTTTAACACATTGAAATATGACATCCTACTGCACTGAGAGGTATCTGTTCCTTGAAAACTGTACCCCTCAGTACTGGCTGAGCCAAGTTCATTACATACCTATCTCATTTTTACCACAGTGACTTTTGAGGCCTGCAGAATTCGTGAACAACTGTAAAGAGCAAACCAGAAACTTCTGCATTCTAAGTGTTTCTAGTCCCTGGAGCAGTATCCTCTGTCTTCCTGCCTTACTGCCCAGAATTGTGTGTTGATTATTCCAGCACAGTATCTCCCTTCTGCTATTCTATTTTTTAACTTGAAAATACAAGTCTTCAGTGTAAGATAAGATCTACTGAATACAGTAAAAACTTTCTTCCTGTTTGCTATTAACTGTATATATTTGTCAGCTTTACATTTGTGAGGATAGTGATAGTATTTTTCTTCGGCAACTACCATCCAAGTTTAAGACCCTTATATAGTTCTTAGCCAAGATTATTTGATTTTTACTAGTCTACAGCTACTACTTTCTTGAATTGTATTTTTTTAATGTTTTTTCTTCTCCACCTAACAATCAATAAAGAAAGTAGAGAAAACTTTAAATACAAAGGTTCTCTATTTAAGTACTTGTTGTCCAAGCTTCTTATTTTAACAGCTTTACATGATTTTGTTTTCGAAATTTGAAGCTGCTGAGTATAATTTGTGAATTAGCACTTTCATCACATTTCATGACAGCATATTACTCTTTAAACTATGCTAAGATATCAACCAGTTAGCACTTTTGCCTGTGCTTACTGGAACGAACATCTTGAGACCTTTAGTGTCTAGGCTTTGCTGCTTTTCTATGATGTTCGAAGGCATCTAAGTTGGTCACTGTAATTTCCAGTGGTTATTCTAGCTTTCTAGAATCAAATCTTGTCCTTCATTGCCTTTTTTTTGAGTCTGTGAAGTAGCAGCCTATTCAAAAGCTATCTTATTCTCTTAGTGAGCCCCCACTCTTCCTCCCCCATTTACAATTCTTTCCCTCCTTTTTTTGCAGTAGAAGTCACAATTCATGTTGGTCCCTCCCAGTCACACAAGATAATACAGATGCTATTTATTCTTTCTTCCTGCTCACTAACAAATGACTTCAAAAAGGTCAAGTTGAGCAATTATGAAGCGATCATTTAAAATGCTGCTGGCTGTATCTTGAGTATTTGACACTTCTTATTTACTTACCTAAGGAAGTAGCATGAACAGTCAACAAGTGCAGTCATCTTTTAGTCAAAAATATTAAGTAAAGGCAAGTAAAAGTGTTATGTTTTATTCTGAATTTTTACCTCTCATTTAACTTCAGCTAAAAGCAGTTACTTCATATTTAAGGATATATATTTGTAAATGCTGTTGTAATTTAGCCTTGAAGTTTTCTGCCATTTTTATTTCAGTGGAGAAAGACATTAGAGGAAACATTGTCATTTCCCCTTTATGAAAAGTCATAATGCTCACTTCCAGAGAAATGCTTTTTCAGTTTGAACCTAGCTTTGTCACTGTCATCACAAATGTCAGTGACACTGTTTTGTTTCTGTGTGTAGTGGCAAGAGTCTGTTGCCAGTAGAAGGTGCATGGCACTAAGTAGTAGTCAACTGGCTTTTCTTCCTCAGAATAAATGCCATTAATTATAATGTTAATATGTCCTTAATATGTGAAATAAAAAGGCAAGTATTTCAGTAGCATTCATTACTTTTCTCTGTTGAATTAATGATATTGAAGCTTGATAGGCAGATAGAAAGATAGGTAGATAGATAGATAGAACAAAGATATTGAAGGCAGAAACAGCAATTCTAGGCCAAATGAACTGTCAAAATACTCAAATCCCACAATCCTGAAAATTCTGTTTTCTGTAAGAAAAGGATGTCTTCTCTAGCACTTTATTAGACTTTTGCAATATGTTTCCCTTATTGGATCTGATTCTGCTCAGACTCATAGAGTTCTGAATTGAGAGGTAAGGGTAGCAACCATCTCTCTTGTTCTTAATTGAAAATCAAATTTCCAGAGAACCATTTTATTTTTTTTTTCCTAACTAAATTTAAGGGAGTTGATGTTAGCAAAATTGTACTTTGTATTATAGAACAGCTTCTAAATAGTTTATTATTATAGTTTGGGTTTTATGTTTGGTTTTTTTTCTTCCAATGTTTTTTACCTTTTCAATGGAGGACTTTATTGGTGCTGGAACAACAACATACTGAGTTTTCAGAAGAATGCACTACTCCATGTAATGGTCTCAGTTTTGGTATTTTCAGTCTCTAACTGGCATGAAAACAGTGATCATGCTTTTCCTATGCTGTGCCAGAAAAAGTATCTTGAAGATGTTCATCATCCATACGCATTGGATTTTCCTAGCTGATTGCTTTTGTGAAAATTTGCAAGACTGAATACAGATTTGCAAAGCAAGTGCAGCCATTTTCTGTCCCTCCCCCTGCCCAAACCTATTAATAGCATTTGTTCAGGAAGGAGAATTTGCTTACATAAGTTGCTAAGCAGTAATAATTTGCAAGAAAATTAAGTAAATTAAATGATAGCCTCCCCTCCCCCCAGATAGTACAAAGAAATGGAGAGCTCATTTCAATGATTTTTTTGGTACTGAATTTTCTTTGCAATTGCTAGAGTTATAAATAATCAAGTGTCTAGAGCTGCCTGCTCACTGAGGAATTCTCATAGCAGAAAAATATCATTACAACCATTACTTAAAATTTATAACTAGGAAAAAGTGCTTTAGTTTGAGTAGCATGCAAAAGTTGTTTCATTAGAGGAGTAGAAATTTGCCAAGGTGTTTCCTAAAATGAGTGCTCAATGGTTCTTCCCCTTTTTTGTAACCAGTGGGAAAAACGGCTTTTATGTTTGATTTCCTTTTACTATCAATTCTGTTTAGGATGAAGATTTTAATTTAAGAATTGATTATTAGAATCATAGAATCATGGAATAGATTGGGTTGGAAAAGACCTCCAAGATCATCAAGTCCAACCCCTGATCCAACTCCAATTACTATATCATGGCACTAAGGGCCACATCCAATCTCTTTTTAAAAACCTCCAGGGAGAGGAGGTTCTTGCTATATCCTTCATTTCTTGCTATATCCTTCATTTCTGAGGAAATTTTTTTTTTTCCTTGAAGACCAGTTCATCAAACTTCTTTGTTTATGTATGAAAGGACACAGACACCAAAATTTCTTTTTTTATTCCTCTTGGAAGTGAACCAAATCAAGGCTTCCTGAGGTTAGAACAGTGTCAAGAAAGTAGGCTTTAAAAACATGAAAAAATATCTCTGAATGTAAACCTGTAGCTGTTCCTCCCTATTCTTATATTTCAAATAGTATTTTAGATGAAATCTACCAAGAACAGAGACAAGCTGTGGTAGAGATAATTCAAATATTGCTCTTCTCTACGTGAAAAGTGAACCAGAGTTATCATGTGTTAGACTTGTGTATCAGAGTTGAAGGGCAGAAAAGAATTAACCTTTTCAGGAAACCATCTGTACCTAGACTGCTTTGGGAGAAGCTCTAGAAAAATCTTTCAGAGGACATTAAATTGTGCTTTTCTCTCCTGGCTGTAGTAGTTTTTTGGCATCATTGCAAATTTCTGTGCAGTTCCGCCTCCTCAAAAGGGTTATCTGTTGACCATTAAATTATTAGCATCGTTTCCTCTCAGAGAATCAGAGAAACCCTGTGTGTTCCTTCATGTTACATACTCTAACCTGTAATGTCGATGTGCAGTGTTACAGACCTGGTTTGTGTTACCCTGTAGCTATAGAAGCGGTTCTGCAACAGATTTTTGTTGTAGGCACACAGTGTCCAGAATTACTTCAGCTTTGATAACCTGCAGTGTTACACTAGTGGTTGTTTTGCGCATGTTTTGCGGTGGAAAGAAGGAAGGTAAAATTAGTTTTGGATCATAACAGCACACGAGAAAATCTTTTCTGTGGCTGTATGTGACTTTATGGCAGCAATAGGTAAAGTATTTCTGAACGACACTTTTGAAAGAATGTCTCTTCTAAGTTTAATTAAAGGCTTTGCTTAGATTTCATGGACAGAGCCCTTTAAATGCTTTAATGCTTTTGAAATTACATAAGAGAGTTTGTGTAGACATAAGGCAAAATTCTCACTGAATTTGAATGGCTATATTTAATGAGAAGAGTGTTTTATTAAGGGCTGGGCATATTTTTCCTTGGGGGTAAAAGGAACACTTGAAAATAACCTCAGCTCTCATGCCCAGACTTCCCTTTGATAGCAGCAAAAGCTTATTTTTCTCCAGTTGATAGGTTTTGCATTGAGGAATAAGAATCAGTCTTGTTGAGTGATTTCTGTGTGCCAGTTCCCCTAGGCAGGCTGTCTTGGAGCTACATGTACTGCCTCTGGGACTTAGAGAAAGGTTTACTGTGAGATCACTGCTAGCCATCGGTAGTGGTTCAGTAAATTATTTTTTTAAAATTTAAAATAGATCTATAATTGACAAATATGCCTTTGACCCATTTCTTATGACTGTTAAGTTTTGTAATGTTTTACTATTATCTCTGTCTCTTTTTTAAAATGTTTTTTTGGTTTTTTTTCCCACTGTTTTTTCTTCCGTTCTTAAAACAATGGATAAAGTCTCACATGACAAGAAGTTTAAAAAAACTAGCCTCAGATCCTGTATCCAATCATTGTCAGTCATTGGTGTCAAGGGAAAGATATAAAGGCAAAAGTTGGTTAGGATTTCAAGACAAGAGGACATGGTCTCAAGCTGTGCCAGGGGAGGTTTAGGTTAGATATTAGAAAGGGTAATCAGACACTGGAATGGGCTGCCCAGGGAAGTGGTTGATTCTCCGTCCCTGGAGATTTTTAAAAAGAGACTGGATGTGGCACTCAGTGCCATGGCCTAGTAACCGCAGCAGTAGTGGATCAACGGTTGGACTTGATGATCTCAGAGGTCCCTTCCAACCCAGCTGATTCTATGATTCTATGATTCTATACTTTACTACTTTCCAGTGTTCTCCAGCTCAGTGATTTTTCTGAAACAGAGGTTGTGACTTTATGCTAAGCCTTTTAATTGTTTCTTTTTGTTAATTTCAGGGTTTCCTTTAAAGAACTCATGATATATGTTTTTTAAGTAAAATTCCTTCAAGTGGAAAAAAGATACTGCCTTCTCATCAGTACATTGTATTTATCTGTTCTTATCTCTGTTGTTTTTACCTACTGTCTTTGTAGAAATATTTGGAGTCATTGTCATTAATTTCCTTGGATGACAATACTTGGTCATTTTTCATTGTGATGGTACCACCTATGCTGTCCTCAGCAAGTCTCCCACTTTCCTTCCCCTGCCCTCCCCAGCACAAACACTGTACTACTCTTTGCTAGTATGTACTTTGATTCTGGACCTTTTTGCCTGGAGGCAGGATTTTAATGGTTGTAGCTATTAATATATCTTATTAACAGTAGAAGATTGTAAAAACATAGAAAGGAATATTTTGAAAACACAGTTATTTTTAAGTCAGTTTTTGCATGTGTTAACACTCAGGAGAAGTCCTTTCATATTATCTGGTTTGCAGTCATTCCATGCCTTTGAAATAAATTATAGATGAATTTAATGCTCTGAATGAGGTCATATAAATACGATTTAGTTCCTGACACCTTGTACATGAAACTAATTATTGCTTTTTTTCCCTTTCTTCTTTTTAGAGTTTTTCATCATACTATAAAGGAGGATTTGAACAGAAAATGAGTAGGCGAGAAGCTAGTCTTATTTTAGGGGTAAGGTAGGTGCGTTGCATCAATGTTTTAGTTTAGCAAGTATTGAATGAAGGAGATGCATGTTGCAAGAATGTGGAATACTCATGCCGAAACCACGTAAGAGACTTTTTCTGTAAGACTTGTATTGGCTTATAAATTATTCTAATATTCTTCTTAAACTAAAAAGCAAAGAATAAAATGCACATGAACCAAGTGATTTGTGTTTGTACTGGAGGCATAGTAACATACTGCAGTGGAGGAATGTTCTTGCTGTGCCCTGAGTCCCTTTCAGCAGAGCCACTCCCCAGCCTGGCATTCCCCAGCTTCTAGAGCTGCAAGGAACAGTTCCTTCCCAAGAACTGAGCTCTGCGCCTGTCCTTGAGGAGTTTTGTGAAGGGTTCCTATCACCCCACTCCTGCAGCCTCCCCAGATCCCCCTGAATGTCAGCCCTGCCCTCCAGCATACTGACTGTTCCCACCAAGGTGATAGACTTCTCAGCCAGTTGATGTTGAAGGCAGCATGACGTTGGTGTGACTCAGGTTGTGAGTCAAGGAAAATGTGATTTTGACATTATATATTTTTTTTTTATAGTCATTAAGAATTTTTAGGGACCAGTCTAATTGTGGGATAAGCAAAATCTCCTAAACCAAGAAAATTTAACGTAAACCATTTTCACATTTGCTTCTCAGAGCAGACCTGCACGATTTTCTGTAATATGCAACTGCCACTTTTCCCCAGTTGTGCTTTGACCATCAGTGTTTCTAAATGCGGTATATCAGCTTTCCTTTTTATTATTAAAAAACAGCTTTGCAAATCAAAATATAGATGATTATTATTTTCAGTTGTCTGACAACAAATCGTTTCATTTTTGTATTTATATGGTTCAAGGCCTTTCACCCTCTGTTTGATTCTTACTTTCTAGTCTACTTTGTGTTCCATTGAAGTATTCTTTTCTTATGCAGTTCTGTGAACTATTTTTGCAACATACCCTAATTTCACTGTGACAGAATAATAATTAGAAAGGTTGTTTACCTCGGGAATTTAGTTAGGCTGATACCTTGCATTCAAACTGTATCTACAGAAAGATTAATTAATTGAATCATCGCTCTGATTAAGAAGTCACCTGAAGTGGAAAACACTGATTCATTTCTGCATACTAACAAATTATAAAAAACTAAAGCATTCAAACTGTCCTTTTGCAAACGATAGCCCTGCTGTGTTGGCATACTGCATCCATAAGTGGTTGTTTGTCTGGTAAGGGACGTATTTAGTTTAGGCCGAATACATATTTCCTTCTGTCATTGAAGGAAACAATATTATGTAGGTAGCACCTGTAAATCAGCATATCCCTGAATGTAACACATTCAATGGCTTTGCAAAAATAACAACATGCAGGGTTTTTTTCAGGTCCCAGCAGAAAGAGAAAATATTTATAGCAGCTATAAAAATATTTACAGTAGAACAAAATGCGATAATATTAAATATTTGTTGTTTTGTCACTGGTCATAAAAATATTTATTTTCTCGGAGCAAGAATTGTTTTTTCTGCACTTAATGCTAGAATAACCAACCAGGTACACCCTACAACTGCTGGGGCTTTCATTTTTTTTGTTCCACCCTCTCAAAATACTTTATTTTAAATGAGTGGATGCATTGTGTTTAAAAAAAAACCTAAAAGATATTTGTATGTGTGAAATACACAGGCTTTTGAAAAATGTGTCTTACACGCCTTTGTTATTGTTACTCCCTTAGAGATGCAGTTTAATGTTTTGTCCACAAGATGGTGAAAATTTCAAGTTATAATGTTTTTGAAGCCAGTATAAACTGTTAATTTTTAGCCTGAGCGCTTTCGCATTTCTGGTAAGCACTTATATTTATTTTGCAGTCCGTCTGCTGGCAGGGACAAAATCCGAATAGCCCATAGAAAAATCATGATTTTGAATCATCCTGATAAAGGTAAATACTTATTACTCTTCTTAACGAGGGCTGGAAAGGAAGAGGTTTAAATGAGATCCTTTAAGTTTTCTGACTGTGTAAATAACATTGAGTGCAAATGTTTTTTGTTTATTTATTGACTTGACCTTCTGTGTGTCTTCTCTCAGATAAACTGGGCTTTATGAACCACAGTTTTACTCATCTTTCTTCAATGTTGTTTTCTGTACTTGTACTACTTCAGTTAAAACTATGATCTCAGGGACCAGCTCACCACACTTGGCAAAAACTTATTCAAAAATAAGCTGTAAAAATTTTACATTATCTAACATTCCTGTTTTGAACTGTGATGGACCAGTCACATGCATGAAAATAACTTTCTGTGGGGAAATGTTCTGCAGTTACTAAGTACATCATTGATGAATTTCAGACTTTATGGAATTCACTTGGAAAGAATGTAAAGCTGGGCACTGTTGCTTTACTGGCCAGGTTTTTAATGTAAATTTATCTTAGAGAAAGGCTATTATTATAACTTTAACTACACTACAGCTGGTTGAGAAAGAAAGCCCATATGTTCATTGCTGTTTCTACTTTAAAATAACAGATGGTGAAGAGTTGCACTGTATTTCAGAAGTCAAAAGGGGAAATTGGAGGGGTTTTATATCTTTTTGACAGAATTACAGGGCTCCCTGCCAGCACCCCATTTTAAGAAAATGAAAAGATAACTGTGACCACTGGCCATGGAAAGTGTTCAGTTGAGTGTTTCTTTTCTGTCTTCACCCCTCAGTTTAATTTTAAAGTTGTCCTGATTATTTGATTTCACACTTTCATTTTTTACACTTTTTATAATGTGTAAGCTGCACAGACATAGGAAAGAAATTCTCTTCTGCATTTCTAATATATTATAATGGTCAAAGGCCTCTTAACCACCAGAGTACCTATTAGGTCAAAATTTTTTAATGCTGAACTTCCAAGTTTATTGTAGCAGTATTTGGAGATGTGGGCCAGAAAGAACTGTGAATCTCCATGTGGTTATTGAGTAGACCTAAAGAGAGAGTTCCTGTTAGGAAGATCCTAATGACCCTAACGAAGATTTTAGTGACTGCTCTTACAGCTGTAATGCACCTGCAGCTGGGCACAGCGTAGGTTTGGATGGATGTGGTGAGCCCTCCTGCATGGTATTAAGATGGAGCATTTTCTCCAGGAACACCAGTTGAAGGGATTTGTGCCTCTGTGCTGCCCCCGAAGCTCTTCTGGCATGGCTGTAGAAAAAAGGCTTGTGTAATATGTTCAGCTGCAGAGCAAGGGCCTGGAGTAATCTTGAACATGAGGCATCACAGAGAGACTTGTTTGCTTGTGTATAGATCTTGATTTCTTCTGGCTGTGGGTAGCACAAATGTGCTTTTAAAAACTATATTCAATGTTGTAATGTCATTTTAAAATAATATTTAACCAGCTGGAGTTGATAAAAGAAAGGTCATTAATTACAGATTTTTTAAGTTACGTATGTTACTGAGATCCAAACTCTTGAAGAGAGAATTATTAGAAGTAAATAAATATATAGAAATTTACCTAATAACATCCTCAGTGAGTGCTACTAAAACAGTTGCTTATGAACTTTTACAGTTCAAAGTGTTTTTATATTGATATATTGTATAGATATATTGTGTTGTGTATTGTGTTAATTTATCAGTTACTAATTTTAGGAAAGAGTATTTCTTCACAGAAAAAGAGGAAGAGAGAAGCCTTTTGGACTTGCCCTAATTATAAACAAACACTTAGGCAATCATGAGATTGAATTTCCTCTCATTGGAGGGCTACAAAATTAATATGGCACTTAAGGATGTAAATGTAGTGAAAACACTTCTAACAGATTTGAATTTACTTTAAGATGCTGTACTTTAGACAGATAGAAAATCAATGCACATTTAAAAATTACTTGGAATACATTGTTCATTGCAGGTTTTTGTCTTTACTGTTTGTTTGATCCTCTTATCTACTCTTTGAAAGAAGCAATACTCAATGTAGTAAATCCTATTCCTTGCTAAAAGCTACTTGATTTAAAAAAAGGGAAAAAATAAATTCTTTTTTAGGTATCCAATTCGTTACCCATCCCTTACCCTGCCTCACTTTCCTCCAGTGTGTCTTACCTATTAAGGCTACATTCAAACAAGACCAAAACATGAAAAAGATCTTCATTACTTTTTCCAGTTGTTTTACTGCACCATGAAATGACTTTATACTGATTTGGATTCCTGCAGGATTGTCCTAAAGAAGTCTTTAAGCAAGCCTTGCCTTTTTGTCTTTATTTATGTATGTCTACAAGTAGCTCTGTATGTTTCGTCTATCATTGTCTTTTCTGATTAATAGAATGAATGAAATGGTGAATGAAAAATAGGTTTGAACAGATGCCTTGGAAAAGGCTATTCAGTGCACAGTACTGCTGGAATCACATTCTCACGTAAAAAATATAGATGTGTAATAGTAAGTAATAAGTTACTGATACAGACCTTGTAATGTTGTTTTTGGTGACTGTAGACAGATGGTTGGCACTCAAGGGGAGAGTAAAAAAAAACCAAACACAAAAAGATTGCTGAACTGTAATCAGATTGTTAGATGGAGCGTAAAGCAATGACAGTGTTCAGGACTAGAAGTTAGAAGGCTTACCATGTTTAAACAGCTTTAATGTGATGATTTCTGGCTGGTAATTTTAGGCACCCAGCGCAGGAGAGGCTTGCGGGGGAAGGTGTGCATGTGCACACAATAATTCTTTGTCAAAATTATTTTAAAATTTTCCTTCTCAGTTTTTGGGATAAGTGGAAATACTAGCTGTTTGGTTTGAGTGAACATTTAAGACAGCTGACCTTGCGTACATTTGCAGAAGCATCGCACTGCAGGTCTAAATCATAGTGATGTAAAGTGTTTTCAAATTTCAGTCTTCTCTCTGAGACAAAATGTTCAGTGTTGTTCTTCAGTGACTTCAGTTTTGATTACATTTCTCATGTTTCCTTATCAATTACTTTATTTCTTATCAATGTAACTTATTAAGCAGTTGTATCAAAAGGATCTGTGTAGGAAGAAGGAGCTAATAAAAGTGAGTAATAAAGGAATGCTGCAAGTGAAGTAGTTTGGTACTTAATACTGATGTGTAAACAGTATTCCCTTTCCCTTTCTCTTCTCAGGTGGATCACCTTACTTAGCAACAAAAATAAACGAAGCAAAAGACTTGTTGGAATCCAGTGCCAAAAACTGAAATCCGAAGGCTTGAGTCAGAGGAGATGCAGCAAATACATTGCACAATGGCTTTCATGTCTACTTGCTCTGCACAGTTTCTTATTCATATTTATTGTCATAATTAAAATTTTAAGATGATCTAAAGCAAACTGATATCTTTTACAGTTATGTAAAGTTATGTACAGTTATGCTCCTGCAAGGAGCATAGAGTTGGACGTGATGATCCTTATGGGTTCCTTCCAACTCAAGATGTATTATGATTCTGTGTCAATTTTAGTGTATTTTTATTGAATCATTATCCCTTACAAACTTTGAAAAAGTTCTCGTACTGTCTGGGGTTTTTTTTTTGCAGAAGTAGTTGCTTCTTTCATTAAATTTTGGATCTTTTAAAATAAAATTCAAAAATTAGTCTTAAATACAGGGTTCTTCATTAATGAAGAAACAACTCTATATTTAGAGAAAATCTGTGACAGTGTGATGATTCACAGGAAATATGGCAGATGTTGTACAAGTTTCCAGCACCACCGTACCCTTGAGTCTGTTCATTGTGAAGTAGTAGGGTTTGTTCATGAGTGTGGTTTGAAAGCTGCAACTCCAGACAAAAGGACTAATGGGACCACAGACTGCAGTTTTCATTAACTGTATATATGGGGCTTGGAGCTATGAAGGAGAAGATTCTTGGTTTTGGTTAGTTCTTTTGCTTATTAAAGGATCTCTGAGATTGTCAAATAGTTATTTAGACATGCTTCAAGTCATAGAGTATGTTTACTCTGTAGCAGTTGGGATAGTGCAGGGGTTTTCATAGCAGTGGGCCTGAAGAAGGTAGGTCCATGTGGCGTGGAGTTGAGATGCATTTTATTGGCTGCAGTTGTCCAGATCCTACACCAATCGTGAGCCTGGTGTAGGACTGACTCAGCAGGGAACAAACGGGAGGGTACCTGCTTTGCATATGGCTCTGGGTGCACTTCCTGGCTTAGTTGTCCAGTAATGCTTACATCTCTGCATTATGCTTCATATCCCAAAATATATGTACATACTTCCATACATCCATACAACCTAACGCTGGCTTTGGGGAGTGCTGAAGTCATGGATCTCAGACTTTAAAGAGGATAAGTTTCAGCTGGCAGCTGGGAGTAGGTGCAGTTTGGGGCACTTGGCTGCTACAGATTCCTAGCGGTAAATTGTCTGCAGATGAATTAACTCTCCTAAGAAGATGATGATGAGGTGAGACAGTATAGTGGATTCAGTGCAAGACTGAAAAACTTCCTACTGTCCATTCAGGCTCTGTCATTTGAGGTACAACAAACAACTTGAAATGCTACAAATATAAAATTTAGATATTCCATTTTCTAGGTTATTTAGCCAGAGGTAAGTGGCTAAGAGCAGTTAATATGAGGTTGAATGCTTTAATTATTTATCCACCAGAACATGCATTTATAGTTCATCCTGTGGTGGCTGTCTAGATTATATGGATTTTTCCTTGAAAGGAAGAAAGAATATGAATTATTTTTTACCAGGTTCCTGAGACTTTGTCACAATTCCCTTACTTTCATTAAAGGGAGATGAAAAAATTTTTAGTTGATCCTAAAAGGAAATACTAATTTCACGTAGTTTAGAGACTTCATTACAATTAGAGTGGCAAGACACACGACACAATTTGACTGGATAAAACAAAAAGGACTGTTGGGAAAAACCTACCTGGGAATAGCATGCACTGACTGTATGAGTACTACACTTGCATCATTTAACTAATGCTGTAATACAAGAAGCTTTAAAGAAAATGGTTTATTCCTATGCAGTAGCTTTAATTGGTTCTTGTTAAAGGAGTGGCCATCAATTAATGCACATCGAAGGTTAGTCACTCATTTCACTGGTATATCAGTCTGTATTAGCAAAAAATGAAATCATGACCGTTTTCATTTTGGGAGAAGTGAGATGGTGGGGGTCCTTATTTTCTAAAGTGGAATGTGTATGTGATATGAGTCATTCTGCAAAAGCAAAATTGATGTGAATGGTAGGTAGCAAAATCATTCTGTCTGATGATTTTGAACTGACTAACTGTTGTTTTTGTATGATTGCCTTTTTGTTTCCTGAGTAAAATGAGGTACTATTCTAAAATATCAATTGAAACAAATGCATTAAAGATGGCTACTTGTTCTGTTCTTTAAAATGAACTTCTCATGTCTTTGTAAGAAGTAAAGGGTTGGGTTTTTTGTGAGATTCTGTTGCTGATAACTTCATTCCTCATGTAATTATTTGTACCTGATTATTTTGGATGAAACACATTTTTTCTGACTTTATAAGGGAGATTTTCCTTCTTAACAAAAAGAAATAAAACCAAGTTCTAGTTCTGCTTTCTCCGTTATTTTCAGAGCAGACTACTGACCAATTAACAAATTTGATGTATTAACAAATTTAAAAATTCAGCAAATTAGCTGGCCAGTCCTATCTCTGCAAAATGCTGTGAAATTAATGAAACTAATGAGTAGCAGTTGTGAAAGCATCCCTGTTGTATGTCCAGTGCCATAACTTCACACATACAATAGCATATTTTTTCTTGTCTGTTTAGTCGCAAAACTTGCTTTAGCTGCTAAGTGATGTTTGGAAGGATGAACAAAGGACAGGGAAAGGCCAATCTTGTAATGCTGCTCAGTTTGTTGTCACTGATAGTCAACATGGCAGGCTAAGGAATGCCTTTGGAGTCTGCTTTGCAGAACAGCACTTGGATTGATGCTCAGCTGGGCTAGGAAGAATATTTCTAACAGCATAGCCTGGTAATTTAATCTTAAAAATATGCAGCCTCTTGAGACTATTTTCTTTACTTGTCAGATGCATAAGCTTTTTATGTGTAAGAAAAGTGCGTAGAGGTTGATTTATTCTCGAGCAATTTCTGTCCATCCATACTACTAGCAGCAGGCAGACTCGTTTTTCATGTGTTGCTTTAATGTTCAGAAAATGTTCATCTGTAACTTCTTAGCTTAGGAATTCCCAGGTAGTTTTCCCCTTACATGATAGCCAGTCCCAGTTATCCTCTACAGCTTTAGAAGTCAGGCAGGACTGAGTGCATTTATTTGTCATTGCTGTGGGTGATTCCCAGTTTATTTAATGAAGCAGAGCTTGCTTATCTACCTGGTTTTGGTCTTGGTCCATGGGAGTTTTACTTGATACTTCATTCTTTACCCTTGATACAGCAGACTTAGGCAGGTCCACGAAAAGACCCAGTAAATCCAGCTATCCGCCTATGCATAAGGGCAACTTGCAAAACTTGCTGGCTTAGGGTGGGACATGGGTAGAATTGAGACATAAAAATAAGGGCACAATTCACAAAACCTTTGCCTGATCTCTTAGGTAATTTTAAAGGTAAAAATTTACTCTCCTATGCATTCGGATTTTTGTTTTTGTGTAGGTGTAAAACTACTTTCTTCTTGTAAAGTCTTTGCTCAGTTCTGCACTTATCCTTAGATCAGCAGATTTGGTATCTGGTGTCTTTAAGTTCCCTGAAAAGCCTGATCCAGTAGCTGTGGTTGTCAGGTGCCTCATCAGCCTTGGTGTGAAAATCCCAGTATCTGATCTGCTACTCAGATGAGACTGGTGATGAAGCTGAGATGAGGAGGTGATGGCACTTGCTGTGCTTCTTTCTGGAGCTGCCCCTTGCTGCAGCATGGAAGTTGATAAAGCCTGTGAGATCCCTGGGCCTGAGTGCTGAGCTCTGGTCAGCTTAAGTCCTTGAAATGATGTCAAAACAACTTAAAGAAATTCACCAGCTGAGGTTATTACTGACTTCCTTAGTAGCCTCACTTCCTGCATGTTGGGCTTTAGGGCCTTATCTTAATTCACACTCTTCTGTGAGCTTCTGTCTGCCAGTCTTTCTGACTTTGACAAGCAGCACGATAGATTGGCACTAAATCACCAGGAACACTTTCCAGAACTTTTTAGTTGAATGATGACAAAACTATTGTGTTCCTTGGGTCATAAACAGCAGGTTTTGTTGTGTGGGTTCAAAGGCATATTTGTGAATTGGCACCTTGACCAGGACAGTCTTAGGACTTTTTAACTTTGTCATTTCAGCGATTACTTTCAAGCAACAGATTGTGTGTGTATGTACACGTGTATGTAAGCACACACATGTTTATACACATACACGCTGCTTTTCAAGATCACATGTGGAATTTTGCATCTGTACTGGGGCACACTTAAAAAAATAATGGTTTTCTTTCCTTTATTTATTTATTTATTTATACTTAATTTTCCAAATCAGATCAAGACAGCAAATATAATGCCAAAGCAAATTACAGGTCTTAATTTAATTATGTTGCATAAATAGGAAGACAAGTAAAAAAAAAGTTTAAACAACACACACCACCCCAGTGTCTCCAATTTATCCACTTTATTGAGTTTATACTCAGTTTTACTCTGGTATAGGATGTAGTTATGAATATTTTAAAGAAAAAGTGGCACTTTTCTTATATCGTCATCATACTGTATTTGTGCAAGAATCATGTACCCAACTTTTTTTAAATGAGGCAAATATAAAATAAAAAATGGTAGAGCTTTTTGAGATGTTGCCCAAACAAAGTTTTCTATTTACAAATGCGTAAGATTGCAGCTACATTTAAAATATGCTTTTATATTTTAGTCTGGAGGCATTGAGTAGGAGGGAGGGAATTTTAAATTGTTATTTGATGTCTTAGTGATTGCTAATGGTTCATGAACCATAGAGTGAGAAATTCCTTTCATGAATAACTTGAATTGTCAGCCTAGGTGGCAATACACCTACTTCCTTTATTACTAGGAAATCACAAAACTATACTTAGAATGAGAAATATAATTTTGACAATCATAGCATCATCCAAGTAATATTCTTAAGATTTTTCAAGTTAGTTATGGTACAGAGTAATTGCTGTACAGCTTCATGAGGCATTAAAACCCCTCTGCTATGCTATTATAGTTTCCTTATTTATATACTAATTTATACAAGGAGAGGTTAATTAGATGGATTTTTTTCTTTTAATATAGCAAGTATTGCATCTAATAAACTCTAGTTTTAAATAGTGACAAAGTTCTTTAAAATGGTTGTATGATTTAAATATTGCATAAAGCATTGTTCTGGGTAACGTGATTTCTCCTGACTGTTGGATTTGATTTGGGCAACTTGGATGTTCCGTACATCTAGCAGGCGAGTGAACAGTTTGTATTGCAAAGAATAGCAAAGGTCCTAAACATTCCAGTGAATACAATTTGACTAATACAACATTAGGAAGAAATTCTTCACTGTGAGGGTAGTGGGACACTGGTACAGGTTGTCCAGAGAAGCTGTGGATGCCTCATCCCTGGAAATGTATTTCAAGGCCAGGCTGCATGGAGCCTTGAGCCAACCTGGTCTAGTGGAAGGTGTCCCTGTCCATCGCAGGATCTCTAAGGTCCCTTCCAACCCAAACCATTGATTCTATGATATTGTAAAAGAAACTTAAAATTCTGGTAAAGAACACAATAGGTAAGAAATTGTCTGAATGACAGGGCTCAGATGGAAGTGTTTGAGGGGTCTTGCTCTACGCAAAAGCTGGTTTGTCCTGGATCTTTTCCTGTTAAACAAAATTGTCAGTGACCTGGAGAAGTATACTGGGAACTCTCTCATCAAGTTTACAAATAATGCCAAATGACATGAACCACTCAATACACTGGAGGGAAGGTCTGTCATTCAGAGCAACCTGCACAGGCTGCAGGAATGAGGAACCCTTTATGAAATTCAAGGACAGGTGCAGAGCTTGGTGCCTGGGAAGGAAGTGCCCCTTGCAGTGCTAGAGGCTGGGAAATGCTGGGCTGGGGGATGGCTCTGCTGAAGGGGATACAGGTCTTGCACACCAAGAACAAGGGGCGGTGGTGTGTCCTGGCAGCAGAGAGGGACAACAGCCTCCCAACTGGGTGAAGCAAGCATGGTCACTAGATCGACAGAAGCAGCTCTTCCCTACTCAGCCAACCACACCTAGCTGCTGCATCCAGTTTTGGGACCTCTGGACAGGAAAGATATTGGCCAACTACAGCAGGTCCAGCAAAGGCCACCCCACTGGTGGGGGGCCGGAGCACTTGCCCTGTGAAGAGAGGAAGAGGGAGCGGGGCTTGTTCACCCTGAAGGAGAGAGGGCTACTGGGGGACCTCACAGCAGTCTCCCAGCGTCATAAGGTCATAAAGAACATGGGTCCAGGCTCTCCACAGTCATGCGTGGTAGGAGGTTGGGCACAAGTTGAAAAGGGAGGTGCAGGCTAAACATAAATAATACTGTTTCACACCCAGCAGTGACACAGGTTGCCTGGAGAAGTTTTACATTTTGCTACCTTGGGAGTTTTTCGAGACCCACTGGATAAAGTCCTGAGCAAACTGCTCTGACCCTGCAGGTTGCCTTCCTTTGAGCAGCAGGTAAGACTAAAGACCTCCTGAATTTTCCTGTGCTACTAGATCCAGTGTAAAGGACAGATGGCAGAGGTATAATAGCAAGAGAGTCACATCAGGGAAGTACCCTGCAATAGTTCCTATGTGTATTTTTTGTTTGCTTGCTTTTTATAAAGTCTGAAGTACAGCTGAACTTAAAATCATAGTTAAAATAGTCCTGACTCTTTGGAGAGCTGCACAATACAAAATACTGGATATTTTAATACCACTCCATGTTGGTGTCCTGGAATCAGAACTCCAGAAGACTCTGGCTCCAGTCTTGGTGTCATTGGTCAGGTCAGTCCTTTGTTCTTAATGCTGGGTGGTGGAAAGCTGCCTAGTCTCCACTGGACTGAGAGCAAAGACATTCTGCCTTGTAAAACTGCCAGTGGCCTAAACATACAGAAATATCTCCCCAAATCGGGAGCACCTAGTTAGCAGGTTCAACAACGGGCCAGCCTGTAATTGTTTAGTGCTTCCCTTACTGGCATCAGTGGGAATTTCTGCAGTAGGAACTGCTGCAGGGGACAAATTGATCAGCTAAGAGAGGCTTAAAGATCTGAGTGCTAAGGTTACTGAGAGCAGTTTGGGTTTCTTGAATCAAGTAGAGGACTGCCAGATTGCCAGTTAGAGTTATTTTACTTGCAGCTGGGGAAGAAGCAGTGTGATTCCCCTTTGAGAAAAAAGTACTTTGCGAGCTCTGATATGTCTTGTTTCTCCTGATCTTAGTGTATTATTTAACTACCAGCTCACATTGCTCTCAACAGCCTGTAGGTACCATTTCAACAGAGGCCTTAAATACCTGGGAGAGTGAGCTGGGATCCAGGTGCTGTGCCACAAGGCAACATCTGCAACTTGCTTATGTGCTCGATTGGCATCTCCATATGTTGATATTACACAATTAAATATTCAATCCTTGGTGAGTTGGCTTTGATCTTTTCCACCACTCTCATCACTAAGATACAATCCTGCAGATGTTTCCAGGGCTTCTGCCTTCCCTTTAAGCTGTATTCTCAATAACGGAGAAAGTGCCCTCACTATCTGTCTTTTTCTCAGCGCAGCCACTCTTCCTCCAGTGTTCAATAATTCATGATCTTGCAGGAGGTGCACCAAGATGATTTTAGCTACCTTCAACTTTTTTAGACAGAAAGATAATAAAAATGATTTCGTAGTAACTAAAGTAAGTTAGTTTATTGGTGAAAGCACTTAAATATTACTTATTAGCTATTCAGGAGGAAGGTTTTACTAAAGGTACAATGCATTTATGTGTTGAAGTGCAGCCCAGCTCCTGAAAAATGACTACGTAAATAAGAACTTGTCACATCTTATTTTTGTTGATTTTTTTTCTTCTCCCTCAAAATTTGTTTTCTGCTGTTAACTCTATTACTGTCATGATAGTAAACATGAAGTAGCTGGATCCTAGTCCCAGTGGAGTTAATTGCCAGTGAGGTACAGTTGTGTCTTACTGCTGATGAGGCAGTGAGTGTTACAGGCACTCATTCAAGACAGAAAGCACAAGTCAGTGTCATCTGTGGCACAATCTCTGACACATAAACTTCTTGAATGTGATGTTTAAGATTAAAAATCAGGTTCTGATCCAGTTTTCAAAGTCTGAGGGAAAAAAAGTATAACTGAGAATACTGAGGTAAATCCATAAAATGTTTTAAACTTTTAATTTCCACTAGACTTGACAGTGTGCCAGTATGTCCAGTGTGGAATCCAGGATCACTTTGGCTCTAACAGCATCCATAGGTCATCTATATTTCTAGTTTCTTACTATCCATTTGGCATAGGGGCAGTTAGCACTAATAGACTTAATTCTGTCACTGTGCATAGGCAAAACATAGTGCTGGGGAACCAGAGTCAAATCAAGAAAAAGTATAATTGCAGTACTTTTCAAAGCTGGGGTGAAGAAGCAGCTGGGGAGGTGTTTCTGGAGTACAAGTCTGACTGCAGACATCTAATTCAAGTTACTAAATGTTTGGCTCCTTTTATCTATTTTGGATCTGGCTGTTAGCACCTTGGTACTTGTGTACAAAGAATACTTGATAGCACAATCACAAAAGCAATAAACAGCCTTACAAAGGCATAGACTTAAGGTGACTCCTTCAAGTGGAATCTTACTTTAAAAATGATTTCAATGTCATGTATCATAATTGCATCTAATATTAGAGACTGACTTAATATAACACAATGTCAATGGCAATATAAAGGCAATCATGAACAGAGAAGATAACTTAAAACTATTTGGGGGGATGGAAGGAAGGATTACACTGTAATGAAGACTTCTGTAGAGTTTACAAACCTTTCTGGTGACACTCACAGGGATTTTTTTTTCTCCTAAATTCTGGACACTTTATTCCTCTTTCCATTTTGATAGTGGAATCTGCCTGGAATCTCTAAATGTGATTTAGGGGTTTTATTCCCCTTCCTTGAACTTGTGAATCTATCTACTGCTAAACAGTGAAGTTGCATATGCAGAGTTGGTTAGCAAGTTGAATAGATTACCAGCTGCTGAGAATTAAATACTACGAAAGGGTTTTTTCTTCCCTCAGCAACACATATCCTCCCATCCCCCAAAAGGATACAGGTTAAAAGGTGTGAAGCTGGACTATTTTGTCTCTATCAGAGTCTGAAGGCAGAATGAAAATGTCACACATCTTCCTAAATGACTAGGATTCTCTGTCAGATTTTCTGTGGGTATAGGTTGCCCCAGCATGACCAGCTTATACCAGCCTAATAGCATGTCTGAAAGTCCCCTTGGCTTGTATGTGCTTCCTTCTTGCATTAGTGCTTGTGAGGAGGTTGTAATTTCAATGAATTAAAATTACATCAGCTGTACTGCATGGTCTCTGGCTTGCCCTGATGTGAATGCATAGGTGCACACAGAGGTGCTGGAGAGGAGCTGCCTTTGGTAGTGGCAATCTTAAGTCTGCTTATGCCAACCACACACTAGCATCCTCCATGTGCTTCAGGTTTCACTAGCATATAGAATTATAGATTATCCTGTCTCCTCTCCTCACCAGAGGAATGGATTTATTTACGCCTGGTTTTGTTCAGCTGAAATTCTGTGACAAAACTAGAGATAGTGCCTTACAAAATCCATGTAACCAAAACAAATGAAAAACTTCTGCAGAGGTTAATGCAGTAGCAGATGTGAGAACAGCATGAGGAGTTAGGTTCTGAAACAAAGAAGCTTGCCTGGGCTTTTTCTACTCATTTAAACAACAAACCCAGAGGTTCAGACAGCATCAGTTGTACACCAGTCTCACTGGTTTGTTATGAAAGCCAAGTTGCTGGAGCTGAATCTGAGGAAAGCTTTAAAAGTGATCCTACTGGAGTCTAACAACACCTGAATTATCAGGATCTCCTGCAAAAGATATGAATTTTCTTTTTGTTTAACTGGGCTGCCCCTCTAATAATACTTTGGATGTCAGCAGTGATAACTATTTCTAATTAGTCCTTTCACTTCTGGGAGGAAGGAAGGAAGTAATCCATAATACAAAACGAATTCTCATGAGGGACGAAACTCTCTTCCTAAGAAACTGTGCTCCAAGAGCTGCAGAGACTTGCCCCACTGGGACCTGTCTGACACTTTAGCTTAACAGTAGAGAGTTTAAGTGACCATACAGAAAATAAATCAGCTTGTGCTGCTTCAGCATTAGCTGCTGAGCAGGCAGTGCATGGGAAAGTTGACCTGTTTACTCAGGTTGGCTTGAAGCTTGGCTGAAATCACCCAGGTTTTGTTGAATTAAGAGTGGAGGTGGGGAGGGTTCATAATTTGGTTCTATATTGTTAAAAGTCTTGTTTCAAAAGTCTGTCCATGAATGACAATAAAATGCAGAGTGTTGAAGTGTCCTCACTGACTGCTAAGCTCATGGTTTGGGATTTCTGATTGCAAGTTATTTTAGTCAGTAAAGGTAAACTGAAGAATGCAGGGGTTTTTCCATTGACCTTTGTGCCTGCTCTTGTGTCCCTGCTTGCACTTGTGGAAAGGCACTGAACTGGTCTAAATGCTCTTCATATCTGATTCCTGGTAGCCTATAGCTATACTGATGCAGCCTGGTAGAATGAAGGCTGTCTTGCTTTTGTTGCTTTATAAAATACTCCACTTTTATTTTTAGTTTTTCTAGAATCAGAAAATTTCTAAATGCTTCTGACTGGCAGGCAAGATTGCCTGATCATCATTGCTGCAGTTCTGCTACCAATGCCCAGGGCTGAAGAGAACTTTTAACAGCATGAAAGTCAGGCTGAATTTTACTAGGCAGTGGATTTGATTTTGAATTTTTTTCCTGAGGACTTTGTTTCAGTTTCTTTTGTGTCATTTATTATTTCTAGGCCTGTGAGTAAGTAAAAAATAAGTTTTTGTTATTATTTTGATTTTTTTTTTTTTAAAGAGAAATTATCTCCCTTCTAGTGATTGACATGGTGACATTCTTCCAAGGAGGATGTCTTCAGTTTTCTTTTCTTCAGCATTCTGTTGGACAACTTTGTGGAGGTTCCAAAAACTTCTGTTTCCAGTAAAACAGAGTGGCAACAGCTGCAATCTTAATATCTGGCAATTTTAATAACCCAGTCCAAGTAAGAGAAAGTGAAACCCAAAAAATTATCGGAGAATTAGGGCCATGTCATTTCCCATATTTCACATCATTTGAATGTGAATAATGAAATCCAGCAACTCTCATTGCTGATATATAAAAAGTGTACATGAGCAGGTAAACACTTTAAACAAAAAATACAGTGCCAAAGTAGTCTCTGCTATAATGTCCTCAAATTCCCTGGAGTTGTGGTAGGGATTAATTTGCTTCATAATGTTTGAGTACTGGAGGAAAAAGTGGGTTAAAGCTTTCTGCCACAAATTCCAATCAGAGCTGAAGAGCTGAATGGATACTACTAAACATAAATTAAAAAAACAAACAAACAAAACAAACCAACAGAAAAGACACACCAAACCTGCTTTTACCTGTTTAAAGGTTTAAATGAATGTTTTTCATCCATATGTCTCTGTGCAGTGGTTTTGCTTAATGAAAGTTTTACTAGCACAAAAAGATTGGAAAAATGAACTTCTGAGATAGGCACAAGTGTTAAGATGAAACAATTGGTTTTATTCATAAGTAAGCATTTGCATGAACTGTGCAAATGTATATAACCACTGAGACAGTGGTGATAGAAGAGCTCTTGTGATTTAACTCAGCTCAAGTATTCTGCAGTAACTGCTAGTGCAACTATAGAGTAAAAAGAAATATTAGAGAAATAAGTAGAAAAATGGAAATTACAGGTTCCTTGTAGATACATTTTTGAGAGCAAAAATCAAAGGTACTTTGTACATATGAATTACTCACTGTGAATTACTCAAAAGATTTGGCCCACTATAATGAACTAAGATGAAGAACTGATATACTGCTATAAAACATGTGCTCTCATTTGTAACCTATTTCAATCACAATGGAAGTATTTTGAATTTTTTCTAAATGTGTCAGTTATGAAATCTGTGTCCAGTTGCCTGATGCTCAGAGAGCAATGGGAAACCTTGATGATTAAGCTATTTTATGAGTACAGTACAATTCAGCAAGACAGTGGCAACAAGCTTTAGTTTCTAGCCTGGTGCTGTGATAAAGAAAGTGCAATCTTCTGTATTGCTCATCTCCTACAGATTCCTTTTTCATGTCCATAATTGAAAAAGTTACTGGGAATTACTCTAGTATTATCCTTTCAAGGTTAGGTTTTACTAATCTGCTGAATAATGTACACTGAAGTGAATGGTTTCTCTAAATACTTTTGACCCTTAGTGTGAAATAACCCCATACATAATCTTCAGTGCAAATTGAAAAACTAGTAATGATACAAACAGTTGATTATGGTTTACAATGGCAGTAAACCTCTCAGTATTGGTTGTTACCAAGATAAATTGCCATTCTGTTAAATTTTAAATAACAAGTCATAAACTGCTGAAAACAACCAATTTCTTGTGGATTATTGCCTGAATAAATTTTAGTAGGAAGTGCAGATCATGAAGTTGTGATCAGCAGATCAGGCCTGATGAAATTTTATATATTTTAAAAAACTGAAGGATCTTCAGAACATGATGCAGTGTGTAACATACATTAAACAACAGAAGAATGAAATTGCCTGATAGTTTATTTTTTTTTATAAGACTGTTTTTAACTTCTGACACCAGCTATTGCTGTTTTCCTTTGTTTCTTCAAGTGTTGAAAAACCCAATCAATGCCAGCACATTGAGACCACTGAGAAGGTAGAGAGGAGCCTGTTTAAATACAAAGCATCTATATGAGATCCTGCACAGAAACAGAGGGTTTAGTATGTGCATTGGAGTAATTACTATTGCTCATTTCAAAAGCAAAAATGCCATCCAGCATTCATAGCACAGACTCCATCTTCCCAACAGTGAGTGACAGAAGATGTCTTCACCATAGCAACGAGTGTTATCTCCTAAGAATAACATTAACCTCCCTTGTTACTAGTTTTAAATCCTTGAGTATAAACAGCAATTGCAAGGCATGTGTGCGTTGATTGTACATTTTCATTACTTAATATGTATCGAGTGTGTATTAGCTGCAGTAAGACTAAAAAAGACATTGCCAGAAGAGGAAGCAATTAAAGGGCTGGAAATACAACCATTAACAATCCAGTCCTGGAAACATGACCAGCAAGAGGTCTCCTGTTCATGCTCATGAAAATCAGACCTCTTCACAGAGAAGCCTGGCAGCGCTCTTCAGCAGCAGCATCCTCCCCCTCGATCCACAGATTGATTTTGAATGTCAGAGAGTGGTGGGAGAAGAGAGCAAAAGGAGAAGTTAAGAGACAGTTATTTCTATTTCTCTCCCTTCTGCACCTCCCTCCCTGCACACTCTTTTCCATGCAGGGCTGAAATCCAAGAAACTTGAACCAAATATTTTAGCTATTTTAAATTGCTACATTATGCATTTTTTCAGAATGTCACCAAAGCTTTTCCGAGTAAAGGAGATGAAATTCCCCTCATAGTAGCCCTGTAGGATATGGTGTTATCCTGGGAGTGCCATAAAAATGCCATTAAGAAACATTTCATTTTGGCTTCCAGGGAATCTACACTTATCTATTTTGACTTAAACTCTTTCTTCCATCTCTGCAAGAGAGGAACATGACACAGGAGTTGCACAAAATGAACTGAGGTCAGGGAAGATGGATTGTAAATTGAGACTTGCTAGAGCTAAATCATGTTCTCTCTCTTGATCTCTTATCTGATAACTTTTATCCAAAAGGTATTGAGGAAGTTAATTGCAAGTGCTAAGATGAATCTTTAGGAAATATCATTCTCCAGGGCCTTCTTTTCCCTGCTCCCCAGACCCTATGTTGCAGTTTTTTCAAGACCTCAGTTATGAAATAGCTATCTTGTGAATTTTAACATTCTTATGCTTTCCTACAGAACTGTTCAGATGAAGAAGAAAACTGTAGCTTTGCATTTACAAGGTTTAGGAATCCAGAGAGGCATAGCATGAGGGGGAAAGGAGGTGGCTTTCTGAATTCAAATGCTTGCTCTACTTGGCAAGCTAAAGACAAAGTGAAAAAGGATGTTTTCTGTTTAGAGACTTGTCATGGTTTGAGATGGCCCCCCCGGGAGTTGGGGGGTGATTGGGTGCCAGGACAGTGTTCCCTGGAGAGCCAATCACCACTCATCTTGTTTGCTTCTGCTAAAAATCATATATACACAGCCACCGGAAGCTGTTGTCATATCTCTCTGTTGGTGTCTGCTGCGTGTAAGTGTAGAAAGCCAGGGGGTGGCTGAGCTCCTTCTTCCCCCCTCTGGGGGGAAGAGGGGAGCCCTGCGGACCCCCAACTCTGCCTAGGCCAGAGTTAGAGGCAGCATTTGGAGTGAGTGTATGTTTGTGAGGGACGCGACTCACAAACAACTAGTAAGCGAGGAGGGAGAAGGCAGGCCTTGCAGCCAAGCCCTCTTTCCCCCCCACCTTTTGCAGTTAAGCTGTGGAGGGGGGCCTTTTTCTTTCCCTCCGCTGTAAAGTGGAGGAGAGGCTCAGCATTTGAAGCAAAGCGAAGTGGACGAGCTGATAACGAAACAGCTCGGCACTCGGGAGAAGAATCCCAGGCGAAATTGGAGACGGACCGGAGAGAGGCCCGGAGGATGTCCTTCACAGTGATTTAAACGCAGGACAGCCAAAAACCCGGTGGAGGAATCAACATTCCAGGATGCGTACATTGATAAGCTACACTACAGCAGCCTACAGAACCGAGGTATGACTGAGAGAGAGAGAATGACACAGCAGAGACTGACATGGGACTGAGGAGAAAGGACTCAGAGCTACCTTCTTGGACTTCGTGAGGAGAAAGGACTTCAGCAACCAGCTGGAGGTTGGCAAGGGAGTGTTTCAGGTTCCTGAACACTCCCACGAGAGAGAGACTGCGTTACATATCAGCCTTGAAAGGCTTCTCCTGGACTAAAGTTAAAGGGAGGGGCTTAAAAGGACTGATAGAAGTATAATAATATGTATATATATAGTTGCCTTTAGTTTGTATAGTATTTATTTGTGTAAATAAATGTATATACTTCCCCCTTCCCCTATAGAAGCCTCTGGTCTGAAAGTTCTCTCTTCGGTGTTGGGATAAATTGTGGGAAGGGATGGGGGAGCCTGGAAATTGGATTTTAGATTTCTAATGTGGCTCAAACTGCCACAAGACTGAAGTACTATAGACAGTCTTGGATTAGAAACAGTCTGAAATTCCTGTTGTAAACTTCTAATTACTTTGTGTGTCATGGCTTTTGGATTCATTATTTTGCAAAGATAGTGAAGTTGTGAGTACGTGTTAAGACAGCTTTATGCATATAAAGGGCAGGTGTTGGTAAAGGCTGTGAGAGATCTAGTTATTTTCTGGAAATAGGTATCATAAAATTCCAGGTGACAAAATATACCCATTGCCAATAAGTATTTTAATATTCTCAGATCACAAAACTGACAACAGAGCCTTTTGTTACTTAATTGAAAGAACACAGGCACCAGCGGACATACAAATGTTTGAAGGAAGACAAAACTGTAATCAATAGCTGTGGGGAAGGATGAAGTTTTACCACACTCAAAAGGAGAGATCATCCTTCCAAGATTAGTCAAACGGATGGTAAGGACACTATAGTCCATGCAATACATTGGAAATCCCATGAGGTTACTGCTGGTTTAAATGTGAACAAATGATTCTACCTACAATATAGACACATTAAACAACATTGAGACAATACAAGCTCAAATCCTAGAATCCTCTGCTCCACCTCTGCTCAGTGCAGCAGCAGGCACAAGGGGCCTCATTGTGGTGGGTTTCCAACATTGAGAGTCTCTGGTGCTGGGAATGCTGAGTCCAGGTGCAACCAGAATTACCTATATCCTGGCAGATCTTCACAGGCCACACCAGCTGAGCAGTGGGAAGAGCAATAGGTAACCTTAAACCTTCCTCTGTTTCCCCCACAAATGAACTTGTATCTGCTGTCATGCTGCCCCCTCTGCAAGTGGTGTGAGACCTCTTCTCTGCTCTGTCCCCTGTGAGGGAAGGGAAAATCCTCTAGAAAGTCCAGCTGCAGGGCTGTAAATTCCTGCGCAAACTCTGAGTACACAGTGGGTATTTTGTGATACCAGGGGTCTTCACAGGTAGATATACTCTGAGGATGCCACACAAAACATTTTGGCAGGTGTGGATATATTTCAATCCAAAATGTGAAGTGTCTGCTTCATCTTTTTGTTTGTGTTTAGCTCAAAGAGACTCAAGCCCAGCTTTTGCACATCTTTGTAATGTCCCTCAGTCTAATGTCTTCTTATCGACTCTTGTTTAAAAGACATCAATGATTCTTGAAATAAGAAGAGAAATGCAGCTTCCAGCACTTGAGGAAAGACCTACTGCTCTTGTTTGCGTTTGTTATCTGTGGAACACACTGGCATCTCTCTGCTCTGCATGGACCTACTGGGGAACCCTGTCTGACCCATCATATGTGATGGGATTCTCCACGTAGGTTACAGTTCTGCTACAAACAGTGTGCATCTGCAAAGTGTTTGACTGTGGTGATGCACAAGGAATTTTATGCAGTTAGTTTGGCTAACCAGCAATAGCAAAACCTAGCAGTATGCACTGGGAAGGTTGGTGTGTATGCGATAAGGTGGGTTAAGTACAGTTCATAGGAAGCAGGAGGCCCCATCTACTTTGACACGAATGCAAGCACAAACAGCTTTTAATATTTTGCACACTTAAAATCTACTAAATTACCATCCTGCTGACAGCTTCAGCAGTGGCATGCAAGTCGATTGGATACATCATCTGATTTTGTGTGTTATCTGCTTCAAGATCCAAGTGGCTTTATTTTTTCATGTATCAAAGAAATGGATAAAAATCTGGATACTGTGCCAATGGGTGCATGAGGATCTCGATTGCTGAGGAGTACCTTACAGCTATGGACATACAGGGATGGAAAGACATTCCTATGACATTTCTGCTATGTGGCCTAGACAGAGGATAGATAAAGTGTTCAAAAGTAGCATTGGATTCAGTGATCTAGTTTTTCCCTCCCTCATCTTGACAATGTGCAGAGTTAGGGGCTATGTATCTGTCAAACATGTCACATCCAGGAGAGACGTGTTTGATTGGCTACATGGGGAAACACACCCATTGCATCCACTGATCCCAAGCAGAGCTCTGTAAAAGTCTTAATTTTTCCCTAGATGCCAATGTAGTTTATATATTCACTTCCAGTATCCATTCAGTTTTTGAACTCCAGTTTTATCTGGCATAGGTACTGATAAGGCATTAAACAGAGTATTGTTTTCACAGCACTGCTGGCATGCTGGCAGGTACAGTGCTTTTGGACAAGAGCATATTGTTGTTTATAAACCAAGTAAGATTGTGAGTCCACAAAACCAGACACGGGTAGGGAGGATGCGTGGGAGGCAGTGTGTGTGTGTGTTTGTGTGTGTGTGTTAAAAGTAAGCACGGTGAAGCAAGGGAGAAGGCACTTTTTCTAAAGGAGGAAGAAGATTATCTAGCCTTTATTGCAAAGACTTTTCCTTTTGGTGTTTTTCATTTTGCTGAGCATGGCAGAGTAGAGATTCATCATGAAATCTAGCAAAAGAAGTGAGCTTTGATGAGAGATGCACGTAATATTTTGTTTGTTCAGTGTATCAAGAGCTGTTCTAAGATTAGAGACCACTAAATAAATGCTGACTCCTGTTGTTTTGAAAAGACTTAATGTCACATGTATTTTATATTTTCCAGTGAAATTTTTTCTTCTATTTTATATTTTGCACTGACTGTTTCTTCATGCAAAGCAATCAACACTTGGGTTGCATGTTTCTTTACATCCAAATGCAATCAAGACAAAACTCCAAAATCACAAGAAGCGTGTTTTACAGAGTTGGATTGTGCTCCATCTCTGGCAGTAGGAAGGGGGCTCTCTGGGAGGAAAGCCCTGGATAGGTGTTAATGTGATACCATTTTCTGACCCCCGTTTCTCCATACACTTTGAAGCAGATAGATGTTAAAAGCTGGGGCTGGTGAGCCAAGTGTATTTTCCTCTATATATACAGGTAGACAACAAAAATCATGGGCTGGAATATATTTTTCCTATCACACATTAGCATTTTTACTGACCAGTCTGCATTCCTCCTTTAGGGCTTTACCACCCTGCATTGATACGCAAGGGTGCTCTATGATGTGCCATGCCAGGCAGCTCACCCAACTGTGAATTCATCCCTGTTTAAGGTATGTGGGACCTCTTAGAAACTTGTATGTCTGCTGAGGGACTCCCAAATGCATAAAAACATAGAGAACTGATGGGGCAGGTGTTCCACCAAGATGAGCCAGGGGTTCTGCCTACCCAGTCTCCAATAATGGTACCTGTATATCTCACAACTACATACCAGACAAGGAGGTACCAGGCAGTGTGCTTTCAGTGGAGTCCCAGTAAGAAAAAGGCTTTGATTTGGAAGCCAAACTTTATATCCCTTTCATTTTTTCACCCATTTGCTCTGTCTACAGTGGTTGTCATTATCTTTATGAATTCCCTATTCCAGTCCTCTGCTGGATTTCAAAGAGTGGCTATGACACACAGGACAAGAACTGAAATGGATCCTCAGGACCATTCCCAAATTATCCTCACTTTGTGAAGCTGACAGAAACCACAGTAATGGTCTTGCTGTGGAAAGGGAGTTTTGAATGGCAGTTTGTTTTATGACCCTTAATTTATTTCTCCTTCAGTTGTTGGTCTCATGACTGATTCCTCCTTCCCTTTCCCACTCATACTGTGCGGTGTCATTCTGCAACAGCTTTCCTTACATTTCACTGTACGCAGCCTCATAATTTTTACCACTGTGAAATGCTTTGGCATATAGGCAGTGAGGGAAAATCTGTGTAGCAAGCCTGATGCTTTAGAAATATTTTGTGTGTTCCTCTGCAGAGGATAGAAAGTGTTAAAACACAAGGAAAGGTATTCTATGGAAAAAATGTATTGCTGTATTTCACATGAACACTGTTTTAGAGCTATAAATTCCTATACAAAACATAAAAAATCACCTCTCCTGCTATCAACCTACTTGAGAAAACACAGCGCAGCTGCCATGAGGGTTGAGGCTTGGTAGAAAAGTGTCAGGCAGGAAAAGGGGAGAAAGAGAGAAGCTGCCATTCTGCCTTTGTCATTTGCATGCTCAGACAGTGTGTGACACAAGTATCCCACAGGTATCCCTGCAAACCCTAAACCCACACTTGAATGACACTCTAAATTGTGAGGGAGATGCACTTGCCTGTCCTTTTCCCAGACTTTTCTTGGAAAAAGGAGATGCAGCTGAGGTGAGATGAGGTAGGATGATAGTTTTCCTGTGTTCCTTCCACTCACTGAATGGCCTTCCTGATGGGGATGCCACCTTTGCCACCCTACAGTGGGGAAAGAGGCCCATCTCCTACCTCCTCTCTTGCTGTGACAAGGTACCACCTTTCTCTGCACCATACATGCCCAAATACCACTTTTTTTTTAGGAAATAAAAGGTGATGTGGCCAATGGAAGTAGACGTGGGCTGCCTTTGAAGTGTCCTGAAACTCTTAGCTGGTGTGCACGTCTCAGTCTCCCATCAAATGGTGGGAAGGGAGGTCAAAACAGCCCAATTGGAAACAACTGCCAAAGATAGTGAATTCTAACAAATTAGCATGCCTTTTGGGAAGGAGCAAGGCAGTACAATTTTGATGAGAAAGGCTACTTTCATTTTGGGCTTAATTGTGCAATGTGCTGAGTGCTTTCAGTCCTCATTCACATTGATGGGAACTCACTGTCCTCGTGCTACCTGGCAGGCATGGCTTCTAGGTCAGTTCTCATTCCCCTCTCCCCTGCAGCCTGTCACTTCACTTCCTAAAGAATGTCTTATTTTATGTCATCTGTAGCACAGGGAATTAATGAGCTTTTCTTTCAGACTCTTCCCATTTATCCCCCAAAAATCAAAGGAACAGATGTTTTCCTCTACTAGAAAATACACCTCTAGGAAGATGAAAGAGAAGAACTGGTTTGATGCTTATACCATCCCCTTCCCAGAGACACTGGAGGGAGTTTGGACCTACTTTGTTTCCCTGAAAAGAAGAGGCAGCTATTTTGTGCCTGACTGTCCTTATGAGCTGTGGTTCTTTATTATTTCAAAGGATTGCTAACCCTCAGGGAGCACCTCTGACCACACCATTCCTTAAGAAATGGATGTAATGCATGTTTAATGTCAATGACATCTTAATCATCTGGTCTTTGAAAAGTGAAAAGGCCAAGACAAGTACTTCTGTTAGCAGGAGTATTATAGTATTTGTTAAACAGGGACTGCATGCATCTAGTTGAGATGCCTCTAGCTGAGCTGTGTAGTTCGCTAAATGTAAATGGGGTGCTTATCAGATGGATTATTTTCTGAAAGCACAGGCAAAATTACAGTAATTACTTTTCCTCCTGCTACATTATCTGTATTCCCAAGAAACTTTATAACTTCATACAGAAAATAAATAAATATTTACTTAAAAGATCAGAACAGCTGAGTAAAGGTTCCCTTCATCTCCCACAAAATCAGCATTTCTTCTGAACAAAAAACTGTTCTTGGCAGCACAAGATTTTCACAGGGGCGGGGAGAAACAGGTACTGTCAGTGGAAGCTTTTTTCAAGGAGAATACTAGATAATAATCTAGATTTCCAAGAAACTATAGTTTCCTTAAATTCTCACTTCTATGACATGTTAACTTTGGCTGAGGAATGAGTTTTCCTTATTATTATTCTTTCAGCAACTAAGTTCTTAGGCACAGCTTTTTAGATATACCTACCAAGGTTATTGCCTGGGAATAGTCAAAATGAAGGACCCACCATTTTAATGTGAAGTAAAGATTAATCTATTTTGTCAAACTACTTACTCTCCCTTAAGCCCACTCCTATACATGCATTTGATTATATTTGATGATTCACAAAAAATAAATCTGAAAGACCGGTTTTCAAAGAAAAAAATCATCAGCTCATCAAACTATGTAGATTATGGTGTAATTCTACCACCAACTGGTTCTACAGTATCATAGGGCTCTGCAGACAAGTAATAAGCAAACCTTATAACACTCCCCCATCCATCCCAAATGTAAGCATTTTAACCTGGTTTAGTCGCTTTTTTATTTTCATATATGAAAAGCAAATAATTTCTTGGGTACTTTTGTCCTTTGTTACTCCAGCATGACAGTGCCCACAGTCTTTTATGTGTTTGTCATCAAAATTTCCCCATGCAGTAGAAAGGGCTCTTTCACTATAACTAAGAAACTGAAGTGCAGAAAGGTTGGAAGACTTTTCTCTTGACCACCTGGGAAAGTCATAAGGGATCAAGAGCTCAAGCCATGAATTCAGCTGGGACCTTCTGACTTTCTTTCAAGCTTGTATTTCAGAAAAATGGTTCACAGCCACTCTCACACATCTGACCTGGGAATAATGCAGTGTCCTCATGGGATATGTCTGGATCTAAGACAACCTGGCTGACTATACACTGAACAACCTCAGAATTCCCACTCTGTCCATCCCATTCTTCACCTGAGCTGTGAGAATGGGAACAAAAAGCTTGGTGGTGCCACACACTTGAGCAAAAAGACCAGAAGGACATCAATCCCTTTAGTGGTAGCACCAGGGTCTAGGAGCTAACTCCAAGTCCTAGGACACTGCTTCAACCTCTGAACTAATCTTCTTTCCATAAAATACAGTTAACATGCAGGTGCTTTGTAGCTGAGCAGAGACCTTATAATGTCATCCCCAAAACACCCATTTGACTCTGAGTTAGTAATCAACATAAAAATTCAACTTCAGCCAGTTCAGTACATGCTAAGTCTATGGAGGTGTTGTGAGAAACATTGCTCTTCTGTAACACATGCGTGCAAATAGTTGGAAAATAGTTCAAAAGATATCAAGTAGCTATTTGAGCATCATGGCTGCACCACTGCATAAACTCCTTGAAAGGGCAGCAAAGGGTGAAAATTGCTGATGGCAATTTCCACAGTAGAGTAATTTAGCTCAGAGGCAAAGAGAGTGGTGAAGGAGAGAGAGAATATATATGTCAGCGTGGGAGAAGGTGGATTCATATAAGAGGGAGTGCATTAGAGTATGTGTGAGTGTGGAGGAGGGTTTGAAGTGAGTTTCTCAGAATTAAGGCAAATTCTGCATTTATAGTAGATCTTGCAGAGAAGCTGCATATATGTATGTCTATACATATGCAGACATTTGAACTTGGTCATCTCGGGGTCCTTAGTGTTTTTAAGATGCTTCTCTGGAATATAAGTCCAGTTCTTGTAAATGCAAAGAAAAAAACCTTGAAGGTGGGATTGAAGGCCAGCTGAAAATGCAAAATTCAGAACATGTAGAAAATATATTAAAATGATTTAGAATATCTATATCTATATATATATAAGTAGCAAGATTCTCTCTTTTTTTTTTTTTTTTTCCAGAGAGTGGAAAGATGGAGAGGGGGAGATTTGCCTGCTGGAAAGATGCTGGCTCACAGTCAATGTTTGTCAAAAGAGGAAATAGTAGGGTGGGCGCGCATTCTACTTCCTTCACTGGGCAAAGGATGACATGTAGAGGGTCCTGTGCCACTGAGAATAAGGGGTAGGAGCTCAACTGGAACAGATTCATCCTTCCTATTTCATCATACCAGTGCCTTCAGGTAGGCACTGTTAGCTGTAACCCAGGGTCATTAGGTGTACAGAGGAGCACACTACTTCTAAGAAATCAAAGGTTAAACCAATGAGAAATGATTTTCTACAGCACTTTAGCAGAAAATGTCTTTTTATTGAGATGGGCAGTGAAGTAAATCCAAGGTCTTTATGCACACTGCATCTCCCCAAAATGTATGCCAGGCAGAGTCAGATATTTAGGCTCTGGTTCCTACTCATTGCTGCTTTCCCTGGTAATCCACTCTAGCAGTATTCCACCTTTGAGACTCCTAAGCACAGCTTTTTGGGCTCATTTCCAGTCACTTATCTTTCCAGTGGGAACAGTCTATTTCTTACTTCTCCCACTTAGGCACAGCAATTTATACTTCTGATTCATGCCGTGGCAGACTGAGGGGATGATTTTATAGTGGTAATACCGTTGTCTCCCATCCCACTGTAACTTTAAAGTGCTCAGCAAAACCTCATAAGGTGTGGAAATATATGACAAGAAAATACAGTGTTCATGTAAGAATTGCCCCTTACATTTCCCTTAACCTCCAAAAGTCATGTTTACAAAGTGGAAGTTTCTTCTAATTAAGAAAACACCTCACAAGGCAAGGATTTCACCTTGAAAAGATATTTCAAATATATTCTCAATGGTCATTGATCATAAGTCATTGATCTCTTGGTCAGTAGCTAAAAGACTTTTCTCTGACCTCATTAACCTAAGGATGAATCTAAGGGAACATTAAGTTGTCTGCATTTCCTTTTCCCTTGCAGAGATTCCCTTGCCGCATTGGCTAAGGGTGAACATTTATTAGAGCATTTTGTATGAAATAGCTATATTCCTCAAATTTCCCATAGTTAGAAACTCCTTACACCAGTAGTTCCTACGGCCAGTCTTAGGATCACATAAAG
Source organism: Corapipo altera (assembly GCF_003945725.1). Lineage (NCBI taxonomy): Eukaryota > Metazoa > Chordata > Aves > Passeriformes > Pipridae > Corapipo > Corapipo altera. Next base: position 58,762,470 of record NW_020884872.1, on the reverse strand, counting down.
GATTAAGAAAGCCCATCAGTCCCTGATTTTGTCCTTCTGTATTACTTCTATAAGGGAAACGGATTACAATCCTGATATTTGGGCTGTCTGCATGCTGACCTTACAGGGCACAGCCAAATGATTGGGGGTGAATGTTTCTCTCAAGATGCTGTTTTCAATTACGGTCTTCTTTAGGAATGAAACCATCTGGGATTGACTGTTCAAATGGAACTTGACTTCTAGAAGGTTTTTACAGCTTTACTACATGCGTGTGGCATCAATTACTTGTGTGGACTGTGCTTTACCAAATGATTTAGATATTTGTGATGGATTTCTACCTGTTCAAGTTTTGATTGCCAATTCACTCTATGCAGAAAAAATACAGAAAAGTATCAACACTGTGTAACTAAGGTAAACATCTTGTGATGTCCCAAAGACTACTTAATTGGTTTCCAGTGTTTAAATGTCCTCTTGACTGCGGACTATCACCAACTCTACATATAAATTTTTAAATTGGTTCAAAGCATTAGGCCACAATCTCTTTGGAATAATCTAAGGATAATTTAATGATAATGAAGTTAAAGATAGCACTCAAAATAAGCCCTTTAAGATGCCAAATCATTAACACACACTTAAATAAATTCCACTTCCAAATGAAAGCTTTTACAAGATTCTGAAAAGTTTTGCATGCTAGTAGTGCCCAAATACGTTCACGCACAACTGAAGTGTGATACTGTATAAAATAAAAAAGTGATGGAAAAGTCAGCAAGACTCATAGGCCAAAAGCTACAAGAACCTCAAAGCACTTTTTGCCTATGGATGAAATTAATTTTTTTAACAGACTGGAAAATTAAGTAGCTCTCAATTTCCACCTTGGCTCTGGCAGGTAGATGTGGTCCACAGTAGCCTAAGCTAAATGCCACATAGATGAACTTGTAGATATCTGTAATGAGGATGACTAAGCTGCTATCATACACGTAGTGAGTGGAGTTTGGGGAGCCACTCAGCTACCCGGATATAGGAGTACCTCTCCCTGAAACAGGCATCTTTCAGCCTGGGTTAATGACTTTCTTTTCCACTGCCTGTAATTGGAACATAGGCACTCTTCTCACACACCAGTTTTTGGGAGTGTAAACTAGAGCCTCATCCTTTACAGAACCTGCATGTCTCTAAACTAGGTAAGTAAAGGCTTCTGATGTGTCTCTATGATTCACTCCTTGTAGACATGGATGGATTTGGACATCACCGGAAAGACACTGCAGTGTGAGAGAAACCGGATGCTGTACCATGCAGTTCCTGTGGCCTGATGGCTCCTGCACTAGGGAGCACTGGACATTAAGGTTCAGGTCCCTAGATTCCTTTCCAAGGAGGAGGGAACACACAGACCTGCAAGCCTCCAGTCTTTGTCTCAAGGCTCTCTGTGTTTATTTTCTGGTTTGGTTTAGGCAGGACAAGCTGCTTGGTGCCCATTGCTGAGCTGAACTGTTGGGCAGTCCATAGACTCCAATTCAGTCCTTCAGAAGAGAGCTGAGGATTTCAGAGAGCACTGTGTCATGAAGATATTTCTGAGTTGCTCTGTGGCCCTGGGAGGGGCTTCATGAGTTTCTTCCACAGTTATTTCAGCCCACTTTTTCAATTTTCGTTGCTGAACTGAGATATTGGTTTCTCTTTTGAGAGCAGTGGAGAAGGATACCAACTTCTCTGGAGACTACGGTCTGCCCCTGATATGTGGATACACTGAATCCTTACAGACCTGTTTGTTTTACAATTGATTGTGTACTGGTACTTTGAAAAGGAAATATTCAATCTTGCATTTTGGGAATAGTTCAAAAAATGTGTTGATAATTGTTAGCTTGTGATCAGCTTACTTAGAAGGCAGCAACTTGACATTGGAGATAGTGCAATCAGCTCTGTAACATTTTTTTACATTGATCAACCATGTCCAGTTACATCCAGACCAGCCATTAAAATCACATTCACTGATCAGACTATCTGGAATGACAGCACTGATGTTGGATGGAAGACCTCTACCCTTGCAGGGATGAATCATTGCTGGTGCACATGAGCTTATGTAAAAGGCATAACAATCTTTGGTCATGATGACTGACAGGAGCAGAAGCTGCTGAAAGTGACCGAAACCTCTCTGCAGCTGATATATGGGTGGTAAGATTCAACATGAAGACCAACAATAATCCATTAATCCTCAGACTGCCTAATGAATGTGTGATCACCACTCACTCCTTCCAGCAGCACATCATCAGCAAGTCACTCTTCAGTGGATGCAACAATATCACTGCTGTAAGAGGTCTTTACCCTTAAAGCTGTGCTTGGGACCTCTGCTTTTGCCAAGAAGAGCTGCACTCTACCAAGCTGAAAGGCTGGCTTTTGACAGCAACTCAAAGATCACTAGATCTAAGTTTGGGTTCAAATACCTGTTTAGAAAACTGCATTGTTCTCTCAGGGTTTCTTCGTATTTCCCAACCTCCTCCTGATGGCTGGTATTGTATTTTCGTAGGGAAGTTTATTTATTTATTTATTTATTATGTCCAGGATCATGTTTGCATATTTGTGACACTGTTGTGGGACAGGGTAGCTGCCTATGGTACTTTCACATGAGTGAAGCTGAGTATGGCTGTGACTGGTCACTTGACAGTTTTCTCTGCTGACCTTCCGGCAAGCCTCTTTTTCAGTCTGTACTTGGCACAGATCAATCACCTCAAAAAAAGTTTTAGATTAAATCTAAGGAATGGGAGGGAGTTTACATGATTTGAGCTAGCACAGAACTGTATATGGTCATTAAGCAACTATTTTAGAAATTATTTTCTTTTAAGGTGCATTTATGATGTGTATCTATATAGCTTTTTCCCCTAAGTGTCTGGGATTGGAAGCAATATGAAAAGTCATTTAATGTTTAAAATACCATCACATTCTCACAGATGATGATAAATATGGATTTTTACACTAGAGAAATGCTCCTCTATTAATCTGATCATCTTTTTTCTTTGTTTTTTTAATTTGACTGTAACCGCTTGGACATAATTTTTTGTTTTCCTCCTCAGAGATCCTGAGATGATATTGAGTTACTTGGGAAATTAGATTTGTCAGCTTTATTTCTGGTTGCTGTCTAAATTAATTTTATAATTAAAACCCAAAGATGTGTATCTAATATGTATGAATCTACAAAAAGCAGAAAGAGGAAGAAGTACGCTTAAGCCCATACAAAAGAAGTAGTTTGACACATGTCAGTGTTACGTTTCAGTGCAAGAAAGGAAATATTTTTTTGGCACAGAGCTCAGAGAACATGTAGGTAAACCAAGCAAAAAGTCATGAATCTGAAAATTAGTCTGTGAAGTGTTTGTAGTCACAGTCAGTTTTTGCTAAAACATTCAAATACAAATTAATGGATTGAAGATTTGATATGCACTATGAGTTTTGTTCATTTATATATTGATTACATATGTTGCATTTTGTATATAAGGCTGGGATAGGGAAGGTGATAGGTGATGTCTGCATCACCATGATGTCTACATGACCTTGACCTCTGTGTGAGTTGGCTCTTTTGGAGATGATGTGAATTAATCACTACCTGCATGTGTCAGCAGTGGCAGTGTTCTCTGCCGACTGATACCTTCATAGAGTCATGTTGATTTTGAGGGTAGCAGCACCAAGGAGGTGTTCTGCAGATTCGAGAACAACTCCGGAAACAGTAATCACAGTCCCTACCACTGAAAATCCTCCTTCAAGTGGCAACATTTACCAGCTTGTAGTGGTTTGAACCTTGTTTTCCCCCAGAGGCTGAAAAGTGGTAACCCCCAGGGGTGGAAACCCCTGGAAGTTTTGGAGTTCTGTCCAATGAACGCTCCTGCAGAAATGAAAACATATCACAAGCACTGGAAGAGAAAGGTTGTAGTTTGGTTGATAGAAGAAGTAGCCATGATGTAACAGCCACGAGGAAAGGGGACCGGAGCCCCTCGGGGCCTCTGGGGCCCCCCAGCCCCAGCTGGGGGGCTACAGAGACAGAGCAGAAGCGGCGGCAGTGTCCAGAGACTCTGGATAAGAGCCAAGACAGATAAGAACTGAACCGGAGGAAGCAGCAGAAGAGAGAGCCCACAGCAGAGCTTTGGAGTTCTGGGGGTAGGAACTGTACCAAACCCCCCAAACTCCTTGAGACCTCCTGGAAGGAGGAAGATGATGGACTCTTGCTTGAAAGAGCCTTGGAGTGCTACAGCACTTGCAGAGAGGAGCTGAGAAGCTCAAAGGCGTCCTGGGAAGCTGGACCGGGACGGAGAAGGAATGCGGGGGGGGGGGGG